>NW_012114252.1:16730134-16745538 GCF_000951035.1 Colobus angolensis palliatus
TCGGGCCGCAACAGCTGACCCGCACCGATTGTCCGGCACTCACTAGTGAGATGACCCCAGTACCTCAGTTCAAAATGCAGAAATCACAGGTCTTCTGTGTCCTTCGCGCTGGGAGTTGGAGACTGCAGCTGTTCCTATTCGGCCATCTTGCTCCGCCCCCACACCAATCTTTTAAGCAAATAATGAAACCAAAACATTTCTTCATTATCTTTTCTATGATGTCAAGCATTTGCTCCAGCAACATATTAATGTATTCAGTGTCTTTAGTAGTCTGAACCTATCTCTTTAAAGTTAAAATATAACAAAAACTGTCAAGGATGTAATATCAAGACTCCTGAAGATGACTTAACTGTGGTACAAACAGTCTAATAATCAAGAGTCAGGCTCTCTTGTGAGATATTGAATTTCATGATTTATTAATGAAGTAAATTGATTATATATTACTGACTTTTTTTAAATTTCAAGAACAAACATGAAGAAGCACTTTTCAAGGCCAAATGCACAGAATGGACTCACATTCTTTTAGCCACCATCATCACTGGGACATCGTGAGCCTTCCTGTTTGTGAACACGACCTGCTCCCATGCTTAGCTTCTTCAAATGTTAAAAGCAACTTTCGAGAAAGGTCTCCTTATGATATTAGGGTTCACTTTGAGTCCAAATATCTAGAACCTTTGGAAAGAGTCAACAAACACTTGGCACCTTTTCTAAACAGTTGTAATGCGAGTCAACCTGATGCAGTTCAATAGACACAAAGCGTGAAGACAGAACACAACTGGATAAGGAAATGCTCTTAGGAATCATACTGTCTCTTACCAAGACAGATGCAGTAACCAGGTGAAAGATTTCCCACAGTATAATCTACAACATATGGTAATGATATTGACTTTGAAATACTCTAATCTCAAAAAAAAAAATTCTTACCTCAATATATTGGCTCCAAGAGTATCACATTCTAATAACTAGCTGTGGTATGTAGAAGACTTGGAAAAGCATCAACTTAGGGTAAAAATAAAGAGTCGTATATTTTTTGTATTAATACACAATATCAAGAATGACCATGTTTAAAAAGATAGCATCTCTTTAAAGCAATAAAGCATGAATGCTTATTTCTAATATGTTATAGGTTCAATCATAGCAAAGGAATAAAAACCTGTAACTTTTTTTAAAGAATAAAAAATTTAATACAAGGCTATATAAAGTGAAATGTCTATTCCCTATCTAAGCACTGAAGCTCATTTCCAAGGGTGACCCCTGATTGGGTTGAATAAGGGTTGAATGCTCTTTTTTTTTTTTTTTTTTTTAGTCTCGCTCTGTCCCCCAGGCTGGAGTGCGGTGGCCGGATCTCAGCTCACTGCAAGCTCTGCCTCCCGGGTTTACGCCGTTCTCCTGCCTCAGCCTCCCGAGTAGCTGGGACTACAGGCGCCCGCCACCTCTCCCGGCTAGGTTTTTTTTTGTATTTTTTAGTAGAGATGGGGTTTCACCGTGTTATCCGGGATGGTCTCGATCTCCTGACCTTGTGATCCGCCCGTCTCGGCCTCCCTAAGTGCTGGGATTACAGGCTTGAGCCACCGCACCCGGCCAGTTGAATGTTCTTAAAACTCCCTTTTGCACATAAAGTTACCTTTCCTTACAATTTGGTTTTTAATTTCACTTACCATGCTATGGGCAAATATACATTCAGTTCACACACGTTTATCTCTTTTTGTTATTGCATAATATTCCAGTGCAATTATATGTCACCAATTCCTTCCTTATAATGATGAAACAAAAATGAAACAATTTTGTAATTACAATCAATCTGGCTGTGAGAATCTTTTACACACACCTTGCACAGTTGTGCAGGAACACTTTTAGAATAATGTCTTAGAGTTTGAATTGCGGGTCAAAGAAATGTGTTTATAAATGCTGTCAAATTATCCATCAATAATACCGCCCCAGCCAAGGGCTCATCTATTTTCAATCCCATCTGGACGTTTTCTCTAGTGGGTGAAGAATTACATCTTTTTATTTGAGTTTGAACTATTTGATTATTTGTGAGGTTGAAGAAACTTTTAAATGATTACCATGTTTTATTTAGTTTCTGAATTACTTACTTTTACTCTTTGCCTGGTAGATTATTTATGTTGTTGTTGTTGTTGTTCCTGTTGCCTATTGTTGATTTATAAAAATAAAAAATGTTGGGTCAGGCACAGTGACTCATGCCTGTAATCTCAGTACTTTGGGAGGCCAAGGCAGACAGATCACCTGAGATCGGGAGTCCAAGACCAGACCAACATGGAGAAATCGCATCTCTACTAAAAATATAAAATTAGCAGGATGTGGTGGTGCATAGCATCTCAGCTACTCAGGAGGCTGAGGCAGGAGAATTGCTTGAACCTGGGAGGCAGAGGTTCCAGTGAGCCGAGATCATGCCATTGCACTCCAGCCTGGATGACAGAGCGAGACTTCACCTCAGAAACAACAACAACAACAAGTTAATAGTAACAATAAGACCAGGAATAGCTGGATAATAAGCATGTAAAGAGGGTCTGGCACTATGCTAAGACTTTGCATCTAGGGGCATGACATCTTCAAATCAATCATATGAAACAAGATGTATTACTGGGCTCAATGCTGTGCCTTTAATTTGGGATGGAAAAATGACAGAACCCTGTCAATCAAGCTCGACTCCAGTCTGTATTCTTATCCACTGTTATTCTGCCTTCCTATTTGTATGGATCAATTATTTTCTAGATTTTAAGCCATATTATGTCTTAACACTCCACCCAACATTCCTAAAATGTTTAAAGGTTTCAGTATCTAAAATGATGAGCTCCATTACCTGGAAAATTTATTTATAGAAAACACTTCATTTTCCAATAGTGCCAGACAAATGTCGTTACATATCTTTAACACCACATTGATCTGTCAACCTTCGCTAGCTGGAGTGATATAGAAAAACAGGAATTAAAGAAAAACTGTGACTCAGCCAACAAAAGAATTGCCATAAAACCCAGGTACTAAGGTTTATTTATTCTGTCCTGAAGAAGGGAGCAGAAGCTCCCACTCAGAGAGCTTTATGCACATTTCTAATGCCCTCGACTTTTGCTGCCCCAAAGGCTGAAAGCATCATGTTAGATAGCAGAGGTCACCCCAAGGGATGGCACACTCACATCAACAAGTAGCTGGCTGATAGTAACAGAGGACAAAGAAAATTCCTGAAATAGAAGCAGGGCATTTCTTTGGAGTAGGAGCAAATATGGAAGCCACTATGTTCTGAGTAGTTTAATGTGGTTCACTGAAGTGCAGTGCAGTCTAAAGACAGAACTGAAGACAACAACAGGAAATATTTACTCACCAGCATTCCAGGGGGACCAAAAGAGAGTCCTGCTGGTTAGGTGTACTCTTCAAGAGGAAAACTGTCAGACAGAGGGAATAAATTACCCGTTCAGGAACTACATGGAGTGGCTAAGGCACATGCTGGCATGTGGGCCCTGGAAGAAGCAGAACATGAGTGGGAAGGAAGAAAGTCATGACCCATACAATGTGGTATAATCCCTCTTCTGTGAACTTCCACGTCTTCAGTAAAGGGACCCTTTTATAAAAGTCTTGGCTCACTGTGAATGTGCACAAGGTAAATTCAAGCCAAACAAGATGGTATCCATCAATAGAAGAGAAAAAACAGAGGCACCTTAAGGAGGGAGTGTAGGGTTGGAATAAAACAGGAATTATGAGAAAAACTTCAGCTTCCACTAGCTTGTCAAATTAAATCTTCAAACTAAATCCCCAAGAGGCAGCAAAGTTCCAAGTTACATCCAAATTATAATAGTAGTAATTACAATTAAAAACATCCAATAGCAATCCCCCTTACATGTCAGGCATCCTACTGTTTCACATGCACATTGTATCACTTAATTCTCACAACTTCCCATTGAGATTGATACCAATCACTATTCCCTCCATTTTGCAGGCAAGGATGCTGTGGCTCAGAAACATTAAATACTGTGGCCTACATCACGAAACTAATCAGTGATACGGCCACAACGTGAACCCAACTCTATCTCCAGAGACAGTACCATTCACAACCACATTCCGTTCATAACAGAATATCCCTGAGATATCAAAAATAAGCAAGTGTGTTACTTTTTGATCTAAGAAACAAGGCAGAGAATAATACTCTTAAAGATATTTCCATAAATTATTTTACACTTTAAAAATTCTAGCCTATTTGTTCAAATTTAGTAAAGCTGATTGGTTGTCAAAAGCTAAGTTATTCTGCCTGAATCCCTTTAGACTCCAAGTTCCTCATCTATCAAATAATGAATGAATGATTAATTGCTAAGACCCCTTCTTGCTCTTGCTGTGATGAACTCAAGTAGAACATTTCATTGCCTAGCAGTGAGGTGGGAAAGGGCTTTGGTGAAAATATCACACTCTCCTTATCATGAGCATGTGACACAAGGCAGCCGTGGGAACGCACGCCTGGCTCCCAGGCTCTGGAAACTGTCTTAGCTTCACAGGGTTGCATCTTCCTTTCACTTCCTTGAAAGACAGGAAGTACCTTTTAGGGAACCTAGGAATCCCTACAATGCCTTAAATTCTTTGTTGGACACAGGAGGACATTAAATCCTGGCAAGGTAAGGGCTGCTACTGTAAGGCCACACAGCTCAGGGTCACATCTTGCCTAAGGCCTGGTTTTCTGAGAATCCAGGCAAACGAGCCTCAGAAGTAGGAGGAGCAGAACACCCACAACACCTCTCAGTGAGGCCAGTGTTCAGGATCAGGACCAGAGATCTTGCTGAAGAGGCAGCTAACTCACAAGACAAGGGCTCTCACAGTTTCTTTTAAGATGGAGCGTGATGAGATGGTTGTCCTGAGCTTGGTGGATGATGACTTGTAACTGTGACCGCGCATATGAGGTGGCCATCCTACAAGCAACAGGAAATGTCTGCTTCTGAAAAGTAGATTATGACCCATAAAATGGTTCTATAATGAAATCAAACAACTCCTGCATGAAGTCCCAGAGGGCAAGAACGTGTATAACCCAACCTTTCTTCCCAGCACCTTGCCTAGTGCCCGCCATAGGCACTCAATAAACATGTATTGAGTGAAAGAAACAAGAAATTGTCATGATTATGTCCAACAGGTAGGCATGCCAAATGCATGTAGTGTAGAAAACCAACTCTCAATATGTTTGTTTAAAGAATGACTCCCAATTTGGCATCTTCTTGGATTTACTCTGAATTCCTGAAACGTGTACATATAGATATATTGCATAACCATGGTGGCTTATATTTGTTTATAGATTGCTTTGGATTATTTTCTACTCATTTAATGTTTTAAATTTATTAAGTTTATTCTATTCAAAATAAAACATTCTCAATAATAGAAAGGGATTTTGCAATATTTTGGTGTGTCCTCAATATGAAAGGTAGTAATAAGGTTGACTATAGTGAGATTGTATAAATTCATTCATTTGGTTTTGTTACATCAAAGCTAGTATGTTTTAAGCTCCATTGTCAGATATATTCCCAGTACTCAGGAGAGTGCCTGAAACTTAGTAGGCCATCAATAAATATTTTTGTACTCATGATTACACAAAAGTATGCAAATCAGTACCACCAGTCATGAAAAACTTTCTAGTAGTCTGTCTTCACACAAAGACCTTCCTTTAGAGAAACTTCATAGTGAAAATTGTGCCCACATTATGATAAACTTTCAGTAACTGTGCATCAGATCATTCCCCTTCACACACACACACACAAAATGTATACTTGAAAATGCATATGAACAATGTGCTGGTGTCATTCCTGAGATGATGAAGATTACAGGAGGGTCAGGCTGTAGGGGAATCAAGTGTCCTATTTTTGAAGTTTTAGGTCTGTAATATAAGACTTCTTAAGAGACAGTTGGCTACACAGACTGTTTTTTGGTAGCAAACTTTTTTTTGGTTTAAAACTTTAAAAATACTTTACTAAAAAAGTCTTCATACAGCGTGATCCAGTTGGGGATCAAACACAGATTTTTTAAATTCGTTGTAAGAATGCAAAATGTTCATATAAAAGCTATCATTAAAATCGTTCTTGGCATATGGTCCCAGAAAGAAACATCTTTCTTTTTTCCACTCACACATTCATGTACACACATGCATGCACACACATAAGCACACATACATGAATACACAACTGCCTACGTGCCAAAGCAAAAAGCATTCTGCACACATCCAAGCACACACAACCTAAAACATCTCATCTGTAATTCCAGTAACATACCTCAATTATAAACCTTTCCTTTTCAAATAACGACAGCTTTAACATCCATATAGAAAAAGAAAATACTAATTCACTTATCTTAGAAAACTTTAGCAACATCTATTAAAACAAAAAGCAGGTTAGATGAATGATGCTAAAAGCGGCAAAAGTAGGGAAAATCTACAAAAACAAGCATCTGTTCACCTTTTGCAGAATTATACATATGCAAGAACGTTTTGCCATATTTTGTAACACTTTTTTCTGAACACTAACAGGTAACATTAGAAACATATACTTTCAAAAAAATAAATTAATTAAAAAAAGAAAGAAACGTATACTTTCTCTACATCATGTATACATAAAACACAGAGCTACACACATACCAAATATATAAAAGAACCCACAACACTTCAGGTTAAATTAGAACTCTCTTCAGCCCCTCTTTTATACATCTCTCTTTCTGATTATCTTTTTAAAATAAGAATTCTTATTTAATCTGTAATCATCAGAAGAAATAAGAACAAAATGTCTAACTAGGTCTGATAATATATGGGGTTTTATAAAGTTAAAATAGTTTATGGTCAATTACAGTTAATTTTTTGTTCTCATTTCTGAATAGTCTTTCCTACTTTGGTAAAATTACTGATATAACAGCGTATCTATGTATACTTTGTGATAATAGAACAAATACGCTTAGTTCTCTATTGATCTCCCATAAGATATAGTCGTGGTTACATTTACAATGTTTCATTACTTACATTTGAATATCCTGAGTATAATTTCTGGATATATTTGCTTTAGTTCCAAAACAAACTGTACCCAATGGCAGCTCTCTTGCTGAGATTTCAGTATCGAGTTCCAGGCTCTTCACCTCCATGCCAACAGCACTACAAAGAAAACACTTCCTAGAGTATGGAGACAAGAATTGGCTTCTCTTCTTGGCAACAGATCCCGTGTTGATGATTTTTAAAAGAATAAGTGTTCAGTTCAAGGGCCCTAGAGAGGCTGACGACTGCAGCTCTGGTCATTTGAGGAAAAAAGGAAAGAGATTTTTAAAAGCCAGACACAGGGGCATAGAATAATAGACATTTCCTTTAATCAAAAAAATAAAATAAAATAAGCAAAAGCAAGTTTTGAGTAATAACATATGGAGCTCCTTATCATTAGATTAAAAACATATAGACACATACCTAGATTAACGTCTTTGATGTGTCTGGACTTCAGATCAATTATGCACATGCTAATGTTCAATTTCCATAAGAATAAAGCAAATGACAATTATATGTTGGCTTAATTTTGTTTGACAAAGACACTCTTCAGACCCCTTAGCAAGAAACTTGGTTCTATTCCATGTGAGTTCACGCCTAGAATCTACAAAATTCCATGAAGAAGAAATTAGCTAATTTGTATAATAAATAGACCCACATCCTCTCATCAGACTTGCAGGTCTTAGCTATGCTAGAACTAAAAAAGGATGAAGAGTCATTGGGGTTTGTTAATCTCCCCTCTGAATGAAGGCCTCTAGAAAATGAATTAGGTGGTGGATTTCACAGCAAAAAGACACTTGGGTCTCTTGGGTGAAGAGTTTCAGGACCTATGACTGTTCTTGTTGCTCATTGCTGCTCCTTCCCCTGACCACTATCTTGTTTCTTGGAAGTGAAGAAATGCAAGATAATTTTCTACAACAGAAAATTGTTATATCATATAGCTCTACCGTTTTAAAATAATTTCAGTCACCCTGTTGGAAAAGGCTAATTGAAACGGAGTAAGGGTAGAGTCCCAGAAAAAAAAAAAAATTTTTTAAATAATAAATCTTGATGGAAAAAGAAAAATCTTGATGTAGTAAGAAAAATTTCTCATTCTTTTTTCTGCCTTTAGCTGTGTGACTTTGAGTAGTTCACTTAATTTCTCTTGGTTAAGTCTCTTTTATACAATGAAGGGCTCTGACTAAATTATGTTTTAGGTTATTTCTAGCTCTAAAATTTTATGCTTCCATGCATAAGGTGGATTGTTTGCCAGGGAGGGTTTACCAGCCACAACGGGGGAGCACTCACTGGAAAATTACAGCAGGACTGTGGCCTCCATCTCCAGCAGATAAAAATGGAAGTACAGTTCAGCTCCATTTCTCAGCCCCAATGAAAATGGTAGTGGCTACTCAAAGGGCCCAGAAAGGATGGAATTGACAAGGGGAAAACTCGCCGAGGGAAATCATATCTTCTACACATCCTCCGTTCTAGTCACCTCTCTCAACGGATGAACTGACATTGAGTGGAGGGGACGAATGGGCTTCAGGGACAGGGATGTGTGTGTATTGTGCTGCGCTGCATTTCTCAGCCCCAATGAAAATGGTAGTGGCTACTCAAAGGGCCCAGAAAGGATGGAATTGACAAGGGGAAAACTCGCGGAGGGAAATCATATCTTCTACACATCCTCCGTTCTAGTCACCTCTCTCAACGGATGAACTGACATTGAGTGGAGGGGACGAATGGGCTTCAGGGACAGGGATGTGTGTGTATTGTGCTGCGCTGCAGTAGCCACGTAGAGCAGTGATCGACTAAAACGTCTTTCCTGTTAAAAAAAAAAAAGTCTGATTCTGAAAAAAATCTTTGGAAATAATGAAAAGTATAGCCAACAATATAAAATTGTTGGTGAGAAGAGAACCAGAGAAGATCTCAAGGATGCACCCGTATCTCAGAAACCCACCCCACAGTTGCCCTGCGAGCTCCCTTCCCAACGCTAAATAGTCTTTGCTAATTCCAAGCCAGATCTTTAATCTTCATATTACAGAATGCAAATGCACATGTTTATACTTAAAATGAAAGGCAGCTTGATATAAAAGAATCTTTACTTCTTTCAAAATGCTATGTTAAGTGCCACAAATCTCCTGAAGATGGTATTAATTTCCTCTAATAATAATTTCTGGGTCATTAAGTTCATCGCATTTTACTTTATGTGCTCCTTATCAAGTACACAGAAGCCTGCGCAATTTCTCCCAGGAGTCCAGCTGCCATATCAGAAAGGCTCACACTTTCAAAGGATTAATAACACCTCTCTGGTGCTTTTAAAAATCCCTCGCTAATCTCCAGACTCACTTATGCTGCCCTGCCTGGCCTTGCTTCTGTGTGACGGAGGCATTGGTGTGCTGGAGCAAGGGCAGCACTCCAGCTCACAGCAAATGGGGAGCAATCCGCCAGGGCAGAATGGATAAGCCAACTTGTATTTCTTTTATTTCTTTCTCTCCTGGAAAGGAAGGGAAAATAAAGGTCACCCCAATATGAATAAAGCAGCCTTTTGATGAAAGGCATTTGAAGGGATATCTCTACTTGTAATAGGAATCCTAATTCAGTTGAATGATGTGACTTGATCTAACCAAGTGACTCAGGCTAGTTAGCCTGCAAACTGGATTGATTGGTAAAAGCAGAATTATTCACTACTTTTAACTGTGTTTTTACTGGTGCAAAACTTACCTTAAGTTGGTATAGACAGACTTTCATTTGCAAACCGTAAGTATTGATCCATGATAATGGTAGTAGCATTTATCAGTATCAATCAAAAATCTCTCCAATATGTAGGTCCTCCCTCTCACATACCAGATATTTACTGTTTCATCTAATAAGCTGGAGTTTTTAAAAGACATTGCAAATCAATAACATTTTCTATTATTTTGAAGGAAATTGTGATTCTTTTAGCTGGTGTGCCTAAATTAACCTAATTAGAATTTGTTAATTTATTAACCATCCAGAGTGTAAAGCAGTGAACAGGAGAAGTGGACTGAACAAAGCAGACATGGGTGTAACATCCAGTTGCAGAGGGCACTCCGGAAACAGCACCAGAGTACAGCTTTTCGACCCTGGTGATAAATGTCTCAGTTCTGCTCTAGGGCTATACCTTCTTGTTCAATGCTTTTACCATATACAATAGCTATGCAAACGTAAATATAACCACATATAGTAGACTGATTAGTTCCCAGACATTCAGCACAGGCAATCCATGTGTGAAGCATATTTTTTCCAGAAACCATAGAAAAGTAAACAAACCATCAAGCCCCAGTGCTCTTTTAGTCATTGGTACAATCTGTAAAGTGGGTTAATAGTCCTCTGAGATCTTACAGGATTAAGGATAATATTTTCAAGGTTTAAAACAAAATCCTTCATTTCACTTTCTAATTCAAAAGGAGTACACATGTTACATGATGCAAATGAATTTAATATACTCACATGCACAAAGCAAGTGAGGTTTATGTGTTTTTTCTAGAATTGATTTCATCTTCCTTGCGTGCTCTCACTCCACTGAGGGCAAGGAAACAAATTTGCCAGTTAGTCATAGCTTTCAGGCTTCTGATTCCATCTCCTCTTATTTTATAACCTTTCAGGCACAGGTTCAATATCTTAAAGCATTAAAGCATTACCCCTCCACAGCTCCCAACAATGGCAGCTATTGCTGTGGCCACCACCGGGAGTCTCATGCATGTTCTTCTCTGTGTCCTCACTGGCCTTTCTTTTCCTTTTCCTTTTCCTTTTCCTTTTCCTTTCCTTTCCCTTCCCTTCCTTCCTTCCTTTCTCTCTTTCTCTCTTTCTTTTTTTTTTTGATGGAGTCTCGCTCTGTTGCCAGAATGGAAT
Source organism: Colobus angolensis palliatus (assembly GCF_000951035.1). Classification (NCBI taxonomy): domain Eukaryota; kingdom Metazoa; phylum Chordata; class Mammalia; order Primates; family Cercopithecidae; genus Colobus; species Colobus angolensis. Next base: position 16,740,987 of record NW_012114252.1, read on the forward strand.
GCAGTGGCATGATCTCAGCTCACTGCAACCTCTGCCTCCTGGGTTCAAGCAATTCTCCTGCCTCAGTCTTCTGATTTGCTGGAACTACAGGTGCGCGCCACCATGCCCAGCTAATTTTTCTATTTTTAGTAGAGAAGGGGTTTCACCATGTTGGCCAGGATGGTCTCGAGCTCTTGACCACGTGTTCTGCCTGCCTCGGTCTCCCAAACTGCTGGGATTATAGGCATGAGCCACCACGCCCGGCCCTCACTGGCCTTTAAGGAAAAATGTCCCTGGTGCTGTGGTCATGGCTCTGTCTGCCTGCACGTGCTGGGGATGCCTACAGTTTGTGAGTTCTGGCCTGTTCTTTCTGGACTGGATCTAAATCAGCTGGGCACCCACTGGCTCAGCCCCCAAAAAGGCTCGCATACCCTGTTGCAGACACCCAAGTCTGCCTGAGATCTCATGCCATCTGTAGCCCACAAGCCCCATGCTCTGTGACTGTAGTGTGCCCTGAGCAAGCTCTCCAACCAGCATCATCAATTGCTTTACACAACTGTCCCCAAAGACCACGAGCTCCTGGATCCCAGCCAACTGCAAGAGGGCTGGAGGAGCTAAATTCAGGCCCTCGCCTTCTGCCTTGCTTTACCAAATGGCTGGTTTTATTGTGATAGGCACCAGCGTGTCCCAAATCCAGTACAGGTTAGAGCCCTGGTAAGCATCTACCTCTGGGATCCTCAGGGATCCGTGCTGCCCCTCCCCACACACCGCTGCCTCCTGGCCCCAGGGCCTTCATTTCTCCATCAGGAACATGAGGAAGTCCCAGTGCGGGATCTCAGCATCTCCACAATGAGTTAGATCAAGTTGGAAGAAAGAGAGGATATCTTTCCTGTACTTTCTGTTCTAGTTCCCAGAAACAGACTCAGCAGTTGATCTCTCTGGAAAAGAAAAAAGCTCTCGCTTTGTATCCCAGGCTCAGAAATCATGGCCCTGTGGAGTCTATCTCCCCATATTCTCGGTGGCGCAGGTTCTTCTAACTTTCTGCTCTTTTCCCTTTCGGAAAATAGGCTTAGCTTATCCCAGCCACATATAGTCTCAATTCCGGCCTACCATGTAGTGTAGACAATGCATGTCAGAGGAGCTTCTAAATGATAAACAGCTGTGGCTAGAGCAAGACGGTGACCAGGAGGGAGGGGTAGGATCCAGATAGGTCAAGAAGGAGACAGTGAATCCAAATCCCTAACAGATGCTTATTTTTTCCTCAAAGTTAAGCTGTTTCTCATCTTTACAGATAATTGTTGATTTATTTATTTATTTTCAGGAACGTTTTAAAGTGGCAAATGTGAACTGAAACTCAGGCTCGATTTTATGTTTCAGTGACAGATGAGATACTTTTTTTATTTCCTGGGTTTTGCAGTATAAAAGCCCCTTTTCAACGGAGTATCTTGATGATAAAATATCTGATAGAATAAAAAACTACAATGTATTGGAGTGCCAGCACCTTTTTCGATAAGTTGAGTATTTCCCTGGAGATAAGTACTTCACTAATGATGATGTCTCTTCTCTCTCAAAAATATTTAATTTTATAGAATTAGAGAAAGAAAATTATCTGAACATCATCAATGAATCAGTTCACATTTACACAGTGCATTCTCTGGGTCGTCAAATGCTAAGTTGTGGCAGTACAGCAAAGGAGAAAACAGACAGATGATCTTTGTCTTCATGAAGCTTGTCCTCATGGTTCACCAGTCTTTTACTAGAAAGAGTACTAGCTGTGAGTTCAGGATAATGGAATCTGACCTGCTACCAACTCATTAGTATCTGCACAATCTTTGTTCGTCCTTTGGCTTCACCAAGAGTCAATTTCCTCATCTATAACTTAGGGATAACAGCACCTGCCCCATCTTTCTTAAAATATTGTCATGAAGCTCAGATAAAACCACAAATAGGAAATTGCTTAGTGAACTCTAGAGTTCTCTGCAAAGACAAGGAAATAGTAATAGCAACAAGAGGGAGTGACAGAACCTTAGTTTGTTAATCACAATCATGACAAAATTGTTCTTTGAGCCAACTCTGAAAAGATATTTCTTGCTTGGACAATACATTGTTTTTCACTTTAGTAGATGTGAGCTTCTTGAGTAGCCCTTTATACACATTGAGAAAAATTTGTTTGCTCGCAGCCAAAGGGTGTCACCTCTAAAGAGATATGAAACCAAAACTGTAAATCAAATAACAATTAAAAATTAAACTGCTGTGTAGCATTCAAAAGTTACTAAGCACTTTCACTTATTTACCTCGTTTAGTCTTATTTAATTCTGATCTTAATGTGTTTGGATTGGCCATTGTGTTACTGTGTAGCGTCTTTGAAATGAATGTTTAAAAATGCAAAATGCAAAAACCTTGCCCTATTACTTTCTGATATTGTCTTGAAAGTAAAAACTCCAATGAGCTTTCAGGAATGTGCACATCCAGCACGGCCATTTGAAAAGTTGCCTGTCCGAGGCACTGTGCTTTCCTGCTGCATTTCCCCAGAACACGTGATGCTTACCCGGGGCTATCTATCATTGCTGATGAAGACAGAAGGGTCCTGCCTCTAATGTAAAAGGCATCAGCATGACTCAGGACCTTCTGGCAGGCCACCAGGAGGCTCTCAGTTACTTGATCCCCTGCCAGGTGATGAGGGCTGAGGTCTCCTCTATGGACGCTAGTATAGGGAAATGGACCAGCAGAAGAAACTCTCACCATTATTTCTTCCAAATGAAAGTGGGAGAAACCGACTATCAGGCTGTGCAGTACTGACTCGATAAAGATGTTTGCTGTAAAGAAGTGTGGAGAAAAACAAACATAATTCTGTATTACACTCTTCTTAGATTTTGACTTTACGATAACCCAAATGCATAATCATTTCTGCTCTGATGTTTTATCTCCAGTTTATTTTGCTTCTATAAGATATCTTTTTAAACTATGCCTTAAAAATGTTTTGGTGAAAGCCGAAGGTATGTGTGTGTGTGTGTGTGTATGTGTGTGTGTGTGTATGTGTGTGTGTGTGTATATGTGTGTGTGTGTATTTCAAAATTGCTTTTATTCTGTATTAAATCTAAAATCTTTCACTCAAAAGGCAATGTTTTGTTATCCAAGTAAGTGATAACTCTGTGAAATTTTGTCTTAATTTCTGCATGATAAACCAAGGCCCTTAAGGGTAGAAAGTGGTCCATATCCAACACTCAGTATGGTAGTTCCACATATTGAGATATTCAAAAGTTGCTTGTTGAACAGCATATCATGTCGCAATAATGACTAAGTGCTTTCGAAAACAGTAGCTTAATTTTGAATTGCATTTATAAAAATCATTGATGAGGAAGATTACTTTGAGGTATGGGAAACTTTTGAAACTGCTTTAGGTTATCTGAAAAACCTGGAGTTCTAAGGAGTAATGTTAGAATTTCGAATAAGTCTAAATTAAGAATCCACTTGTTGGGTCTCAGGTTCACCTGTCAAACAGAAAAAGGAGGACTCCAAGTCAGAGGCCGAGGATGCAGGGAGCCGAGATGGTGCCACTGAACTCCAGCCTGGGCGATAGAGCAAGATTCTGTCTAAAATATATTTATACACAAATATATATGTGTGTGTATATATATACATGTATATACGTATATATACTCATGTATATATACACACACATATACACATATATAGGTATATATACACATATAAATACATATATACACACACATATATATATACACACACACACACACATAAACTTTACATAAACTCAAAGCTTATGGGAAACCAAGCATTCAACTGAGTACATTAGGTTGTCGGTGTAGAAAGCTGCAAACCCAGCAGCTTTACCCAAGAGGAGGAACCCAAGGCTCAGCAAAGTTAGACAATTGCCCAAGATGACAGAACTACTTGGGAGAAAGTTAGGGGGAAAAGGGGTCAATCATTCATATGTCCTGAGGGACCTTATCATAGGCTCCGGGACCAATCATTACTGCATTAAAAATCTGAACAATTCAATGTCCTCCTAAGCATCCTCTAGGTCATTAAGTTAATTGGAACTTTGATAGTATTTTCATATTTTCCAATAATCCTTTCCCCATAGCAATATTTCTTCATAATGCAACATGTTGTCCACATTCTGGCTATTGATTTTACCCACGTTACTGAAGCTCTCTTCTCTTTGGCTCCAACATGTGTGAAACGAACAAGACAATCCCTCCGTTGCTACAGCAGTCCCTTGGTGCTCAGCAATGATCCACTGGCCCATCTGGACGCATGACAGGGTTGACTATACTTCCCACTGCCCTGGAGCGAGGCAGTGACTGTGTTACTAATGGGTGGATCCAACGTGAGCACACTGACACATTGCACTTCAAGGCGGCAACGACTAAGAGTCCGCACAATTTGCTGATTCTCTTTCCACTGCCACAATGATGGGCAACGTTCCAGGTGAGGGACCCACTGTCAGCCGCATCCCTAGGAGGAAACGACATGGAGCAGAGCAGCGCTGATTCAAATGGACACAGAGATGAGCGGAAAAAAAAAAAAAAAAAAAAAAAAAAAAAAA
>NW_012114252.1:16746324-16751252 GCF_000951035.1 Colobus angolensis palliatus
CTCCCTGAGGGTTGAAGGTGAGAAGAGTGAAAGGCAGAGAAACTCCGTCTCAAAAAAAAAAAAAAAAAAAAAAAAACCAGAAAAGCATCACTGCTATTTTAAGTCACGAAGTACTGGAGGTTGATTTTTAATCACTGCATAACCTAGTCTGTCTGGACTGATGCACTTTTGGTATTCTGACTTTTAAAATAACATGTGACAAAGAAAGGAACAACAGATGCTGGGGCCTCCCTGAGGGTTGAAGGTGAGAAGAGTGAAAGGAACAGAAAATAATAACTATGGGCTATAGGCTCAGTACCTGGGTGATGGAATAGTCTGTATAACACACCCATGGCATGAGTTTATCTGTGTAACAAACCTGCACATATGCCACTCTAACTAAAATAACCTAATTTTTAAAAAATAAAAATAATGTGTGCAATGTGGCCTAGCGACCCCTTTGCCTCCAATAGGCCCTCAACCCAATAGTATCAACTGGTTTGATGGCCAGTGAAAACAACTTTTTTATTTTTAAATATGAAGTTATGAATTTTTTGAAACAAACAGGATGTTTAAAATTTGAAAAATGTGAAAACAAATGGAGACAACTCTCATGAGTAATATGCCTGGCTAAGCAGAATCCTGTGTCTCACATTCAAATTGCTCCTAGAAGGGACAAAACAGATTTTTTCATGTCTGAATTCCATCAGATGTGGTGGGTGAGTTAAGTAATCACATTAAATAGCTCCTACAACAAGTAATAGCACTCACTGTTCATAGCTGAATTGCGCACAAGAAGGAAATGCAGTTTTCGGAACAATAACACATCCTCCCCACTATACATATGCACATCATACATAAATACTTATAATGAAAGAATGTCTAGGTCTTTGTCCTGCCCAAGCATTTTAAAGCCTGTCATTTCACTTGGTCAAAAATACTAGTGAAGCATAAAATACTTTACTAAAATGCTTTTAACCTACTGTAGAGCAACTGTCCCACTTAAGCAGTTCCTGAAAACTAGGGATCTCCTCTCCAAAACATCACTTAAAACCCCAAATACACATTTTGTACAGAGTCACTGGAAACTTACTGACTCACTGTAGCCCTTAGTAGATCCTCGGTCAAGTATAGTGGCACTAACATTTTAGGATATTTTCACTTTTACTAAGGGTCTAGAGCATGACAGGAGATTTCATAGCTCACTGACCAATATTTATTAAACAATCCATTGACCCAAAGCATTTGAATAGGCAAAGAACATTTTCAAGGAACTGTCAAACACATATTCCTTCTTATGTAATGCGTGTGGGAGAAGCTCTGCCAATCCTGCTCTTTTATCTACAGCTCCTGAAAGGAATGAGAAGTTCTTTCCATTCCCCAGCATCTGAAAATTCCATATAAACAATAACTTTAGAATCGTCACAGGCAGAAGACTCATAACAATTAAGGAAAGGAGGCTGAGACAAAAAGTAGTGCGAAGTGGTGGTGAGGGGAGTGGAGATAGTGTCTGAAAATAGGAGTCTCCACAGAACTGCTGCATCATTCAGTGTCAGAAGATGCATAGAATTGTTGTCATATTTTCAGATTTTTTTTCTTTTCTCGGCCTAAAACTAAGTCTTAACCGGCTTTGAATGGGCACTGCAGGTACCGGTGCTTCCGTGATTAAGGACCAGAATGAATTACCCGTCTTTGATCTAAAACAACAGACCTCGCAAAGATACTGCCTAATTGTCTGGGGCCACCAATGGGGAGGGAAAGAGGATCTGCAAGTCCCTTCAGCAAGTGAGATTGTCTTCACTGTCCATTTGGTAAGTTTGTAGACGGAGATTACGGGAACGAAGAGATCTTCCTCATTATTGAATTGTATAACCTGGATTTCTCAGGAATCTGTATGGACCTGAATTCACTTCTCAAACCAGAAACAGGCAGCAGAATTAACTTTAAGACAGAAGCTTAAATTTCCAGTAATACAGATAACAGACTTAACATTTTTGTAGAAAGTGCCCAAGGGTATCTGTGTATTATATCTCCATGCTGTAAATGAGCTGTGGCTCTGAGTCAGACCGGTTCTGCGTGCTACCGGCCTCCACGGTACACGTACAACACAGCATCAGAAGATAAAGGTTCATTGATCTTTTGCAGCACACAAGTTTGAAACCAGAACAAGAGTTTTGATGAAGATAGTAAAAATGCACATGGAGAAGACTTAGCCCAACACTCACATATTTGTGATACTTTCAATGGAGAAGACATTGTTCTTTCTTCTATTTTCCCATGTGACTTTGCTTATAGTCATTGCTTGTCAGTGTCTGTGTGTTTAGAGTATGTTATATCATTTTCATATTCACACACACACGTACATATACACAAATGAGGCATCAGGATCCAAATCTTGATACATAAAAAAATTCTGTATATATCGTACATACATTATATACTATATTTTCCTACTTTTGAAATTTATAGTACATCTTGGAGAACTTTCATAGCATATAGACTACACTGTCTTTTTAGACAAAAGATAGCAAACACTGGTGAGAATGTGAAGGAAAAAGAACTCTTATACACTGTTGGTGCGAATGCAAACTAGCACAGCCGCAATGGAGAGCAGTGTGGAGGTGACTCAAAAATCTATACCTAGCACTACGGTATGATCCAACCATCCCACTGCTGGGCAATTATCCAAAAGAAATGAAATCAGCATATCAAAGAGATCTCTGCACCCCCATGAGTATTGCAGCGCTACTCACAATAGCCAACATGTGGAACCAACCTAGATGTCTAACAGCAGAGGAATGGATACAGAAATGTGTGTGTGTGCACAGTGGAATGCTATTCGCCCAGAAAAAAGAATGGAATCTTGTCATTTGTGGCAACATGAATGGAACTGGAGGACATGAAGTTCAATAGGTGAGAAAGTTAACCACGGCATGTTCTCACTCGCCAGAGGAACCAAAGAAAGTTGATCTCACAGAAGTAAAAAGCAGAACCGAGGATACTAGAGGCTGGGAAGGGTGGAGGAAAAGAGGGATAGAGAGAGATTTGTTAAAGGAGACAAAATTACAACTAGATAGGAAGAATAAGTGGAGTAACAAGTGCTAGTGTCACCTAGCACTGTGGGATGAAGTTAGTTAACGATAATATTTCGTTTCAAACAGCTAGCTAGTCTGGAGCTAGCTAGGACAATAGCTAATGTTCCCAACACAGAGAAACAATAAATATTTATTGTGCTGGGGATGCTAACTACCCTGATCTGATCACTATACGTTGTATGTATCAAAACATGACGAGGTGCCTCATAAATGTGTACAATTATTGTATGCCAATTTAAGAAATAAAGTAAAAGTAAGAAAATAAGCTGTCTTAAAAATTTAATCATATAGGTCAGGTGCCGTGGCTCAGGCCTGTATTTCCAGCACTTTGAGAGACCAAGGCATGCGGATCCCGAGGTCAGGAGATCAAGACCATCCTGGCTAACACGGTGAAACCCCATCTCTACTAAAAATACACAAAAAATTAGCTGGACATGGTGGCAGGCGCCTGTAGTCCCAGCTACTCGGGAGGCTGAGGCAGGAGAATGGCGGGAACCCGGGAGGCGGAGGTTGCAGTGAACCAAGATCGCGCCATTGCACTCCAGCCTGGGTGACAGAGTGAGACTTGGTCTGAATATACAATAAACAAATAAATAAATAACATATGCTCTAAGATTGATTATAAATGAGAAATTTTTTTCTAAATTCTAATTTATTAGAGAATATCTAGATTAAACTTCAGCAAATTTTTTTTTCAGTTTTGTGCTAAATGTTAAATTTTTAAAAACCTAAATGAAAAAAAATGTTCATTACTTAAATCCACCTGATTCACTCCCCAAAAACCACTAAACTCTCTTTTCCCATAATGAGAGAAAATTTTGTGTAGAACAAGGCAGCATAACAGAAGCAGGAGAATGCAGTAAGTGTTTCTAGTAGATCTTTACAATGACACTCTTTCGTGGACATGTATTTTCCAGGTAAACAGTTCTACATACCTCAGAACCCCCCTAAAGCACAACCACATGCAAATGCACAACTGGAGTTCCTACAGCTTCTAAGGTTTTTCTAAAAAATTAATTTTCTAAATTTAAATTTAATTTTAATTGGAGGTACAAGCGGGTTTTGGTTACATGAATAAATTGTATACTGGTGAAGTTTGAGATTTTAATGCACCCATCACCTGAGTAGTATACATTGTACCCAATAGATAGTTTTAAGTCACGAAGTACTGGAGGTTGATTTTTAATCACAGCATAACCTAGTCTATCTGAAGTGATGCACTTTTGGTATTCTGACTTTTAAAATAACGTGTGCCAAAGAAAGGAACAACAGATGCTGAGGCCTCCCTGGCTTGAGGGTGGGAGGAGTGAAAGGAACAGAAAGTAATAACCATATACTTAGTACCTGGGTGATGAAATAATCTGTATAACACACCCATGACATGAGTTTATCTGTGTAACAAACCTGAACATATGCCGCTGTAACTAAAATAACCTAATTTATTAAAAAATAAAAATAATGTGTGCAATGTGGCCTAGCCACCGCTTTACCTTCAATAGGCCCTCAACCCAATAGTATCAACTAGTTTGATGGCCAGTGATAAAACATTTTATTTTTAAATAAGAAGTTGTGAATTTTTTGAAACAAAGAGAATGTTTAAAATTTGAAAAATGTGAAAACAAATGGAGACAACTCTCCTAAGGAGTATGCCTGGCTAAGCAGAATCCTGTCTGTTACATTCAAATTGCTCCTAGAAGTGACAAAACAGATTTTTTCATATCTGAATTGCATCAGATGTGGTGGGTGAGTTAAGTAATCACATTAAATAGCTCCTACAACAAGTAATGGCACTCACTGTTCATAGCTGAATTGCGCACAAGAAGGAAATGCAGTTTTTGGACCAATAGCACATCC
>NW_012114252.1:16751427-16751774 GCF_000951035.1 Colobus angolensis palliatus
CTGACTCACTGTAGCCCTTAGTAGATCCTCGGTCAAGTATAGTGGCACTAACATTTTAGGATATTTTCACTTTTACTAAGGGTCTAGAGCATGACGGGAGATTTCATAGCTCACTGACCAATATTTACTAAACAATTCATTGACCCAAACCATTTGAATAGGCAAAGAACATTTTCACGGAACTGTCAAACACATATTCCTTCTTATGTAATGCGTGTGGGAGAAGCTCTGCCAATCCTGCTCTTTTATCCACAGCTCCTGAAAGGAATGAGAAGTTCTTTCCATTCCCCAGCATCTGAAAATTCCATATAAACAATAACCTCAGAATCGTCACAGGCAAAAGAATC
>NW_012114252.1:16752029-16797831 GCF_000951035.1 Colobus angolensis palliatus
ACCTGGATTTCTCAGGAATCTGTATGGACCTGAATTCACTTCTCAAACCAGAAACAGGCAGCAGAATTAACTTTAAGACAGAAGCTTAAATTTCCAGTAATACAGATAACAGACTTAACATTTTTGTAGAAAGTGCCCAAGGGTATCTGTGTATTAGATCTCCATGCTGTAAATGAGCTGTGGCTCTGAGTCAGACCGGTTCTGCGTGCTATCGGCCTCCACGGTACACGTACAACACAGCATCAGAAGATAAAGGTTCATTGATCTTTTGCAGCACACAAGTTTGAAACCACTATAAGAGTTTTGATGAAGATAGTGAAAATGCACATGGAGAAGACTTAGCCCAACACTCACATATTTGTGATACTTTCAATGGAGAAGACATTGTTCTTTCTTCTGTTTACCCCTGTGACTTTGCTTATAGCCATTGCTTGTCAGTGTGTGCGTGTTTACAGTGTGTTACTCCATTTCACATTTACACACACACACGTACATGTATACAAATGAGGCATCAGGATCCAAATCTTGATAAATAAAAAAATTCTGTGTATATCTTAGACACATAATACACTGTATTTTCTACTTTTAAAATTTATAGTACATCTTGGAGAGCTTTCATAACATGTAGACTACACTGTCGTTTTAGACAAAAGATAGCAAATGCTGGTGAGAATGTGAAGGAAAAAGAACTCTTATACGTTGTTGGTTGGAATGCAAACTAAGACAGCTGTCATGGAGAACAGTATGGAGGCATCTCAAAAATCTATACCTAGCACCACGGTATGATCCAGTCATCCCACTGCTGGGCAATTATCCAAAAGAAATGAAATCAGCATATCAAAGAGATCTCTGCACCCCCATGAGTATTGCAGCGCTACTCACAATAGCCAACATGTGGAACCAACCTAGATGTCTAACAGCAGAGGAATGGATACAGAAATGTGCGTGTGCACACAGTGGAACGCTATTCGCCCAGAAAAAAGAATGGAATCTTGTCATTTGCAGCAACATGGATGGAACCGGAGGACACGAGGTTCAACAGGTGAGAAAGTTAACCACGGCATGTTCTCACTCGCCAGAGGAACCAGAGAAAGTTGATCTCACAGAAGTAAAAAGCAGAACCGAGGATACTAGAGGCTGGGAAGGGTGGAGGAAAAGAGGGATAGGGAGAGATTTGTTAAAGGAGACAAAATTACAGCTAGATAGGAGGAATAAGTGGAGTAACAAGTGCTAGTGTCACCTAGCACTGTGGGATGAATATAGCTAACTATAATATCTAGTTTCAAACAGCTAGCTAGTCTGCAGCTAGCTAGGACGATAGCTAATGTTCCCAACACAGAGGAATAATAAATATTTATGGTGTTGGGGATGCTAATTCCCCTGATCTGATCACTATATATTATATGTATCAAAACATCACTAGGTACCTCATAAATGTGTACAATTATTGTACGTCAATTTAAGACATAAAGTAAAAAGAAGAAAATAAGCTGTCTTTAAAAATTTAACCATATAAAGCATGAGCATTGTAATTTTTTAATCAAACAGTATAAAAGGGAAAAAAAATGAAAACTCTCTCCCTCTAATCTCAAATCTCTAGTCCCTCAGTCTCTTTTCCCAGAGGCAGACATTATTAACGTTGTTCAATAGAAAAAGTAGAAAAAAATATAATGGAAGAAAAAGTGAAGAGAGAAGGCGGAAGATGACTGCAGATAATTTGCTAACCCTCCACGCGTAAGTGCAGTCTATTTCTTCATCTCTTGAATCCGGGCTGGCCCTGAAACTGCTTTAACCAACAGAATATGGCAGAAGCACAACAGTCCCTTTCTGGGCTGAGGCTTTCGGGTGACAAGCTGCTTCCTTTTCTTGCAAATCAGATGCCATGTAAGACAGACTGACGTGCTGTGGGAATAGTACCCACCATGCTACACACCAAATACGTGTTTATGAATGGCTGGATTCTCTAGACCATTGTCAATAGAGTGTTCTATGCACTCTTATTTGGTTTATATATTTTTAACTCTGACTAGCTTAAAAGGATCTTTTTGCTGCTTTGACAGATTTGTATATGAGTATGTGTGTTTTTCTCTCTGACCGTAAACTTATTTTACCCTGCATATTGTTAATCTTTTTATTGAGTTATAATGCTTTTACAAAATAAAAATCAATTTGTTTTATGCTATGAATATTTATATAATCAAACTTCTCTAATTTTCTGTTATAGTCATAATTAACATGACTTTTCCACTATAATATTAGCTCTTTTGTATATTTTGCTTTAGCTGTATTTTCATTTCTTGCATTCAGTATTTAAGAGAGCTCTATTTGTATTGCTGTCACAAGTAATGTTGATATCTAGCTTTATTCTTTTTCAAGTTGCTATCTTCTCGTAATTATTTAAATGCAGATCTTATATGCTAACTTCTCATGTCTATTTGGAGTTTTTCATCTTTTTTTATTCATGCACAAATTCTTGGCTGTTATTTATTTTCAATTTGTTAATTTTCATATATGAAATAACAAAGGTATTTAACACCTGGAGATGTCAACAATACATTTGAGTTTAAAATTTCACCAAAAAGGTTCTAGCAGGGTTCATACAAATTCCAAATGGACATTAAATCATCATATTATAAAATTAGCTTCAAAAACTATAGAGAACTTTTAAAAAACAAGTCCACATTTCTTGAAGCACACACAAAAAAAAGAAATGGCTATTGTCACTTAATGCTTGTTAACACAGAAACACAATGGTATATTTTGCAATTTTTTGTAGAAAATCATGTGAATTAGCAAAAATAATTGTAAATCCTCCATATATGGGTCAAGCAAAATGAAAGTTTAATTTCTTTGAATATGCATGGTTCAATTTGCTTTGGAAAGATAAAATTGGCCAGTGAAATAAAACATTCCTTAAAATCACTGGGAAAGCCCTAATCACAGTTCTGCTGCTTTGTATTACAGTTCCAGTTTCTTCTGCCTCATATCATCATTTGTTTTAAGATAGATGTTCCTCTTTTCTCCCATGAATCGTGACTTTAGTTAAGATAGGAAAGTAGATTATTTATCTTTGACTCTCCTCTGTGCCAATCACATAACACTGAATATGATGTGTATATTTCTATTTGTATGTGTGCTATACAAATGCCAGATCAATTATGTGAATGCATGAATTCAATATATATGAATATATATATATATATATATATGGAGAGAGGGTCTCTATACTGAGACAGGGTCCCGTTCTGTTGTGCAGGCTGGAGTTCAGTGGCACGATCTCGTCGCACTGCAACCACTGCTGCCTGGGTTCAGGTATGCTCGTGCCTCAGCCTCTGAGTAACTGGGATTACAGGTGCGCACCACCACACCTGGCTAATTTTTGTATTTTTAGTAGAGATGGGGTTTCACCATGTTGTCCAGGCTGGTCTAAAACTCCTGATCTCAGGTGATCCACCTGCCTCGGCCTCCCGAAGTATTGGGATTACAGGTGTGAGCCACTGCACGCTACCCAGTGCCATATATTTTTATGTGAAACTTCATTAAGCTTCAAAAGTCAAAGACAAAGGATGTTCTGAAAAAGTAAACTTTTAATATAAATGTTCCAAAATATTTTGATATGTAATAGTGATTTGGGAATTCATTAATCAGTCATGTAACGAATGTTTTAAACATGTCTTTGAATTAATCTGTTCATTAAAGATGTATTCATAAACTATTTATACCTATGCCCTCTGCTAGACTGTGGAAAACACAAGAGGTCAGTCACAGAGGCTGAAAGGGAAAACACTGAGTAAAGTCTTTACAGTAAAACACAAGCAGAGCCACAAGTACAGAGGGACACAGGAAGGAGCAAGGGTACACACAAAGGATGCCCAACAGCGCTAATTCTTGAAATAAAGAAAGACGCATACTCCAGACAGAGGGAACCACGGCTAAATAGTAATGTCGATAAGCTAAACAAAACAAATAAAATTCATTGCTGGCTAGGGAATCTGTCTCCTGGATTTAGGATTAATAACTGTGTTTTTTATTTTCCACTGTGAAAACCTGACATATGTATATATATATTTTTTTCTCCTTTTATTTTTGTCCTGGCAAAGACTAAGTTCAGAGACTTTTCCAGTTCAAGTTCAGTGCCACCCTGTGTACAAAAGAGAAGCTCTGCTCTGCTATTCAGTCGTGTGAGACATGAATTTCCTACTGAAAAGAGCAGGAAAAGACTTCTTTAAAAGGCAGTACCACTTTATTTTACAAGGTAAAAAATAACCATGTAATAGCACTATGAACCCATGGCTGTTGACAATGTAAGTGCCATGTAACCATAGAGTAATTATCCAGTTCTCTCCTTCTTTAAAACAAAGACCAAGCTGAAAATCTAAGAGCTGCAAAGTGCATGATGATTATTCTGTTCATTACTTGGTAACTGGAAGTATAATTATCAAGTAATCTGCATGAACATAATTACGTATTTACATAGTCTTTGCCATGTAATTACAGAGGAGTTCAGTGATTATACAGTACACTCCTTGAAAAAGAAAGTGATACCAAAAAATAACACAAAAAAATCTGTGTGAAGTAGTCATCTCAAACAGAAAAAATTAAACATGAGGATGACTTATCTTAGAAAAGTCCTAAATCATAATGTTAAGTGCAAACAATAAAAATTAGATCAATTTCCAATCATGAAAGCCAATCACAGTCCTTTTTGTTTTTTTTGAATTATGGAAGCCTGCTGGGACAGTGAAACCATTTCATTCTTTAAATGCTCAAGGAAAAAAATGGAGAGTCGGCTTTCTCATTTCAAAATGAAGGGTTTTTAAAAATATATTTATTAGTGTAATCATCTCTGGCTCAGTCTTCTTTCACCCACGATTAAAATCACATGTCTCTTTTATATTCTAAGATGTTTAATTAGTAGGTAAAGAAAAATGAGAGGGAATAAAGAGCAGTTATTGATCACTTGACAAAGTTCTGAGGCTTTCCTTCTATATCAAAAAGAATATTAAGTCCTTAATTTTTTTAATCTTTAATATGAATGGTTTATGAAATGATGTTCTGAAATGTTTAAGTATTTTTGTTAACTACACCCTTATCACTAACATCTTTCTATTGACTGATCATTGACCCTTGCTTCCTGTTTGCCATGATTTGGGTCGCAATGATTGGGTGACATATTCTGCACCGTGGAGATTATTATTTTAGAAAGCCATTATCTAAAAATATTTGCGTAAAACAACAATTCATACAGAAACGAATTAAAAGTGACTCTTGCATATATACCATAGATGGATAATAAACTGTAAACTGCAAAGTAGATACATAAAAGAAACAATTGAGAGGTGTTTATTTCAGATTAGTCACTATCCTCTAAATAGAGATATTCTTCCAGTATGTGGAAGTTGACTCTCAGTTCTCGAAATGCTATTTAACATGTTCACATAGTAATTTACTGCCATTTTTCATAGTTAAAGCAATATCTGAAGGTTGGTGACTAGCAATAAAAAAGTAATCAAATAAGAAATAATCAGAATGTAAGGCTTTTGAGAATCTTCATTGCAGATTAGCATATAAAACGGTAGCCATTCTTAATAAAGACATTACAAATTAGTTTTAGCATTTCTTGTGAAAAAATATCACAATGTCTTTAAAGAGTCCCTACTCCTAAATTTTAAAAAGTAACAAATATTCCACATCTAATCCCCAACTTTCTTTAAAAAGTTTGGGCCAGGCATGGTGGCTCATGCCTGTAATCCCAGCACTTTGGGAGGCCTAGGTGGGCGGATTGCTTGAACCCAGGAGTTCAAGACCAGCCTGGGCAACATCACAAGACCTTGTCTCTACTAAAAACCCAAATAAGCAAATGAAATTTAAAAAATAAAATGTTTGATTCTTTTATGGGGATGTCATCATTTTCCTTCATCACAGGTCACAATAAGAGTAACCATAGCAAAGAAAACCTCCAAAAAAGTAACAAGGTGTCTCCTGTTAAAGTGAACTAAATATGGCCTGAGAAACACTCCATACTTCTATATTTGAGTCCTCATGGAGGAGCAGTAACCTAGCTTAACAGGCAGACAAGATTGAAACCTAACTTAGTAGTATGCACCGGTAGCAATAGCTGAGTGTTGGCCACTCCCAGCGGCCATACTTCAGCCACTCATAGACTGCTGAGTGTTCAAACTGTGTTCAAATAAGGCAAACGCTGAGCTATAATGAGTCCCACTGTTTCTGTACCTCACTTCCAATTTCTGTATGTCACATCCCTTTTCGTGTCTATAAATTTGTTCTGACCACGAGGCACCTCGAGTTGCTCTGTATCTGCTGTGATCCTGGAGGCTGCCCTATTAGCGAATCATTTCTTTTCGTTTCCTTTCTTCTTTTCTTAATTAAACTCCATTAAATTTAACTTGTCTGATGTTTTCTTTTACCACCCCTAACCCCTCTATTGTCTACTCCCTGATTCAGAGACCCAGCTATCCCACCCGCAAAGGAAAACGAGAACAGTGCCCCCCTCAAACCCTGGCAAAAGTGGACTCCAGCCCTGGGCCTTGCATTTCACAAACACATACACCAAGATTACTTCTACAGGGATGCACGCGGGCTGCTCCTTACCAGGGATTCGCCCCATGAGTCGCACCATTCCAGCTCCCTGGAGACTCTTTTCCACACTTCTGGCCTGTGTTTTTGAAGCAGATGTGAATTTTGTTTGAATGTCATAGTGGCTTGTGGGTTATGCCTCTGCTGACATCCAAGAAGGACAAAGCTTGGAGGTGCAGGGAGAAATGAGCCAGCAGAAGCACTTAGGAAAATGAAGAACAAATTAATAACACACGAATTTCTTCCTCTGCAATGGCATATGAATGCAATAGACAGTTGTCTATTGTACTGTATTGATGAAGTGCTGCGTTCTGATGGGGACAGGCATCTATTTTCTTGTTCATCATTTATTTGATCCACCTGAACATGGTAGCTGAGGAATCTCTCATGTTATGGAACAATTTAAGTTACACTTGAATATGTGTGTATTTTGGTGTAGATTTTTGAAAAAAAGCAAATGTAAGGTTTTCAAAAATCAAACTTTTAAAGTTCAGTTTTATCTAAATGTATTTTAAATGTTCATAATCATCACTTATAATTTATACTTCATATTTAGTTTAATGGGCAATTCTGAATTTTTGGAAAAAACTTTAAAGATCAAAATAACTGAAACCTTCATTTTATAATACTTCATATTTTAAACAAAATCTGTTCAGATTTTGAACATTTTGAATACAGTCACTTTTTTATCCTTTAATCACTAATCTCAAAAGAACAAAAGCCTTGTGAAGATCTTTATTATAAAAACAAAGTGATTTTGCTTACTTTAAGATGCACAAAAAATTATGGGTACATAACAAATGCATAAAGTGTGTGTGTGTCATCATTTTACACTCTTCAAACATCACTGGTCTCTCAGTGGAACGCCCCGAGATGCAACGATCATGGAGTTCAGTCACATTTTGCCAGCATTCAGTTGTCTAAAAACCACAACTTCGGACATATTTTTCAATTTTGACGTTCTAAGGATATATTTGTCAAGAAAAGAGAATAAAACATCTTTTATTTAGCATGTTTTAAGTCTGCTTCCTAACTTTAAAAAATTTAAGCATATGGCATCCAGACTTATTTTTTTGTCTCTCTCTGAGACCCCAAATTATTCAGAGGCCTGCAGATCTCTTTCTCTGCAACACGGGATGTTTCTGACCCCAGTACTGCCCCCTCAATGCCGCCACCACCATGGTCACTGCCTTCCTATCCCAACTCACCAGTGCTGCCCATGTTCTTTTTACATTCCTCCTCAACATGTCTTGAAAAATAATGTGCTCTCTGACACATTCTAAGTGAACATTTAAAATTATTTTTATTATAATTATAATTGTTACAAAGTATGATTGCTGGTGTTTTGCATGGGTATATTAAACATATTTTCACTGAAAACATACAGCTTTGTATGTATATCATCTAGTTTCAAATAGTCATGTTAATTTTTAGTTGGAGAATCTAGTCTTTATAGTAACACCAATCACCTAAATTAGATGTACCTTCTGTCTAATGAAAATCTGATTTTGTGACTAGGCACGGTGGCTCACACCTGTAATCCCAGCACTCTGGGAGGCCAAGGTGGGTGGTTTGCTTGAGCCCACGAGTTCAAGACCAGCCTGGGAAAAGTGATGAAATCCTGTCTTTACAAAATGTTACAAAAAAAAAAAATTAACAGTGCATGGTGGTGCACACCTGTGGTCCTAGCTACTAGGGAAGCTGAGTGGGAGGATCGCTTAAGCCTGGGGAGGTTGAACTCCAGCAGCCTCATTTCAATTCCTGACATGTACAATAGCTGTGGCTTTTAACAACTACAAACCTAGTTTCCCATCTGTAAAATGAGAATAGTAGTCTCTACATCTAATTGTTGTAAAGCTCTAACGTATGGAAAACATTCACTGTAGAGCCTATTGTATAGGACATACTCAGTAAATGTTCAACGACAGTATTACTGGGGCCACATATGTGTAATATTTAAGGCTAAAATGAAGTAGAATACCTTTCAAAGGAGCTACTAAAATTGAAGCCAATCTCATCCATGGTGTGTGTATTAGGTTGGTGCAAAAGTAATTATTTTAATGACAAAACCCAGAATTACTTTTGCACCAACCTAATATATATAGTCACCTTGAATAATACCTTTTTACTTCTGAAAAGAGCAACGAATGGTCCTCTCTCACATGAATATTATGTGCATGTATTTCTATAACATTTATATTTTGTGACTTATGTAAGTATAAGTATAGGGTAAGGAATAGGGTGTAACAGACCTCTTACTAGCTAATCAAGGTATATATCAATTGGTGGCAAAACTAACCACTGAGGAAAAGGTGCATCCCACTGTGGAATGAACACAGGGCCAGCTCAACACTAGTCTGATAAGTGAAGTTTGCATGGGTTGTTTAGGTAGGTAACGGTGGCCCCGATCATGATGCATTGGCAGACAAAGGCAGCGTGAGTGCTGGAATAAATTCCCCAGTTTATCAGCATTGGTGGCTCAAATTCCACAGAAGAGCTAAATGGCAAGTGGTTATCTTTGGGGCCACCTTGAGAGGTAGCTCCTGGCCAGTGCCTGAACAAGCCATGACTTCCCTGCAGTAATAAACGGGAGTCCTTTGGGGATGGGCCAGTGCCCCCAAAGAACACTGCATAAGAGATAAGCCATCCCTCACATCTGGAGACAAGAGTCACTGGTTCCTTTGGAAACCTCAGCAGCCGGAAGACATTTGGAGCTCAAGAGAATAACCAGGAAAAAGAGCCACACAATCACATGTGTCCACAGTTGATGAATCAAGTCAGACCAGTTAAAAGTATTTGCCAAATTAATGAATAAATGATCAATGTTAGGAGAGTTCATGTCTCCCCATCATCCCCAGTTTTCCCAGAGGAGGACCATGGCTGGTTTTCTTAATCTGATAAAATCATGCTTTAAAATGATGTAGTCCCCATAGTTTAATTAAACCTGACTTCTTGCCAAGACTTTCTTAACATTTTCCAGGATATCACTCCTTTCGGGCTTTAAAAAATGTTACGCGCATAACATTCGTTTCAAAAACAGTAATAATGCACTTTTCTAACATATTAGGTTGGTGCAAATGTAATTGCAGTTTTTTCAATATATTCAAAACACAATATGTTAATATAGCAACACTACTATTAATATACACGTTATTGATATTCAGAGTTCATGAGGAAAGTTATTCTTGCCTGCAATGAATCACCCATATATTGAGTCCTTTCTGATCTCCTATCACAATTCAATTACACACATTCCCATCCTGGAAAACCTTACTCCAGGGTCTTCATAACCCATTAAACACCTAGTCAGATGAACTCCCAAATCCATTATGAATAACATTAGATTTATAGAAATTTGAGACGTATCTTTCTTCAGATTCAGCAAGAGAATTTCTGAAAAAATCAATGATAGGAATTCCTCTGTTCCTCTTTTGATGGAAAATGTAAATATGAGGTCAATCCTAGGTGAAATTGTTAAACAGGCAAAGTATCTCCAAGATTGCTTTCTTTCCAGGCATTCGATGTTGTCACATTGTCAAGTCTTGCCCTGTCATAAACAGAAGGAGCTGAAAAACTTATCCACAACCAAGCGGCTGTGAATTGGCATTTATGTGGTCTCAGACCTAAAATATGTACCCAAGATCATCCAGCCCAACCGTCTACTTAATTAGCAGCCTTCTCTTCACTACCTTGAGAAGCAATCATTTCTGTCACCCCCAGTCATCAACTTCCTCCTCACTCCATTGTTGGACAAGCTCCCTAGAAAGCTGTGGCTCTTTGGGGGTCAAAGTTGCCTCCTTCAACTTTCACCTATGACCCTTTGGCTCCACATTGTCCATCCTTATGCATGAAAGCTCTCCAAGTAGTTCAAAAAAATGATTTCATTCTTCTTATATGACTCTTTCACTGACTTAATTAACTTCTGCAGTTTCAACTTTTCCTCTCATGTCACGGTTTTTAAATGGCCACCATCTTGTTCACTCATGTTTCTGTGCACTCCTATTTGTAAATGTCCTTCGCCAAGCGTGTCGCCCAGAAAAAGCTTTATTCTGATAGCAGTGTTTGGGGGAGATGTCACGGTATTTTAGAAAGAGCACAGACTTTAAAACTATCTAGACTCCTGAATCTGAATCCTAGCCCTTGAACTGCAAGCTACGTGACCTTGAGTGAGTTATATAACTTCCCTGTT
This sequence comes from Colobus angolensis palliatus, assembly GCF_000951035.1. Classification (NCBI taxonomy): domain Eukaryota; kingdom Metazoa; phylum Chordata; class Mammalia; order Primates; family Cercopithecidae; genus Colobus; species Colobus angolensis. The sequence continues at coordinate 16,762,816 of NW_012114252.1, forward strand.
TTCTCACCTTTAAAAATTGTATCACCTGATAAAATGATAGTGAAGACTAGAGAAAATCAATGTAGCATAAAGCAAAGCACAGCCCTTAGCACAAAGTGGTAAACCCTCAATTAATGATACATGTCATTATTATATATCTCCATTGCAGGCTAGAAAACGATGACATCAAAAGATGACAAAGTTGCCTTGTATATCTAGGTGAGTGTGTGCTTATTCCAGGAGTAAGAAACCTAGGTTTGATAGTCCCCAAGAGTGACTTCTTCGTTTTCAATATTCTTTCCCCAGGCTCTAATCCAGGGGTACAGATTAATCCATTGTTCCTTGGTGAAGTGACACTTTCTGTATTTCAAATATTTCAGCTTTGGGAATAGAACAGTAAAGATTTTCAGAATCCCAAAGTAGTCCCTGGGTTTTCTAATTTTATTTGAAATAAATGGTCTCCCAAGTCATAAATTATCCATATCATCAACTAGTTCTACTTGTGAGTGCTGTGGGAGAGATTTGTGTTATTGCTGACACTAAATCTACACCAAACACCTCTTACTCTTGCTATAGAAATTACCATGAATATGGCACAATTTAGAAGTTCCACTTCTAAGTGTTCCATGGCAGGGCTAATGTCCAGAGAATGGGAGACAATGGTTCAACCCCACTAGATCTGCTCACTGGAAACGGAGAGGACCCCAGGCTACCCTGTAGGTCTCTATAGGGAGTCTCTGGGAGAGTGTGATCTAAAATGACATTAAAATTAAGGCAAATACTTTGGAATGCAGATGGAACTCATTTCAAATTTTGTGGGCAAAATTCTGACTGAAAGCTTTTCCTTATCTTGCATGATTTGACCCTCTTGAAATCTGCTGGTTTAGAGCTCAGAGAGAAGACAGAGGTAGAGGAGGAATCCTAAGATTGAAAAATTGAGAAAAATCGTCCCAGCAGCCAAAAGAGAGAATGGTGTGTTGGAAGGGGTTGAAGTAGCTGAGTTCATCAGTGAAGGCAAACAGAATCATCAGACCTGACTCCACTTCCATTCCCGGAGAAGCCAGGGGGAACTCCCACTACCAGACTTCAAGGCTCCTTATGAGTTCCTAAGTGAGTGGTTCATATACATCATATTATCACCTCTCTTTCTGTGTTGTTACCAACTGTAAAAATATTTAACAAACATTAAAATGCTTTGTGAACGTACTTGGAAATATAAGTGACACCCAACGTTGCAGAATGCAGTGGATTTCAGAAAGGAACTTGTCAGAAGAGTGGCAGGTAACGGTATTGTGGCCAAGAAACCAGTTCCCAAGATGTGACACTAACTAATTAGCCATTTATGTTTAGTTGGCCCATTTGTTTCAGAAGCTCTTTTACATCCCTTATTTCACTTCAGGCTCACAAAGTACAGTAGGGACACAGCCTATAAGGCACTATCATGAATGAAATAACGGACCTGTCACAGCCGGGCACAAAGCAGGCAGGGGTTCAAAATCTGGTAAACAGGATACCTGGGAAGAATTGCTCAAGGAAGCCAACCAGAAGCAGAGGTGAATGTTCCAAGAAGCCCTGGGTCGTGACCGAGAACGTCATGGTTATGATCCAGGCCCTGGACCGGGACCGTTGCACTGAATGTTCAGACCCCCTCCTTCTACTGGCCATTCTGCCCCAAGACTTGCGCATACAATGAAAATCACAACAGAGTCTAACTCATAGATTTGTGGGGAGGATTCAATGAATTAACATGTGTACATCTACTCTTCAGTCCTCTTGTAAGTAATCACCTTTTGTGGCTATGTAAACTCTCTTTCTTGCTTCTAGATTATTCCCATCCCCTTCTGTGAGTGGCCAAGTATTAGCATGTAATGCTCTACGAATGCCAGCAAAACCAGTTCATATTCTACTGGCCATCCCCCCAGTGCCCATGACTAAGACCACTTGCCCTCTGCCCTGCAAGATGTTCTCTGCCTCAGCTCTAGAACCAAGTCCCAAGAGCTTGTAAAGACCTGGGCTCTGGAGTCAGGTAGATCTGGCTTTGATTTTCAGATTCTCCTTTTAACTGGCTGTACATACTTGAAGAAGATACTGGTCCTCCATTTTCTTATCTGAAGTGTGGGGGTAACAATGCTGGTGTTGCAGAGATTTTGTAAGTAACATCAGTAATATACAAGCATCTAACACACTTGAAGAAGATACTGGTCCTCCATTTTCTTATCTGAAGTGTGGGGGTAACAATGCTGGTGTTGCAGAGATTTTGTAAGTAACATCAGTAATATACAAGCATCTAACAAGATGCCTGACAAGCTAAAAATTGCTGCTATTATCATTGGTGTTGTTATTTTCCTTATGATTACTATGCCTAAGTCCACTTTCACTGCTGGTATTGCTTTAATCTTGCATCCACGTTCTAGTAACTGGGCTTCTCTGTGCCGTACTTGTTGCCATTTTCTGCCTCTCCTCTTGCTTCTTCCAGAATGAGAGCACATATTTTGTGTAACATGTATCATGACTTAAGAGAAGAGCAACTTGTTAAAATAGCATTTGATAAAGCGGGGATTTGGGCAGCGAGTTGCTAACTTGCTTTTGTACATGTTGGGCTCCAGAATGATAACTTTAAAAGTTAAGTAGGATACCCCTAGTTCAGGTACTAAATTTAACAATCGCAAAGGATGTTACACAAGCTTTAAAGAAGACAAAAAAAAATATGATTAAAAATGGCTAAGTCTAAAACTCAGGGAGATATAGATACGGATATAGAGTTATTTCTTTTTGTGAATAATGATGCATAAAAGGCACTTACTGGATTTTCACGTCAGCGTTGGACTGCTCTTCTAAGCAGCTGGTGATAAACCTGAATTGTAGGTAAGCGCTGAGTTTCTGCACGGTTCATTTTGGTGCTCCTTGAGTGACTCACACTGCCTTGGTCACTGCCATTTGTGCTGGTATGCATCTTCTTCCTTCAGGGTGGTGTTCTCAGCCATTGCTTGGGTACTTGCAGAAAATACAGTATGTACAAACTGAGTCTTTGCAGTTCATTTCTGTGGAAGTTTTTGCTCCCCTGAAATAAAATGTAACAGCTGCTGGCTGTGGCAACCCAACGCTACTGTTCGTCTGAGCTTGGTTCTCTGCAAAATCTATGTCGAGTGATCAGTAAGGTCTCCCCTGGACCCACTTTTAGAGAAGCATGTTTGTTAGAACATGTCTCTCCACTACTGATGAGACGGAATTGTTCCCTTGACCTTGACCCCCTTCATGGGGCAGGAACTGGAGCGCCTCGTTTCCCTCAGCCACTGCTGGCCACTCCTGGTGAGAGGAAGCATGCAAGCAAATGAGTGGGGCAACCAGAGGGAATGAATGTTGGAACCAGCCCTGGCTCCTCTCTGCAGGAGCAGGCTCTGTGCAGGCCCCACAGCAGCGTCCAAGCCCCTGCTCTCTCCGCGCCCAGGTTCTGTCCAGGGTCAGGAAGAAGCAGGTCACTCGAAAGAATTAAAGATTAGTGTATGCAGAGGCTGTTATTGGGTGATAAAAGCGGCTCTCTGTGGGAAGGGGAATTGGAAAGGGGATGGTTCGGGAAGAAAGTGTTCTTTCCCTGAAACATCACCGTCTGAAGTTAGCTGCATCTATCTGTAGTCTCCAGAGTTCAGATGCTGCTTCTCTGCTCGCCGCTCAGCCACTTGTATCTCCAACACTCAGCCATTTGTGCTGCTGTGCGAGCTGAAGTCTCTGTATGGGCACAGGATAGGGCCATGGCAGGCCAAAAAGGCAACATTTGGGTGGAAAAACGGGGCCGACTGTTTTCACTTAGGGCTGCAGTTCCAGGCTTAAGGGTGGGTTTAGCTCGGAGCCCAGCCTTTCTGTATCATCATGACCACCCCCAAGCAGGCCAGCACCTAAGAGGCACTACCGATTTCATGCTTGGTGTGGGGGTGTGGGTTGAATTGTGGGCCCAAAAGATATGTAACGTCCTGGCCTCCAGTACCTATCAATGTGACCTTATTCAGAAACAGGATTTTTGCAGATATCATTAGAATATCAGCTAAGATGAGAAAGTACTAGAGTAGAGAGGCTTTATTCCAGTGACTACAGTCGTCATCAGAAGATGCAGAAACCCGCAGAGAACAGAACAGCCTGCGAAGACACAGACGTGGGGAAGGCGCCCTGTCTTGGAGGCAGATTGCCGTGACGCGGTTGCAGGTCAGGAGCACCAGTGTCCTCCACCGAAACTTGGAGAGCGAGCACGGCCCGCCCCACTCAGACTTCTGGCCTCCAGAACTGAGACAGAATTGATTGTGTTGATTTAAGCCACCCATTTTGTGGCAGTTAGTTACAGCAAGCACAGAAAAATGATACAGCTGGGTGTGTTAAATTTGTTACGTCTAGTCCCCCTGACAAGCCAATTTTCTACTCGGAACTGGAGATTCAGAAGGACCTTCCAGGGAAGACCTCCCAGCTCTGCCTGGAGAGCAGCACGCATGTTGCAGGTGGCTCTGTCCAGAACATCTGCTCTGTGGCTCACTTTTCATGGCCCCACCCGAGGCCACGTCTGCCGAAGCTGCCTCCGGTGTCACTCACCTGCCATCGGGAGAGTATGCAGCCTTCCTACCTGTGTCTCCTTCATCCCCGCTGGCTGCTCGCAGCCCCCAGGCACCGTCTCAACCCGGTGAGCACCTCCCTAAGTGAGAGGCCCTCCTAGCCAGCCTTTCGCTGAGCCCACAAGGCTCTGAGTGTCCCTCTGGCCTGCACAGCACCACTTCTCCCTGACAGCCATGTCCTCAGGTATAATGAAAATTACAGACTTAGATTTACGAGTTAGATTACAAACAAATCCAGAGTCTGAGGTTGGGATGGAGAACCAGCTCTTTCTGCAGTCTGGTGATCCTGGCCCCTGCCCACCCCACCCCAGGCCTCATCTGCAGCACTGCCACGAGCTGCAGAGAAGGCTTCACAAGCCTCTTTACCTGAAGTGAGACTTAATTGGTTGGTTTAGAAGTAACGGATGCCTTTCATGCATGCATTTTGAACAGATTAGAAAACTCCAGTACATATCAATTTATTTTTTCCAAAAGGAGTTATTAAACACGATGTGGAAATGTCTGCAGAGTAGGATCAATATTGATATAGCGAGACAATAGCTCTCTGTTTCTCTTCCCAGTTGCCCTAAGTTGCTACTGAAATTTGCTTTTCCTTTTATCAGTAAAAACAGTTGGGAACACATTCCCCATAGCACCCATTTCTTGAATGATTTTAGACATTCTGTGAAAATATCCCAGTCTAATTTCCAGGGGTAGGGTTGTTGAGTCAAAGGTTTATGCATGCTTAATTGCATTAAATACAGATGAATTGTTTCTCAAAAACTTAACTTACAATCCCACTGACAATGGTTGACAACACCATTTCCCCCACACGTTTGCCACCACAGGGTATTACGAATATATTTCATCTCCGCCAGTTGGTGAAACTGGTATTTGGGGAGTTTTGTTTCTTTCTTTTTTTTTTCTGTTTGGGTTTGTGTGTCTGCATTTCTCTGGCTACTGACATGAACATCTTCAGAAATGTATTCGTCATTTGCAATTTCTCTGCTGTAACTACCCCTATCAGTGACGTGAACATCTTCAGAAATGTATTTGTCATTTGTAATTTCTCTGCTATCACTACCCTTATCATGTCTTTTTGCCTATACATATATCAAATCACTTTTATTTTTCTTATTCGTTTGCTTATTTTATCCTTCAAAAATCAAAGTACCATCTTGTGAATTACATGGATAAGTTTGCTCATGCCAGTCTTCTTGGTAATGACCCCAAACCAGATCCAACCTGAAGCTCAGCAGCAGGATTCAATTGTTCAAATTATGGTGCCTACTTCTGGAATAATGCTCTTCAGGCCTTCCGAGATTGAGGTAGATTTATCAATATTTGGAAGGAAATTCTTGATACATTTGTTCAGAAAAAAAAATAGTAAATTTTAGGATATGATATGCAGAATAATCCATTTTATAAAACAAACAAAAAACAAAAGCACAAATCTGGAGACTCTTGGCCCCTCCCTTGTTCTTGGTTGCCTCATCCCATCCATCACCAAGTCATGCCACTGCTCCCTCCTAAATTTCTCTATCCTACCCACCAGTGTCCCTTGCCTTTATCCCTCATGCAAGACTCTATCAGCTCTGCAGTGACTTGTTTCTCTGTCCAGACGTGCTGCTTCCTCTGTGCCAAGCAGGCAGCTCCTGTTCCTGGACCAAAGTCTGTTTCTTCTCAGGCATCACCTTAGCTGTGGCTTCTTTCCTGGATCCTCAAGCCTGGCCGTTTGCTCCCCAGGTACCCAGCAGTCTGGATACCATGGATTTCCCTCGTCTTCTCTGCACTTGAATTTGCCTTCTAAGCTGCTGTTTCCTCCACTAGAGTAAGGATGAGGAAAAACAGGGGCTGGGTTTCATTTACTATTGGATTCCCAGAGATAGCACTCTACCCAAGACATGGAGGGACGCCAGGAAAGTTCATCAAATTCCTTGTGTGTTGTTCTTTATACATGGGGATAATGCTTATGCCATATTCTTGACAAGACACATTCTTTGGAATGATGCATTGATGAGATTATTATTTTGTTCAAGTTTAAATTCTATAGCTGTGGAAGAGAAAAAAATACATCCATACCTTACAGTGACTGGGGCTAATATCTGGATCCTATTAACATGTGGAAAACAATAGTAGCATCTGATATTTGTATGCTGGTTTACAGTGTACATATTCACCAACCTAATTAATCTTACTAGTATCATGCTGCTCTAAGAGTGTATTATTCTTCATTCCAGGCCAATGTTCTTTTTCTAAGAAGTCTTCTGTTCTCCTGTGAGAAACCTGATGAGTGACATGGCTAAGCCTGACAGGCCCATGCAAACGGTGTTAATAATTCAACACATATTTTTTCACTTTGTTTTGCTCAAAGATGTCAACTCCAGATAGGGGGAAGAGCTGCTTCTCTGTCTTCCAAGAGCCCTCGAGTATTTCAGGCTCGCCCCCTCCCATGAGCCATGGTTCCTTCCACCTTCCACCTCAAGAGTAAGTATTCTGTGCTGCCAGAGCACAAGTCATAAAGGTGACTGTGTTGTGTTCTCATCCTCCTCTTGGTTCCTTCCATTTTCCTCTCAATTCACCTCCCGGCCTCTGGCCTGAGCCCCTCTCATCCACTCTACTCTTCTGCCCCAGTGATATTTAAAAATGTAAGATTACTATATCACAATATGCTTTCATGGCCTGCAGAGGCTCTGAAACTTCCATCCACTTAACCCACTGTTCAGTGCTTGACCACCCGGCCTCTCCTCTTCCTCTGGGTCCATCTCCCACTGTCCACCTTGCACGGCCCCGACCCCTGCGCTCCACACTTCAGCCACATCAAGCCCTTCATCGTGAGTGAGCACATCAGGCTGTTTTCTGCTTTTATGCATTTTCAGACACTTTTCTCTATTCGACATGTTCTTTCATGCTCAGTCAACATAGGAAATTCCTACTGAGGCTTCAAAAACTTCCCTCTCAGTGAAGTCATCTCTACTTTCCAAGAAAAACTGACCTTTTCCATTTGAATCTCCACCATGTTTTGTCTTCACTTGTACTGTGGCGTGGCCATGGGTCTACACACCTGTCACTCCTTGCAGCTATGAGATATCAGAGAACAATTATGGTTTTATGTTTCATTGCATCCTCTTGCCTGGTACATCATAGGTGTGTTTATTCAGTGAATGAATGAACAAACTAATCGACTACAGAAAGAAGTAGAGCCTCAAATCTGCATTAGAATTCTTTGACCACATGAAAAAGGCACTAACAATGATTCTAGACTTTGGCTCAAAGTTTTCACTTGGTTTCCATTAAGGCCAGAGGCACCATCTGGGACAATCCAAGGAAAAAATGCAATAGTCATTAATCTCCCCAAGAAATTCTAACTTTTCCTGCCAAATGTTTTACTAAGTCTTATGACTATTCACCAGTCTAGCCCATTAAAAATCATAAAGACTCTTAGAAACTGCATACTGCTCCAACTTGTCCTAAAGCACTGAAGTTACCAACTGAGAGCTAGTCAAAAGTCTCCCATTAAACTAAAAGCAACACACGAATATAAGAAAAACTATAAAGTAAGGCCAAGAATTGATCTGAACAAAAATATATATTTGTCTCAGAACTCAAGGAGCTTCCTTAAGAAATACTAGTCACAGGGTTCCATCAGCTCACTTTGCTGACGCATTTGCTTTTGCCAGTGTTGGCATCATATGCAGTTAAAATGCATATCTAGGAATTAGCATGGCAGGGGGAGAGTGGGGACAACATAAGTTCCTAGCTGTATGCTTCAATTGATGCAGCCTTACAGAAATTACATTCGATGGGAAGGAAAGGTATGTAATCACTCCCCCTATGACGGACAGTTCGTTGTTCCGACATGACACGTCCACAGGAAATGGAAAGGTACATGCCTTGAGACTCACTACCTGTCCACAATCTATGAGCCTAACATTCTATAGCAATTCATTCGGTTTAATAAACCACAGAAACTTATTCAGACTTCTAAGGAGGTGCCATGGAAAATGAGATGATTTGACTGGAATAACATAATCTAACTGCACTGCAGTGTAGAGAGGTGTTATTCTACTTTCCATTGTGCACAATGCATTCCACAAAGTGTGGTCCAGTTGTATTTAATGCTGTGGCCACAGCCTTTACAGAAGTTTTCTCTTTTAAGGTCCAGTTTTTTTTCAAAGGGACAGTAAGCAGTCAAATCCTAGTTTTATCTGATTAGTTCCTTTGGGAGGCTAGGGCTAGAATACCAATGTTTATCAAATATTTCTATACTTCAAAATAGGTTTTCATTCTAATGGGAAACAATTCTATAAAACTGGATGTGTGCATTGCATTGTTCTTTTCTACTTTGTGTGTTGCCTGTTTTTCAGGATGCATTCTAAAAGATAGCATATTTAATTAAAATCTAGGAATGAAAACAATCATAATTTTAAAAATTAATCCCTCAGCATGATCTAGAAGCATGTCAATATCTTGGCCATGGCAGTGACCCATCCAAGGTGCTCCATTCCGTGGCTTGAACTCTGCAGTAACCCTCAGTACGTGAAAAAGATGTTGTGGAAAAAAAGGTCTTTTGTCTCAAGACAAGTCATGAAATGTATTCACCGAGGGGGATAAAAGTATCCCCCTCTTAATTTACTTTTGGACAAGTAGACAAAATTCATGAGGATTATTAATGGAAGATACATACTGGTATTTTTTAAACATATAAATTATATTATTAAAAGTGAAAAGTTGAAGTACTTCTCTATTTGTCTTCATTATTCTAATGTGCTTTTAATATAAAAAACAAGGTTTTTTTGAAATTATAATTAGCAATTAGCTGCTGACAAATCTAAATAAAACTTGCTAAAGTGAAGGATTCCAGAGTCACACAGATTTACAGTTAGAGCTTGTAATCCCAGCACTTGGAGGCTGAGGAGAGAGGATAGCTTGAGCCCAGGAGTTCAAGACCAGCCTGGGCAACATAAAGAAACCCAGTCTGTACAAAACATAGAAAAGTTAGTCAGGCATACTGGTGCAGGCTTGTAGTCCCAACTATTCCAGAGGCTGGAGTGGGAAGATCATTTGAGCCCAGGGAGGTCGAGGCTGCAGTGAGCCATGAACGCACCATTGCACTCCAGTCTAAGTGACAGAGTAAAACCCTGCCTCAAAATAATAATAATAATAATAATAATACAATACAATAAGTTTAAAAAGTATAATTCCTTTACTATCAAGAATGTATAAAATAATCTATAGCCTACAATTTACATTTCAGGGATGTTCACTCCTGGTTTTTCCATGTGCTTTTCATCAATAATATATGAGTCAAATCAATCTTTAATATTCAGAAGAGAATTATCTTTTATCTAAATGCTTGTCATAGAACTAAAATGTAAAATAAATGAACTCAAATCTGTTTATTTCCTGCTAGGAGATTTATAATATGAAAAGTAAGTAAGTTGCAAACTAAGATTTTATTATGCCCATTCAAAGCAAAGCCTCACACCAAATGAAGAAGGACTTTTAATCCAAAAGCCAAAAACTAATCAAACCTCAACATTTCCCATCCAGGCAACACTTAGCTTATAATAAGGGATTTTAAACCTGTTAAAAATGAATTTGTATTTGCCCTTGTTCCTTCATAAGAAACATACACCAAAGAAAAGCTCTATTGATTGGCGAGTTGCTGATGTTATTCCCTGGATCAGATAAGTTCATGTAGAAATAAAACAAAGGAACAAAATCGATATGCTATCATTGTGGAATTTTAGGTATGAGATAGTAACTGAAATTAGAATTCAATCAGGATAAGCTTTTCAAGGGAAATTTAGCACAAGATCTTTAAATGGCCCAAGTAATAAGACACTCAGTCAATTTGCTTTTCTTTGTTGCCTTTCTTTCTTTCAGTCTACTTATTTTTTAACTAAGATAAGGGAAAGAACAACAACTGCTCAAGAGTAAGAGAAGAGAAAGCTTTAACAGTACTGAGAAAGTGAAAAAAAAAACAATTGCAAGTTTTGGTAAGAACTGAGTTTAACACGTAGATTTCTCATGACTATAACTTGTAAATCAAAATTTAATCCTTCACCCAATATGAACATAAAACAAGAGATATACCTAAATGTAGGTGGAACGTAAGAAGAGATTGGTTCTGGCCAAAGGGGAATTTGGCAACTTCTTTAAGCAGTAGGAATCTGAGACATACTACATGGGGGAAAAAAATTTAAAAAAAAAAAAAAAAAAAGGAGATTGTTCTTGTCCAGTCAAAAAATAGGAAGTGTACCTGGTTCTTAACATGTTGCCTATACCGTAAGGAAAGCTGCCTAAGGATGTGATAATAACTGAGAAAATAGACTACATCGTATTAATCAACCAATTAGCAAACAAAGCATGAAGTTCACTGATTTGTTCACATTGTGAAAAATGAACCCCAGAAGGAAGGATGGCCTTCCAATTGGCCAAAAGGCCTAGGGCCATAGGTGCACAAAGACAGTAGCCATGGACCAGGTGGGACAATAGGATTAAATCCATCCCATAACTATTTGTAAAGCAAAAACCCCGAACAATTTCTGCTGCAACCATACAGCGGAAATGCAATCCCCAGGTTTGTATCCTGAGTGTGCAGCTTCCATCTATAGCCACAGGGGAGGGGTGAGGATAAAAAGGTGGCCTCATACATGAGCATGGGGCAGCTAGGAGAGACGTCCCCTTCATATGATTATATTTTCCTTCTGGAACTTGCTTGTTTCTTCCTGTGAACACATCGCAGGGCCCTTCACTCCAGACGGAAGCCTTTTCCAGGATTTCAAGACAGGGAGGCTCTGAATCTGCCATGATGTGTGTATCTAACCTCAGCCATGCATAAGAAATGGCAAAGACAGAGCCTCTACATGAAATACTAAGTGTAAGAATTTAGTGGAATATTTAGTAGAACAACTAGGTAAGCAGATAAATACAATCTTTTAGAAAATTATGCACATATTCTTATCTTCTCTGATAAAACTATAAAATATACTAGAAAATAATCCTAGTCTCTGCTTCAGCATAAAGGTATAACGTATATATCATTTGGGCCCCTTTTTCCCCCACTTTTTTTTTTTTTTTTGAGATGGAGTTTCTCTCTTGTCGCCCAGGCTGGAGTGCAGTGGTGTGATCTCGGCTCTCTGCAACCACCATCTCCCGGATTCAAGCGATTCTCCTGCCTCAGCCTCCCAAGTAGCTGGGATTACAGGCATGTGCCACAGCATCCAGCTAATTTTTTTTGTATTTTTAGTAGAGATGGGGGATTCACCATGTTGGTCAGGCTGGTCTTGAACTCCTGACCTCAGGTGATCCACCCGCCTCGGCCTCCCAATGTGCTGGGATTACAGGCATGAGCCACCGCACCTGGTCCCCCCCTTTTTTTTTTTAATATTTCTTTAGCATAAGATGAATCTATTATCAAACATAAAGAAAACTTGCTATTTCATTTACGGTGTATGCCAGTTACTCATATTAAACGTAAATCTCTTAGAATAGGAAATGTGCAATCTGAATAGCATTCTTGTCACCTATGAATTAATTGCAAATTTAAAACTATGTGCTATTGTGGTGTGACACAAGAAACTATTTAGTATGCTTCCCAAGTGTTTTTTTGAGTCCTTAGAGTAAAAAATCATTTCACTTAGCACAAAAAATTTGCAGCGGAGACTACATAATCATAATTTTTCATGCAAAATACTTTAAACAGATTTTTACAAAAACAAAGTGATTAAAAGACTGCCATTGTGGTGAAAGAAGAAAAATATGTTATAAATTTAGTTTAGTTAAGATCATAATATATGTAAATCCAAGACCTCAAAATGAAAATATAGCTGTGATTTAGTGAAGCCAAGGCTTTGAATTGTGTCAAATTGATGCTCCTGAAAATGCAAGCTCATTTTTCCCACAGAACAATCTGAGAGGAATTATGACCATCACCATCTCCCGCCAATACCTACTCACTGAAGACACTGGAGCTTTTGCGCATGCCTCATAATTCACTTTCTCGTCAAGCTGCTCTTGAATGTAACATTGGTTGGCTTTACTAAATCTATCAGGAATTGACTTGAGAATAGTTTAGTTCCTAGCAAGTCCTACATCAGTAGGCATTCTTCCATCCAGACCAGACCCCAGGTGATGCAGACATGAGCCCTAGCAAGCCTTCTCTACGTCAGTGTTCTCAAAGTGTGGCCAAGCCAGCAGCCACAGCCCGGGAACTTGATAGAGATGCAAATTCTCAGCTCCAAATCTACTGGGTAAAAATGTCTTGAGATGGGACCTGGCAGTCTGTGTTCTAACATGCCCTCCATAAGATTTTGATGTAATAGATCTGAGAGTCACCTCTCTACCTCATGGAACAACCTCCATAAGTACCGACAACGAAGGCAGGGTAAAGAAGATTAGGCTAGAGAAGGAACCTTAAGTTCAGTTTAAAAATGTAACAGCCATGGTATAAAACTGTATGGAGTATTTTTCCACAATAAAACTAAAAATAGAATCCCGACATGGTCTAGCAATCTCACTTCTGGGTGTATATCCAAAGGATTTGAAATCAGCATATTGAAGAGGTATTTGCACTCTCATGTTCATTGCAGCACTGTTCACAATAGCCAAGTTAGAGAGTCAACCTAAGTGTTCATCAATGGATAAATGGTTAAAGAAAATGTGGAATATCAACACAATGGAATACAATCCAGCCTTTAAAGAGAAGGAAATTCTGTCATTTGTGACAAAATGCGTGAACTTGGAGGACAGTATGCTGTGTGAAACAAGCCAGGCACAGAAAGAGAAATCCCACATGTTCTCACTTCCTTGTGGAATCTAAAACAATCAAGCTCATAGAAGCAGAGAGGAGACTAGTTGTTATCTATCGTGAGGAGGAATGAGATGTTGGACAAAGGGTACGTACATAATTTCAGTTACACTTGAGAATAAGTTTTTTGAGATCGTTTGCACAGCCTGGGGATGATAGTTAATAGTATCATACTGTATATTTTGAAATCGCCGAGAGAATAAATTTCAAATGTTCTCACCCTAAAAAAAATGATAAACATTTGAGGTGATGAGTATGTTAATTAGCTTGATTTAATCACTCCACTTTGTATACACAGATCATAACATCTCTTCATACCCCATAAATACATACCATTATAATTTGTCAATTTACAATCAAATGTTTAAAACATAACATGGTTTCAAAGTGGTGGCAGCTCTTTCAAGCCTAATTCTCTCGTTATAGAAAAGAACTAGCATAATGTCCTAGTTGACCCAAAGCACACCCCAGCTGCTATCATCACAGCCCATGTAGCCCTACTACCCTTCATTTTTGTTTCTCATTCAGAAAAAAAATAGTCTTTTGGGGGTCATGTACTACTTACCTTTTTCTATTCCTTCTCCAATCACATGAGCTGAGAAAGCTTCCAATTTTTTTCTTTCTTTACTTGTTTTGTTTTCTTTTATTTAGCCTATCTTTCTCTCTGGGCAAAATCTGGTTTTCTCAGCTTCTCTTCCTTTACTGACACCAGTCAATCTCTGCAACTCTTTATCCAATTTCCACTTTGACTATGGCAAACAAATTCCCCTCAGATCCTTTGCCCTTGCTGGTTTTTTTTTTTTTTAACGTGGAACATTCCAGAAGCCAGAACTTGTGAGGCCACTCCGTTCTGGTCATGCAAACTTCAACCTCAATATCCCCTCCTCTACAAAACCACCCCAAGACCACACAGCAAACCTTAGCCTTATCCATTTATGCTTCAGCATTTCACTCTGTTAATTTATTATCTCTCTGAAACATTCTCCTTTTACTTACTTCTTTCTTTCTTTGGGCTCTCTGGGTACAGATGTGAACTTCATCAGACCAAGGGCCTTGTCAGTCTTGTTCCCATGGTATACTCAACACCAATGCCTGGCACCAAAGGGTAGACACTCTTCAAATGTGTGTTCAATAAATGAATGAATACAGTGCCATTATTTCATGTTTTTCTATTAACTAGAGTTATTTTGATTGAAAGTAACAAATTATTTCAACCTAGGTTGGTCAAACAGAATATTTGTGAAAGGATACAAAAATACCTCTCAGGAATCCAGGAGACTTTGAGACTTCAGAACCATTGGGATAGAATGTGGGATGCAAGCGCTAGCTCTGCCCTTCTCCACCTTGGCCGTGTTTTTGCCTTTTCTCTCTCGTCAGGCTGCCCTACCTCACTTCCCCGGTCCACATGGCAGCAGACATGGTGCTGATACTGTTGAAGTTGTGCCGGTTCCCACTTGAGCCTGGTGGAGAAAGAATGGATTCTCATTCTCACTCCCTGCTCCACAATTTCCAGGGAAGCATTCCATTTGATCCAACTATGTCCGGTTCCCAATCACAGTGGAAGGGTGCAAGTGAGGGCAGAGGCTTCACCGTTGTACTATCATGAAAGTTTATTAGCACCCATTCAGATTTCATAGGATAAAAAGGGCAGTTTTTCAAAAAAAAAAAAAAAAGGAAGACAATTTTCAAGAAAAGAAAGGTGCTGAGTAAACTAAACATTGGTTCTCACTCCAGCTGAGTAGTATTAATTATGGCTGACCATTGGGATACCTGTTGACAAACTAAAAGGCAACATAGTATTTGGTAAGTGCTGTCAACTTTACAGCCAATCTTCTGGGGTGCAAATCCCAACCCTGCCACCTAACAGCTGTGTGGCCTGAATCAAGAATCGTTTCCTAGCTGTGCCTCAGTTGGTCCTCTGTGAAATGGGGACAAGTCCACTATGATGATTCATGCATGAAGAGAAGTTGCAACAGTGCCTGATATACAGTGAGTGTTCAACTTGTGTCAATTGTATTATTTTTACAGACTCTGTGTTCGAATGAGTTAATGTAGCGTTCAAAAGAGCCTAAGAAAGGAAGTTTTGACATTACAGAGTGCGACGAACCAGTGGTTACAGGCACAAACTAACAAACCATCTGCAAATGTATACTGTCAAAAGAAATGTTAGGCACACTTCAGTTTTTTCAGAAACATTTCCACACATTAGTAGAAATACTGTCATCTTGATATAAAAATGGCAGTCATTTGAATATGTGAGTGTGGGTTTGTAACACGAGAAAGAAAAATAATTTTTTTCTATACATGGACATGTGATGGGATCAGCTGTCACCAACTTCACTGCTCATTCTCCCCTCCTTACCCCACAGACAATGCTCTAGGTGTATCTCTTCCTTACATCACCACTTCTCATCGACAGGCTTGGTCATCCTCTGCGGAAACACTGAATCTGTGAGAACTGCTGCAGGCAGAAGGATTCAGAGATGTATTTCAAGAGTCAGGCTGTGCACAGGGGCTCAGACCTGTAATCCCAGCACTTTGGGAGGCTGAGGCTGGCAGATCACTTCAGGTCAGGAGTTCAAGACCAGCATGGTCACCATGGCAAAAACCCATCTCTACTAAAAGTACAAAAATTAGTTAGATGTGGTGACGCACACCTGTAATCCCAGCTACTCGGGAGGCTGAGGCACAAATTTACTTGAGGCTGAGAGGCAGAGGTTGCGGTGAGCCGAGATGGCACCACTGCACTCCAGCCTGAGCAACAGAGACTCTGTCTCAAAAAAACCACAACATTTTTTTTTAAAGCCTGTTTCTCCATGGCTAGGTCTAAATGACAGTGGCCTGGGGAAACAGGAAAAAAAAAAAGCAGTTCCTCCAGAAGGTCCAGTGGAAACATGGAGCTACAGGGTCGGCTGTCCTCCTGTTTCCCTCCGGGGACCCAACTGCCCCAGAGATACAGGGGCAGCGCCGTTTGTAGTAGCATAGTCAGGCCACAGGAACTCCACCCGCAACTCCTCTGTCCACACGCACTTCCTGGCTGAGTACTTGGGTTCACCATCTGTCCACTGGACACTTGCATGCCTAAGAGCTTTGGCACCTCAGAGAGCAAGGACAGCCTTTCCCCTGAACAAAGTGTCCTTACAAAAGCAATTCATAGGCCAGGCATGGTGGCTCATGCCTGTAATCCCAGCACTTTGGGAGGCTGAAGCAGGTGGATTAACTGAGGTCAGGAGTTTGAGACCAGCCTGGCCAACATGATGAAACCCCATCTCTATTAAAAATACAAAAATTAGCCAGGCATGGTGGCATGTGCCTGTAATCCCAGTTGCTCTGGAGGCTGAGGCAGAAGAATCGCTTGAACCCGGGAGGCAGAGGTTGCAGTGAGCAGAGATTGTACCACTGCACTTCAGCCTGGGAGACAGAGGGAGACTCCGTCTCAAAAAAAAAAGCAATTCATGAGTCTCAAGTGTGCACTAGCTATAGATGAAAGGACATCTACCGTAACCACATTAGCTTGCATTTTCAGAGACAAAGGTTTCATGGAGATCACAGTCTGTGAATGAGGGCATGGCTGGAAAGACTCTCTAATGCTCAGTGGTTGACAAACACTATCAAGTAATTTGTAGCCACACCAGCTATCTGTGCGATCGAGTGCTATTGCAGCTTTACTATCACAAGGAGAAAATTATCCAAAGGTAGCTAAGCAGGAATAACAAAACACTGCTAGTTTTCGGTTGTCATTTTCCCCCTTCCATCCCCTAATTTATCAATCTTTACATTCCTTGTAACTTTCTATTAACGTTTCTTGACTGATTTTCTACTGGCAAATCTTTCACCTGTTTCTTACAATCAAAACACAGTGGCAGTCCAACACATGTTGAATGGTTAAACACCACAATCTTGTCCACATTCACACGAAGTTTCTATTTAAAATGTTAGTTTGAATTCCTTTATTCTGTTACTTGGACTGCCCTTTTTTCTTCTAGATCTCAAAATCTCTCAAAACAATTTCTGATAGCAAATATTTTCTGGCCAAAGAGAAAACACATAATTTTTTAAACTTCAATCATTCTTGTTATTGTAAATGTAAACATGCCCACATAAATAAACCACATGTGTGGATGTAACATTATTTGGTAAGTTGCTACTTTCTGAAGGAACAGGACTTTCTCATTAACCTGTAATAATTTAACAAAATAATGTGTGAAATCAGAATGAATACCATTACAAGATATTATTGTCATTTTATTATTTTTAATATATTTAAGATATATTATATTAAGCTGTATTATAAGCTATAAATATATATTATATTAATATATAAATATATAAATTAAGATATATTGTCATTTTATTATTTTTAATAATTATTTTTAATTGAAAGTAAGTTCTAGCATTTTACATCAGTTACAAGGCACTACTTTTTTAGTAGTCCAATTTGTGACCAGGAGGACATTCATCTCACTCTTTCAAAGCCATCCAAGACCAAAGATGCTGGAGTTAAGGCAAATCAATCCTATTCCATCTTCTGGTCCCTCCTCCTGAAATCGAGGCTGCTGCTGTTGGTTCTTAACTTGAGTTCCTATTTGCCATCTCTGTTATTGGGTTGCTCAGTGCTCAACAACTTGTATTTTGATACATTTTACTTAATCTTGGTATTTTGCTAATAGTCACCCACTGCTTCTCTGAAGCATGTGGCTCCCTTCAGCCCTGCTATGCTTCAACCTCGCTACACTTCAACCTCAGCCGATGCAAAATATTTATTAGAAACGTGCAAAGAACTGCTAAGGAGGGGATTGATCTAAAATTACCTTCAAAGACCCTTTGAAAGCTAAGATTTTTATGACCCTAGGACGACACAAGTAGTCAAGATTAAACCCATCCAGTAGTAGGCAACAAGAATTAGACCGTGCTTAGTTCCCACTCCCCGTGAAGTTGCAGGCACCCAACAGGAATGTGCCCTGAAAAGCATGATCGAAGTCATTCACCAAAGTACCAGTGGCATATGTAACCCATAGGGAAAATCCAGGCATCAAAGTCACATTTGTGGTGACTCTAGAGATTAACTCTGTCATCATTTCTTGTTCAAATATAAATAAAAATAGGAAACATGGTCAACATTTGAACATCGTCAAATTTGCATTGGAGAGTCCTAGGGAAGACAACGTTTATTTTATGTCTTATTCCAAGTCAGTGTTTCCACATGGTTAGAGATACAGGATTACCTCAGTCTTGAAAACATACAACTGACCAGGAATGACTAAAACATTTTCCAATTTAAATGTTGAACAAACATGTATGAATAACCTCAAAAATAATACTTTAAAAATTGAGGGTGCCTGCTGGTTGGACACATGGAAAAAAATGTTGACATTAACAACATAGCCAAGGACCTGCTACCCAATAGAAAATCTGAATTCACAATAGCAGTGCAGTTAAGGGAGATGGAGCTGTGCCATTAAAGATACTTTTTTCCATGTAGTTGTATTTTAAGATTCTCCAGAGTGCTTGTGCCCACAACTCATGTTTTAAAACATAGCAAGGTTGTCATGCTACGTGCCAAAATAGTGAGGCATCTTCCACCCAGGGCCTTGGGATAGGTTTTTACTGCATGGTACCATATCTCTTCAATGAACAGAAATTCATTTAATTTTCTCATCAAATTGCTGAATGTCTACGAAAGCCAGGGTAAGGGGGAGCCTTTATGTTTTCCTATCCTAGGGACGGAAACAGATATTTCATGCAAATGGAAACCCCAGAAGCAAGCAGGAGTAGTTACTCTTCTATCAGATAAAACAGACTTTAAAGCAACAATGGTTAAGAAAGACAAAGAGGAACATTATATAACGATGAAAGGATTAGTCCAACAGGAAAATATCACAATCCTAAATATATACGCACCTAACACTGGAGCTCCCAAATTTATAAAATGTTTTCCTATCCTACAAACCTAAGCATAAATTTTATCTAGAGCAAAATTCCACTCTCCTTCACCCCAAAAGTTTAAACAAATATGTGAGGTTTATTCACGAATCTCCAACTGAAAACATAAGGCATAATAACCATTTCTAGGCAGCCAACGGATGAAACTAGCCTAGAGTTTATTTGGATTGCTCTTATCCCGCTTAAATAGGATTCAAGATGTCAGCCCCTGCTTGCCTCCTAACCCAGAATGCTGAATAGCGGTTTCAGCCACAGTCACATCAGTTTAGTGTAAAACAACCCAGAGTCTAAGAATTGTACACAATCCAACTACCTCAGCTGTTAACTAAAATTGTCTCTCAGATATGCAGAACCATTGACCAAGATAACATATTTTACTGTTTACCAGAGTAACAGTTGCCATAATGAAGACACAGGCTAGTTTGTGACACATGCTTTCAGTAAGCACACAACCTCAGTCAGGGTGGAGCAGAGCTGGGTGGGTGCAATTACCCCACCCACGTAGCCCCGGCTTCCTTACCAAATCACACATGGTGGTTAAAGTGCAGATTCTACTGGTGAAACTAAATATATTTCACATTTGCTGTGATTAGCCAGCGTATCACATTATTTCAAGTGATTACAGCTATTGGCAAGCAAAGGATTTTATTTTTTGAACATTTTCATCCATTTTTAGGCCACAGAAACAGAATTTTCTAGAAATTATTGTCTTAGAATATATTCTTAAGAATATATTCTTAAAGAAGCACCTATCTGAAGGAGCCATTTCTACCCAACCGATTTGATTACTGGATTAATTTTTTACATGTAACAACATTAAAACAATGTTCATCATGCCTTGAAAAATCTAGTAAAAAGTAATAAATTCAAAAACATAGAAATATTTTCTAATATCCTTTTTTAATTTAGCAGCCACTCTTGTGTTTTCTCCAAACCAACTTTGCTTCAGATATTTCAAACAAAAATAAAATGCCTTCAAATCTTCAGAAAGTAACTCAGATGCTTTTATTTAAAATGAGCTTTGCCATCAGGGAACTGTTAGTCTATAGGAAGCTGTCGTCACATAGAAACTCTAATCACCTTGCTACCCACTTCACATGAGTTCATAATAGTCAGATACTTGTGACCTTCCAAAATTAGTTTATTTGGGATTACAGCTTGATTCCCCAAAGATTTGGATATTTATCGAGGAATTACTACTGACTTAAATAAGTTCACAGCAGATACTGAGAGTACTGTGTCTGCTATGCACACAAATACAAAAAAGCCAACATCCCTATAAATGTGTGATTCATTTTAACCTGATTAGCAACGGTTTTCAAAATGGCTCCATTAATCCTCACACAACCACCCCCCACCTCAACCCAGAATCAACAAAATCTTCAGCTTATTTAAGCTTGAAACTTGAGAAAATAATCTTACACTTTATTGGAACCCCAAATGCAGCTGTAGGTATCCCTCTGAGACCTTCACAGTTAGTAGACACCTCAGTAAAAGAGTTTTATTAGCATTTAATTTATTTAATTTTGAAGGGATTAAATGAAATGTTAGCATAACTGACTACAATCCACATTCCACAATCAACAACCCAATACCATTACTTCTTTCAAGAAAATGACCGTGTATTTTGAGAATGGCTTTATATAGTCAGCATGTTTTACAGGTTTCTCTGGAAAGGGGAAAAAAAGATGATGAATAATACAAGGTTTTTCAGCTGACTACTTAAGAAGGAAGCAGTCATACGCCAAACCCTAGTGAGTCATGTCAACCTGTTTAAAGACAAATCTAAGCCTTCGATTCTCACTCCTATCTGAAAAATAAATTACTATTCTCTATTTATTACACACACTTCTGTTCATTGATGGACATGATGGGGGCTAAATTGGAATGCATTGTAGAAAAACTTTCAGATCATAACTAAATATTTAAGTAGCTTTTCCTATTTCACTGACACAGTAAGAAAAGTACTAACCTTTGCCGTTATGCCCTTTAGGCTCAATTTTTACCTGAACAAAATCACCCAAACCTACATAGATGGAATCTCACACTCACACAAATAATGTCACTGAAATGCATTTTTCCCCGATTTTCTCCTTCTGTGCCTATTTTATGTACCGATGTATAATGGACACAGTATTTCCAGAGATTATTTTCCAGCCAGAAAATTAATTGTGAATCATAAAAGGGCAAAAAAAAAAAAAAAATCACTGCTCCAAACAAAGAAAATTACCTGCTGGTTTCATACAAATCAGGGCTGGCACTGGAAGCACAGGATGCTGGCTTTTCTGTGCAGCATCCATTTAAGCTGGCATCTGATGACAGTGAGCACGCTGCCAATATCAGCTGCATGCCAACCCTATCACTAGTCGGACTGGCAGCACTGAAATAAAACAAAGACTAGATTACCGGCCTTGAAAATATCAAGAGGGAGGAACTGCTGCTTAAGAGGTATTTAAATAATCTTCCTACGTTTCTTAACAAGATTACCCCTAAAAGCCCCCTGGGAAACCAACTCCTTCCTCCCTGCTGTTTTGTACCCCCTGGTTAGAAGGCTTAGCATGGAACTCTTCTTAGCGTACCTCTCCACCAAGTATGGAAGTTAAGCTGCACCCGAGTGGCTTGCCACTGTGAATGAGGTGGTTGTCAGCCGAAACCCACACTGAGAGATTACAGTTCAGTACTCCTCCCTCCAGGCCCAACAGGAGAAACTGAGCTGTCTCTACACATTCAGGGCTGAGTTTGTGTCCTTTTTATTGACCTAACATTTTATTTTCATGAGTATGTACATCTACCCAGCAAACCTAGGAAACAAGCTGAGGACTCTTTTTCCCACTCATATATAGGAAAAAAAGGGGTGGGGACTGCAAGGAGCCAGGTTTTCTGGAGAGTTCTCTTCCCACGTAGCACCCATCACCACCTCAAAAGCTCACATTGGGCACTTTTGAAGGCTTCTTTCCTTAAAGCTGTGAGTGTGATCAATTTATACAATGTCTCAATGGCTAGGATGTGAGATACTCATACATTCAAGTCCCATTCACCACTGGGATGGATGGCACTTACTACTTCAAGTTGCAGATATCAACTAGATGAGCTGTTGGTGGATCCCCCTCCAGGCTGGCAGAGAACTCTTCCCCCTTCACCACCTTCCTCTGACGAGCAGCAGCGAGAAGGCTAGACCACCTCTCCACATCCTGCTAACTCAATTCAGCAGTTTTCAGCCCGTAATTATACACTTTTCAATGCCTACCATTCTTCTCAATGACTTCCCAGAAAGAATTTTAGACAACAGAGAATCTAGTCCATTATGGGAATAGCTGTATTACCTAAAAGTTTCCTCTCCTAAAGAATAACTTAAGTTTCTCCACATGTTCTACAGAACACTGTAAAGGATTACTTTTAGGATGACAATGCCTAGCTATAAAGAGCTAGTATGGAGAAGTTCAGGTCATTTTCTACATATGTAGCCTATAAAATTTAATTTATTAGATTGAAAACCTCCCTAAAAAACAAAGGACATAGATTTTTTAAGTACGGAAATAAAGATCAATTCTGTAGATTCTACTGTAGAATATTCAATTTCTAAGTTTAATGTTAATCCTAAATAGCTTAGAAACATTGTTTGTCTTCAATTATTGTAATATTCTCATTCAATTAAAAAAATTAGGTGCTGTAATTCAGACTTTTAATTAAGTGAATTAGCTTTTGACATTTTCTTGGAAAAAAGATGTTCCCTATGTGCCTTTTCCCCCTTATTTGCAGTTAAACATTCCTTAGCACTTTTAAAATACTTTGGTAAGAAATACGCAGATTATAGCAAGGTGCCAGCTTTGTTCAGACTCGGGGGGAGAGTGGCCGCTAACCTCAGGCTTTGCAGCAAGAGGTGGAAACTTGCACTGAATCTGAATGACTTTCTTGTAGTGAAAGATGCAAATACTACAAAATACCTGTGGTGATTCTTGAGACAAACTCTACTGATATTCCTATACCTCTACCGTTTTGTTTACTGAGGCAGCACAGACCCTGGCCACATCTAAGTATGTCTTGACTCTGCTTTCGTGCCTCACCTATAGATGTTCTGTTGCCACATTCCTGTTGCTCCAAGTTGTCAGAGGAAGGGTTAACTGTGCCGCGGAACACAGAACTCTTTACATTTGTCTCAAGGTAGATGAAGAAGCCCTGTGAACTGAGGATTAACTACAGGAGAAGCACCATCCTTGCCGCGCGTGTTACATGTCTCATATCACACTATTTCTAATAATTGTTAGAGAACAATCAGCTGCCATCAGTGGTGCGGAGATCACTGAGGCAATCTCTTCCCACTGCCTCTGTTATTCAAGAGTTTGTTTTCATGGTGGAGATAATGAGTCTCATCCTTGCAGCTAATCAAATGTAAGTCTTTATATTTTAGCAAAAAAAAAAAAAAAATCATAATGCAGCTTTTTCTGCTTTTGTAATAAGTAACTAGTCTGCTATTCCTCTAATTAAGAAGTCAGACTTTTAAAATGTTCTCTATTTGTTGCCTAGGTACAAAAGCATCAACAGAATTAAGATGGTTAGCGAGGTGAGGCCTTGAAATCAACATCTCCACCTCCTTGCATAAACCCTTCAATGAGACTCCCCTTCCACTTGGGCAATTTGATGTGGTTCAAGAGCACGGAGAATTGATCTTTTAAGACCCATAAAATATTTGCTTCTTCAAAAAGAATAAAGGAACTAAAACAAGTGATTGTGGTATATGTGTATCTGTGCCTATTTGAAATCAAGTTCTTTGATATGCAATACTGATGCTATCATCAGGGAAAAGAAAAAAAACATTTTAAAGAACTCTTTAAAAAAAGGTTCCACTTCATTTCATAAAACCTGAAAACTGTAGACATATATCTAGTTATTCATCTTTGAAGTCACCTGCTCCGTCAAACATTCTTAGCTGTATATCTGGGGTTTCAAATGTTTGCTTTTGTAATAAAACAATTCTAACCTTATGAGACTGTCAACTCTACAGAATAAGATCAGCTAACTAAAAGCTTTTGCTTTGGTTTTTCAACAAAGCAATAGAAAAAAAATGAAAAGGAAGATGAGGACAAGAATAACATGGTATTCAAACAACTTGAATGAATATGGGAAAAGAAAATTGCACCACTGAATCCACTGAATAATAGTCTGTGATCTTATCAATTTTCATAAATTAAGCAGGTTGAAACTGGCCAGTGTTTAGCTAGCAAATTTTAGTCACTAAAAAGAGACTGATGAAAAGCAAATACAGTCAACTTGATTTTATCTGTGGGCAGATTTACCAACTTGTGGGTTAGCAGTGCCATCTGATCTTTTACCCACCGTCAGCTTTTGTGTGGTTCTGAAATCCCAGGCCACCTGGGGCTACTAGAAAACCCTACCTCTATCCCCACACTGGGCAACACTGGCTGTTCATACTAACTGAAAACCACAAGACCAGTCACCACAGTGAAAAGAATGAAGTCATTTTCCCCAATTCATCGTCAAGGACATGATTCCCTGCGTCTTAATGGATGACGCTCCTCTTTTTAAAAATGCCATCGCTCACACACTTAGTGTCAGGCGCTTTGCCAAGGACATAGGCATGTGGGGACCTTGTCCTACTGACCTTCACTTTATCACACTTCACAGACACTGCATTTTTACAAATAGAAAGTTTGTGGCAGTCCTGCATCCATCACGTCTATTGGTGCCATTTTTCCAAAGGGATGTGCTCACTTTGTTCTTCTGGGTCACATTTTGGTAATTCTCACAATACTTTGGACTTTTTCATTATTATGATATCTGGCACAGTGATCTGTGATCAGTGTTCTTGGATGTTCCTATTGTAATCATTTTGGAGTACCACGAACCACACCCATATAAGACAGTAAACTTTTCATTAATAAATGTGTGTGTTCTGACTGCTCCAACAACCGGCTGTTCCTGTCTCCTCCTCCCATCTCCTCAGGTCTCCCTGTTCCCTGAGACAAAATAATATTGAAATTAGGAGAATTAATAGCCCTACAATGACCTCTAAGTGTTCAGGTGGAAGAAAGGGTTGTACATCTCTCACTTTAAATCGAAAGCTAGATACAGTTAAGCTTAGTGAGGAAAATATATCCAAAGCCAGGTGGAATGAAAGCCGGCCGTCTTGTGCCAAACAGTTAGCCAGGTTGCGAATGCAAAGAAAAAGTTCTTGAAGGAAATTAAAAGTGTCATGCCAGGGAGCACATGAATGATAAGAAAGTGAAACAGCATGATTGCTGATATGGAGAAAGTTTGAGCGATCTAGATAAAAGATCATATCAGCCAACATTCCCTTAAGCCAAAGCCCAGTCCAGAGCAAGGCTCTAACTTTCTTCAATTCTAAGCAGGCTTAGAGAGAAGCAGCAGCTGCAGGAAAAAAGTTTGAAGCTGACAGAGGTAGGTTAATAGGCTTTAAGAAAAGAAGCCAGCCGGGCATGGTGGCTCACGCCTATAATCCCAGTGCTTTGGGAGGCCAAGGTGAGTGGCTCACCTGAGGTCAGGAGTTCAAGACCAGCCTGGTCAACACAGTAATACCCCATCTCTACTAAAAATATTAAAAAAAACAAAAAAACAAAAAAACATTAGCTGGGTGTGGTGGCAGACGTCTGTAATCCCAGCTACTTGGGAGTCTGAGGTAGGAGAATCACTTGAACCTAGGAGGCAGAGGTTGCAGTGAGCTGAGACTGAGCCACTGAACCCCGGCCTGGACAACAAGAGTGCAACTCCATCTCAAAAAAGAAAAGAAGCCATCTCCACAACATATAACTGCAAGGTAAAGCAGCCAAATGCTGAGGAAGAAGCTACAGCAAGCTATCCAAATCCAGCTAAGATCACTGATGACGGTGGCCACCCTAAACAACAGATTTTCAATGTAGATGAAATAGCCTAATATTGGAAGAAAATGCCATCCAGCACTGTCATAGCTGGAGAGCAGAAATCAGTGCCTGGCTTCAAAGTTTCAAAGGACAGGCTGACCCTCTTGTTGAGAGCTAACACAGCGGGTGACTTGAAGTTAAAGCCAACACTCACTGAACATTTCAAAAATCTTAGGACCCTTTAGAATTATGCTAAATCTACTCCCCCTGTGCTCTAGAAGTGAAACAACAAAGCCTAGATGACAGCATATCTGTTTACAGCATGTTTTACTGAATATTTTAAGCCTACTGTTGAGACATACTGCTAAGAAACAGATTTCTTTTAAAACATCACTGCTCATTGACAATGCACCTAGTCACCCAAGGGCTCTAATGGAGATTAATGTTGTTTTCATACCTGCTAAGAAAACATCCTTTCTGCAGCCCATAGATCAAGGAATAATTTCACCTTCCAAGTCTTCCTATTTAAGAAACATATTTCATAAGACGTTAGCTGCCATAGATAGTGATTCCTCTGATGGAGCTGGGCAAAGTACATTGAAAGCCTTCTGGAAAGGATTCACCTTTCTAGCTGTTCTTAAGAATATTCATGATTTATGGGAGAAGGTAAAAATATCAACATTAACAGGATTTTGAGAGTTTATTCCAACTCATAGATGCCTTTGAGGAGTTCAAGACTGCAGTGGAGGAAGTCACTGCCGATGTGGTACAAATAGCAAGAAAACTAGAATCAGAAGTGAAGCCTGAAGATGCAATTAAACTGCTGTAATCTCATGATCAAATATAAATGGATGAGATGTTCTTCCTTATGGATGTGCAAAGAAAAGGGTTTCTTGAGATAGAATCTACTCCTGGTCAAAATGCTGTAGACATTGTTGAAATGACAACCAAGAATTTCTATTACACAAGTGTATAATAGTTGATAAAGCAACAGCAGGATTTGAGAGGACTAACTCCAATTTTGAAAGAAGTTCTATGTGACTAAAATGCTATCAACCAGCATCGCACACTACAGATAAATTTTTTGCGAAAGGAAGAGTCAATGTATGCAGCAAACTTTATTATTTTCTTACTTTAAGAAACTGCCACAGCCACCCCAACCTTCAGCACACACCACATCAATCAGTCAGCAGTCATCACATTGAAGCAAGACCCTCCACCAGCCAAAAGATTACGACTTGTTGAAGACTTAGATGATTATTAGCATTGTTTAGCAATATTGTTTAGTTAAGGTGTGCACATTGGGTTTTTTAGACATAATGCTATTGCACAGTTAATAGACTCCTGTATAGTATAAACAAACTTTTCCACACACTAGGAAACCAAAAAAAGTTGTGTGACTCATTTTATTCCAATATTCCCTTTATTGCAGTGGTCTTGAACTGAACCCACAGTACCTCCAAGATTTGCCTCTATTATCTCATTTAATTCTCACAACAACACTATAAGGAAGAAACTAATACAATTTTCATTTTAGAGTGGGAGAAAGTAATCTCAAGTAAATTAAAGTTACACAAATAATGGATAGAAAAGGTACAGTTTGAATCTGTATTTCCCATACTCCAATAAACATTTGTAATTTTGGTCTATCCAGGACTTATCTGCCTTTTCTTCTGGTATCCCCACTTTCTGTGGAAAATTATGTCTTCTGCCTTCCACATGATAGAGCCAATGGTCCCAGAGGTGTCTTGTAACCCAAGCTGCATGAGCCGTGTTCTCCTGGGAATTTGAATGCTGAGCAAAGACCATGGGATAAGGAAGAAGCTGGAGCTTCGTCATCCGGTGGTAGCATCAACAGAGCCAAAGAGTCCCTCTGGTGAGATTTCCAAGCGCTCTGGCTGGCTTCCCATGGCCTGGTTGGTCAGTCCTTCCTTTGACTCCAAGAGTCACACAACATCTTTCCACTAGATGCTCTTCCTGGTGTTATTCAGAGCAAAGGATACCTCCTGAAGGCTTTGCTATAATGCTGCCTCATATTATACATACGAGGTACTTGGTACCCAGCAATAAGGAAGAAGTGGTCCAGTTCCTCAAGGAATTCAAAATCTAAGAGAGGCACACATATATGTGTTTAGCCAAAGCTCCCTCAGAAGCATTAAAATATAGTATCATAATACACATAAGTGAACAACTCAGGAAATTTCAGAAATATCGTAACATACATGAGTGAACAACACAAGAAATTTCAGAAATAACTCAGCAAATTTCAGAACTATCATAACATACGTGAGTGAACAACTCAGGAAATTTCAGAAAGTTGGTGACTCATAGATCCAATCATTTTGTTCTCTGTGATTCTTGAGAATCACAGAGATTCTGGCTATAAGACCTCATCTCTTTGGAGAAGCAACCGAATGTCCTCACTGACTTATTTATATTTTCGTTCTTCCGATAGTCATGTATTGAGCAACTATTGTATGTAAGTACCCTATAAACTGGCATTGAAAAAATAAATTAATAAAGAAACAACTCAACAAACCTGTTAACTGGTCTCAAAGAAAGGCATGTGTGTATCAAATACTTGCAATGGTGTCTTCCATGTCTGGCTTCCTCATCTAAGAAAGCTTGCCCTACAGAGGAAAGAAGGCAGATTCCACAAGTCAGGCACACCTGAGTTGAAGTGCGGCACTGACGTCAGCTCTGAGTATTTGGACAAGCAACTTAAAATCTCTGTCTCAGGTTCCACATTTGTAAAGTGGACATCATAATTCTTGCCTCATGGACTTGCGGGAAGAATCACTGAGTAAACCATGCAGGTTAGCACAGCTCTCGCTGAGCTGGAAGCAAGGAGTTGGCAGAGCTGCTTTCCTTTCTGGAGGGCCTGGGGAAGAATTTGTTTTCCCACCTGTTCTGTTTGTGGATACTTGCTTCAAGGCCCCTTCCATCCTTCGGGCAGCATGGCCAGTCGCATCTTCCCATCTCCTTATTGTGATTCTTGGCTCCATTGGTGCTACCACCAGATGACTAAGCTCCAGCCTCCTTCTGATTCTTTTTTTTTTTTTTATATAAGTTCTAGGGTACATATGCATAACGTGCAGGTTTGTTACATATGTATACTTGTGCCATGTTGGTGTGCTGCACCCATCAACTCGTCAGCACCCTGATTCTTTCTTCCTACTCCCTCTTTCACTGATAAGGACCTTGCAGTTACATTGGGCCCACTTGAATAATCTAAGATATGCTAGGATAAGATTATCCTCCTGATCAGCCCATTAACATGCTTAATTTCATCTACAGTCTACACGTCCCCTGGCCTTGTAACCTGACATATTTACACATTCCAGGAAGCACAGCCAGAGCATCTTTGGGGAGTATTCTACCTACCCCAGTTACAAAAAGTAGAAGCTATCAGTAAGCCAGAGCATACTGCAAGAACGATATTCCCCACTGCAAGATCACCTGTTTATGAGTTATTGATACCTGAGAAGTCTTCTGAGGCATTTGATTGTACGCAGGCCTGTGTACACACACACACGTGTGGACATTGCACTCTAAGTAAATTATAGACTCCAGAAAGCTACTAGAACCTATTTTCTATGACATTACTTAATTTGCATTTACATTTCCATTTTGAAAGCCTATTCTTTCTCTGTGCACATATGAAATTAGAATCATACAACTTGTCTTCTCTTTTTTTATTCATCACTTTTGCCTAATCCACTTTCTTGCCTCTTACATATCTACCAGAACTAGAGTTATCATACTCCACCATTCCCTAAGATACACTTGGAAATCAATGAAGTGACTAATAGCTGAAACAAAAATATTTCTTTAAAATGAGCTTGACAGTTTGCCTGTGTACTGATAAGAGGCGCTTAAGAAATTAATTAACAGGACGTTTTCTTAACTCTCAAATTGCAGGTTGCAATAGAAAACAGTGAGTGATCTTCAGAATACTGTGCTTAATAGGAATGTGGTGCATGAGAGAGATACATAAGGGAAAGAGAAGCCACCAGAACACCCCTCTTTCATCCTTTTAAGTTACACTTTAAAATCATGATATTGCTAGGTATAATTCATGCCAGAGCTTTACAAGAAAAATAAAGTTCCTCCCTGAAAATTATAGCACATCTATAATTAATTTGTCCTTGAAATGAAAATTACTTCTCTACATTTAAAGAAAATATAAAGTTCCAAACTTTTTGGTTAAAAATTGCAATCAAGTTCTTACTTCCACAATAAGACTGTATATGGTATGAATGCATCTGCAGGTTAACAAGAAAAGAAAGCCATTAGAATACATTCATCTCAATTTCTATTTCAATGTTTTTCTCAACCGTCTTGTCCTTATCGCCACTCACCCCTCCCCAAGGAGCCATTTCAGATATTTTTTTCCTAATCATTTTCCACCATGAAATGTTAATGCCACAGATACGCTGTGTGTTTATTTACTGTATGTATATCTGTACTTTCTACATCAACAGACGATTTTCCCCTCCCAAGAACTGATACTATCTTGTTGAGAATGTGCGCTGATTTGATGCCTATCTATACTCATTAGCTAATTCCCCCCCAACACACACACACGTGTGTTTATTGAGCCCTTACTCTGTGCCAGGCACACAATAGTGAACAAAGACCTCATTCTCATTTTAGTAACACACATGCAGAACAAGCAAACCAATAAATACATCACACATCCCAGTATTGATTTTAAGAAAAAAAATTATAAAGTGCATGAAAATGTTTCTGTGGACAGACTCTTTTATATTTAAAAAAAACCACAGGATGTTGCCTGCAGCACTCTTTTGCTATGAAGCCTAAGGAAACTGTGGATTCTTGAAAGCGGCAGGAGAAACTGAAACGAACAGTGGCGTTCTTCAGAGCCGCCTCATTTCACCACAGCGCTGTGTTTGCAATGTTGTGATCTGCACAGTGCACTGCTGCGATGGATTTTGTCTCAGGGTCAGAGAGCCCCCTCCTCCAGGCTCTCTCAAGGGAAGCCTAGAAACCTGGAGGAAAGATAGTTAATGCTCAGGACAGGGGAGATAAACAAGGTTCAATCTGGTGAAACTGGTCAGATTCCACTTCTTTCAGTTCCAAGTATTAGCAATGAAATCTATAATCTAGAATTCCTTCTGAAAATATTTGGGAACGGTCACGTACACGGCCTGATGCAAAGAATAAGCCGACTTATTGAACCGCCCCTGCCGTGTTCCAATGGTTCTGTAATTATAAAATAGAATGTATGTTCCCCTAATAAAGTGCAGAATGTTGAGAGAAGTAGAAAAAATGAGTGACTCAGAGTCTCATTCCCCTAACAGAAGCCAATTTAACGTTTCATCTGAAGCCTGGGAGAGAGGAAGACATCAGGAAACAGAAAGCAGGCGGTAGGGAGGGTGGGGAGGATCCAGGAGTCGTGGAGGCCGAGCAGCCACAGATTTGCTGGCAGCGCCGCGGGGAAAGGAAGGCGGTCAGGGTCCCTTAGTGGGTCTGAGTCATGAGCCTGGCAGGACACTGATGGTCACTGGGTCACTACATCAGCTGAGATTTTGTTCTGTCTTTGTGACATTGAACACCCATTAACAGAGATATTCTGGCTCTGTCTCTCTTTCTTAGATGTGAAAGTGATTGTTCAACCTGATTTGTCAAATACTTCAACTTCCAAATGGACCCCATTTCATTCAATGATTTGACTCAAAATATTCAACGTAAGTTCCGGTGATTTTCCTTCATCACATGTCCCTCTGTCTTTCTTGAGAATAACTTACTTTCTTTGACATGGCCAAGTACTACCCGCAGGACCATTCTCCCTATCTCGGAGTGTGGCCAGCTGGTTGGGTTGACCAGTGAGCCAAGTAGGAGAGCCAGGACTAGGTCTAAATGGGAAGGCCTAGAAATGAGACGACTTGGCCTAAGGCTACTGGGCATGCCACAAAGGTCCATAGAGTCCAGCCCAGACAAAGCTAGAAGGGTGATCTGCTGCAATTTAGCTGGAAGGAGGCACAAAGCTGAAGCCAAATGACAAAGAGGCAGCCTAGGGGGCTTCCTTAGAGCCTGGACTCTGGTTCCCAGCCATGGGATGAATGCAGCTTCTCCTGCTTACTGGCTGCAGGAATCTGGACCACTTACCTGACTTTTATGTGCCTCACTTTTCTCTTTTATATGTGAATAATCGTGGTGTTTATCTAGTGGTGTTGCTAAGTAATAAATAATATTGATTAATCTTTAGTAAAATACTTGGAACGATGCCTGGTACATAATAAATACCATGCATAAGTGTGTAGTAAATGAAGTAAGTGATGAAATCAGATGAGCAAAAGTCTGAAAGAATGATCTCTAGGGCAATGGAGCCCCAGAGA
Organism: Colobus angolensis palliatus; assembly: GCF_000951035.1. Classification (NCBI taxonomy): domain Eukaryota; kingdom Metazoa; phylum Chordata; class Mammalia; order Primates; family Cercopithecidae; genus Colobus; species Colobus angolensis. Next base: position 16,795,325 of record NW_012114252.1, read on the forward strand.
ATGCGCCTCTTACGGCAAATCCCTGGTTAAATTCTTGGGTGGAAAATAGCTGTTAAGGGGACATGGGGAGGTCAGATTTGAGCAGATATGGAAAATCAAATAAACAGAAAAGTGTGTATAAATTGGGAGCTTATTTTAGAGACCACATGCTCATTGTAATTTCCGCCATGGAGTGGAAGGCACACTATGTTAACAGGGACACTGTGCATATGTTATGTTCAATATAGTGTCCCTATTAACATATGTCCCTTCCACCCCATGACGGAAATTACAATTACGATGGCACTATGTGAATTTAACATCGTGTCAGTGTATTTAATCCAATTCGCCAGGTGATCAGCTTCTTGGAATACGGCCATTGTCAGTGGAGCCCCTTACTAACGCTTCTGAGAGTAGCTGATCTGCCAACGAATGTTCCTACCGTGGGGTTAGAGCAATCACTTTTACTAATAACAATAACTGCAACAATAAAACACTCCATCACATCCAGGCGTGGTGGCTCAGGCCAGTAATCCCAGTACTTTGGAAGGCTGAGGCAGGAGGATTGCTTGAGGACAGTTTATGATTGATTGAGGCCTGGGTAACATAACAAGACCCCACTTGTAAATTTTTTAAAAAACCTCCACCTCACTGTGCACATTAGCGCACACAGTGAGCAAAACCCACATCTTATAGGTCTGTTTCTCTCATTCATGATATTGTGAGAGATAGAAAGATTTTCATTCATGGTTCCTCACTGTCATGGGCCCAACGCTCAGGCTGTGTCCTGAGAAATGCTGTCGGTGGAGCACCTCTCTCACCAGAGATCTGCAGTCTATTCAGGGACCCCAGTTTGCCTCCCCAGAGACCTGTCTTTAGTGGCTCTGAGATTACATATAAATCCATTTTTTTTTCTCATTTTATCTATTTTTCTTCTCTACCATATGTTTTCTGTTACTATGTCCCCATAGAAAATGGATTTACTGTATTCTAGGCACCATGGTAGCTTTGCATGCATTAGTAATGTGCAAGACAGACATGCCCCTGCCTGCATGAAATATATACTCTACATGCTTAAAGGTGCACTAGGGAAGTTTTTCCAGAGAATCAGAAGCAATAGGTTGGAGAGTGTGAGTGAGAGAAATAGATATTAAGAAATTGACTTATACGATTCTGGAGACTGGTAAGTCTACAATCTGCAGGGTAAGTTGGCAGGCTGAAGATGCAGGAAGAGTTGATGTTGTTGATGTTGCCGTTGGAGTTTCAAAACAATCTGGAGACAGAATTCCCTCTTCCTCAGGGGAGGCCAGCCTATTTTCTCTGAAGACATTCAGCAGATTGGATGAGGCACACACACATACACACTGGGGAGGGTAAGCTGCTTTGCTCAAAGTTTACTGATTTCAGTGTAAATCTCAGCTGAAAAATACCTTCACAGCAACATCTAGACTGGTGTTTAACCGAGTGTCTGTGTTTAACCAAGTGCTTTTAACCAAGTTGACACATTAAATAAACCATCACAAGTGGCAAGCAGGCATTTTCCATTCAGAGTGAAGGGCCTACTGAAGGAACCACACAGAGCTGTCCAAGCACAGAAGAGAAGCCCCCAGCTCAGATTCTGGTGTTCATGGGAGGTTTCTAGAGGCATGATATCTGATCTAGGGGCTCTGTTGGAGCAAAGAAATATGTGCTGTAGTCCAGACGTAAGCGGCCTGATGCAGTTGAAACAGTGAGGTGCGCAAGAAGCAGGGCAAGGACTAGCTCCTACAAGGGTCTGTGGACCATGTTGAGAAGTCTGGATATTTATCCCAAAGGCAAGGGGGAGTCATTGAAGGGCTAATGAGTGACATGGTGAAAATTAGATATAATGACTCTCTTTGTATTGTGGAGAACTGAATTTGGGAAGGTAAGCAGGGAGTCTCTCTAGGAGTGCGTTGAAATCACTAAGGTGAGTCCCTGTGGTGACCCTGTGTGTGAGCATTCTCCATATCAGAATGCAGCAAGCCTGATTTTCTTTAAAAGGCAAGAGAGTAAGTATTTTAGGCTCTGTGAGCCACATGTTCTCTAACACCAAATTTCAGCTCAGTGGTTGTAGCAATAAAACAGCAATAGGGTCAGGCGCAGTGGCTCACGCCTGTAAACCCAGCACTTTGAAAGGCCAAAGTGGGTGGATCACTTGAGGCTAGGAGTTTAAGATCATCCTGGCCAACATGGCAAAACCTCATCTCTACTAAAAATACAAAAATTATCCTGGCGTGGTGGCAGGCACCTGTAATCTCAACTACTAGGGAGGCTGAGGCAGGACAATCACTTAAGCCTGGGAGGCAGAGGTTGCAATAGGCCGAGGCTAGCCTGGGCAACAGAGTGAGAAGAAAGAAAGAAGAAAGGAGGAAAGAAAGAAATGAAGGAAGGAAGGAAGGAAGAAAGAAAGGAAGAAAGAGAGAGAGAGAAAAGAGAAAGAAAAAGGAAAGGAAGAAGAAGAAGGAGAAGGAGAAGGAGAAAGAAGGAGAAGAGAAGGAGAAGGAGGA
>NW_012114252.1:16798431-16815176 GCF_000951035.1 Colobus angolensis palliatus
AGAAAAAGAAAGAAAGAAAGAAAGAAAGAAAGAAAGAAAGAAAGAAAGAAAGAAAGAAAGAAAGAAAGAAAGAAAGAAAGAAAGAAAGAAAGAAAACAGCAATAGGCAATACATAAGCAAATGGATGCGGCCATGTTACAGTGAGACTTTATTCACAAAAACAGGTGCCAAGCAGGTCAGATCTGATCTTCAGGTCAGGGTTTACTGACAGCTCATCTAGGGCAATAAAAACTCAGGAACAGATACAAGAACTGTTTAGGAGAGAAAACCAACAGGAAGTGGTGAGCATCGCTATATAAGAGAAGGGGAAGTGAGAAGGATGGAGAATGACACATTCAGGGACACAGCCAAGTGAAGATGTTCAGCTCACCCTCAAGCACAAGAGCCTGGAACTCAGACAAAGAGTCTGGACTGAAGGTTTAGAGCTGGGGGTTGTTTACCTACAGATATTCATGAAGCAAATGAATTGTCCATGGAGAAAGGATAGCTGGGTAATGGAAGAACCCTCAGAAAAATAGTTAATAACTCCCAGCATTCCAGAGATGAACAATGGAAGTGGAGCTAATGAAAGGGACTGAAAAAGAGTGCCCAGAAAGGGAAGAAAAACAAAACCTTGGTATCCAGAAGACAGAAAAAGTGGGGGGTATTTTAGGTGAGGAGGGAGAGGAAAAGAAAGAATCAGTACAGTGGTGTTCGGTGGTCTGCCAGGGGAGGCACGATGAGAGGAAGTCACCTCTGATCCCTTTGAAGGGGCTTTCTCTGCCACCTTCGTCAGCACCAATGCCCACTTTCTTTGCCATTGATCATTATACTACACGTCATGGCATTCCTTCTTTTGCTTCTCGTCCATGCAGATTCTTAGTTGTACTGCCAACGTGAAAAGATAGTGTGGAGAAACCTTAATCAGATGTTAATTTTGCTCCAAGTATTATTTTTAGAATCTCCCATGAAGGTTTTACTCACACAATTGCCAAATTGCCAAATGAAAACATATGCATATAACATACACATGTTATATACATATAACACTGTATACGTTGATTATATATAAGTGCTTAGGAAACGGAAGTTTTGTTGAAAAATAATATATTTTCATTATTATTATTATGTATTTTAGATGTGGAATGTGTGTGTGTGCATGCGTGTTCATATTGTGATTTGTTAGCATTAAATAAACACAAAGAATAATTATTCTACCTTAATTAATAGGGGGAGGATAAAAATCTGATGAGGAAATTTTATTTTTAAATATCTTTCATTAAGGGAAAACTGTCACAATTTTTTAAGCTCCTATTTTCAGCTTCCCTTGCTTGCTCTGAAGTATCCAGTATAAACAATATACTTTTTCTTCACACCTTCCTTGAAGTTTGAGGGGGTGGAGATAGAAACAAATCTATGAGGAGAGAGCAAATATGTTCAAATCTCTTTTCTTTCACAGTCTTGACTTAAAGTAGCCTTCACTTCAATTGGCTCCAAGAAGACAACAGTCCATGCTGCAAATACAGCCAACACTGTTGACATTAATTGGCTCTTCACTGAGCCAGAGAAGAAAAGGAAGAACAACTTGAGAGTAACTTTAACTTCTCGTAAATTCAAAACAACTTTTGAGGTTTCCAAACTTTCAAGTGATTTTAAAAGCATTCACTTTATTTTTTCATCAGTTACTTTCAGGAAGAAATACGTATTTCCTACTAAACTAAAAGCAGCTCATTGATTATAATTTAAAATGGCAGATTAAAAATTAATATTTAGTAAACAGAAAAGTCCAGAAAATATCTTCCCATTGATTCAATAGTATTTACAATTAGACATATATAAATCAACTTTAAAACCTTTCATCTAATCTCTTTAGAAAATAAAATAGAGCTCAGCACCACATTGTATATAATATCTTTGAAGAGTATGTAATTTTATAACTGTAGCTTGCCTATAAATTCACCTTAAAATAAATTATAATAATGAAATTTTTTCAATATTATATGTAAGTTGGAAGCTTTTTCCACTGGTCTCAAAATAAGAGTTTACAATTATTGTAATAATAAAAATTAGATAAGAAATGAAATGAAGAGCTTGAATTTTATTATGTATAAATCACTTTCTTTCTTTATTAGAATTCTTTCACGAAAGGTATTAGGTAATTGCCCTGTTGTATTATAATACATGCACATAAAATATCTCAGCAATGAAAGTTAATTGAAGCTCCCTCCTCATCACTGTAAATGTCTTTAAACTGCTTTGACTGGGCCAAATTAAAACAAAAGATATTCTTTAATAAATGCTCAGAGAAAATTGGTAACAGAGCATGACTAACCTCATAAATGATGCTCCCAGATATATTTAAAGTTTCATGTTAAATATTCCTCATTTATTTTTTAGACTTGTTTTATATAAAGCATAATGCATACAAACAGAACAAATAAATTTATGAGCCACATTATATTTTCTTAATATCAAAATCCAAGAGAGAAATAAAAATTACTAAGTACATTTTGAACAGTTTGATTTTGCCATGTATCATTTTTTCTTTTTCTTTACGATTTTATTCTAAAATGATGCAACAAATCAGTTACATAAAAATGACTTTTTCTAATACATTAACAGTTTACCATATTTTCCTTCTTGTTATTTAATAATGGAAACTTCTATTTAATTTTTTAGTTATTTGCTTGCATTTAATTAGCCTTTCAAAAGTAACTCAGTTTAATGATATGGCTTTTATTTAAGAAAAAACAAAATATTAATTGCCTCCACACTGTATGTTAATGTATCATATGGGGATGTATATACTGCATGGAAAAAATCTGATGTTGTATGCCTCTTGGGAGCAGCAAGGGGAATTCAACTAATAATATATCTTTGGAAATTTTTGTTTTTGTAGAGATGAGATCACAGTATGTTGCCCAGACTGGGGTGTGGAAGCTATTTACAGATACAATCATATCTCATTGCACCCTCCAATTTCTTGGCTTGAGGGATCCTCCTACCTTAGCCTCCCTAGTAGCTGGGACTACAGGCACATGCCACCTCACTCAGCCTTGGAATTTTCGTTTTTCTTTTTACGTATATCTTCTTTGCTTGTTATAAATTCATTAGATATGATTCCAGGAAAGCAATTATGAAAAGAAAATCACAAAGAAATAGTCATAAGTTTTCACATATAGCATAAGAATCTGAGAAAATAGACTCTGTCTTTAAAGGTTCTAATCCAAACCTCAAAGAATTGACAGAAATAAACAATACAATTAAGTACCTGGGGGAGGTGGAGGAAGAACCTTGACTAGATTGTCATGTGAATGGTTAAAATAAAAACTTATTGAAAATATTTTTAGAATCACATTATTAATAAAGCCACTCGCCCCACTCTCCCACCTTTCTTTGATTTGAAACCCAGTCTTATTTTAAATCCTGGTAAGGCAAGAAATATTAAATTTAACAAGAAAATAAAACAGAACAAATTCTTATCAACAAAAAGAAGACAGCATTCAGACAGGACACTGCAGTCCATGGAGAGATATTTCTCTGGTGATTTACATTGTTAAATTTGAAGAGCATATATTTTGAAGCACCTTTGTTGTCAAGGTTTATTTATGATGTGACTTGCTTCTCAATGGAACTTCAGGCACTTTTTTAAAAGCTTTATCCACCAGGGCCAGGAAGTGGAATCTTGATTGGAAGGCTCTGTCAAAGCTGGTTTGAGTGATAGTTGCACTTTTTATCAACATAATCCATAATCCTCCCTCCCATTGGCTGCTATAATTCATTGTCACAACCACACACACATCTTCTCAAAGAAAAGATGCTCCTGCATCCAATACCGAGGCCATTTGCAAGCTCCCACCATTGATATATAGACTGATATTCACAAACTATCTAGTCAGAGCCTTCCTAAGGAGTACCTGTATACTGTAACTCACTGTCGAATTTACAGCTTCTCTGGAAAGCGCATGCCGTCACTGCACTGGGTCAATCATGGCCCGAAATCTTTTACTCAAAACCTTCTAGCTATTTCTCACACCACTCGAGGAAGTTTGACATCTCATAAAATTCAAAAATGAATTTGTGTCATAAAGGAAAACGAGACTGAAAGGATTCCTGATTAAATGAAGATAAGATCCATCATGTTTCTACATAAGTTCATTTGCTTATTTAGAATGCCAGTATTAATCAACTCTTTTTGATCAGAGGTCTTTTGTTTTCCTTATTTAATCTATTTTATTTTTTTATCCGTAAGATATAAGGAACTATGTTGAATCACAAGTTAAAATTCTATTGGATGTGATGAGTTATAATTACCAATAATGATAGAACAAGTGATATGCGTGTGAGTGTGTGCACACGTGTGTATATGTGTGTACCTAAAGTGAGAGCAGACACACCCTGCTATATGCTTATCTCAGAAGAACTGGAAAGGGTAAAAGTGTTTTCTGTCCCTACCAAAATCAGTATCACTGACATTAGAATCACTAGCATTATACCCTCAGGCTTTCTAACAGAAAATGCTGCCATATTTTATTTTGCTAAGTGTCACACTGGTGGATGATTAGCAGCAAGAGGGGATCGTCAAATAAAAGAATGAGACAGGAGAAAAGCTATGTACACATCAGCACCATAATCCGTATTGACAGAGCGGGTGATGCAGCCAGGAGTCAAGGAGATGATGGCTGCTCCGGGCACCATCAAGGTGAAGAACCAGCAACCAGACCTCAAGGTTTACTGGAGTCAGGGCCATGCATGAGAGCAGGAGTCATTGGGTTGCAGGGCACAGCAGCGGTGAAGAGAGTGTACAGAAGAGAGCCAGGCAGCAAACGGGGCCACACCACCCATCTGCTTCCATGCTGCCTGCCCAAGGTTAGTGTTTCAGCTGAATCTCCTCCGCAGATGTGGGCAAAGGAGCTCCAGGGCATATCCTCATTGTAAGCTGAGAAACTCATAGCGCCAGGCAGCAGGATTTAGTAACTGACTTAAAGGATAACCTGAGTCCTTAAAATGAAGGTGTCTCTCAGCACAGGACTCCTGCATGGCAGTGAAGATGCAATGAGATTTTTAAAGGATGTCTGAAAGCTGAGTTCACTGGAGGAGGATTTGCAGCTATTATTCCCGAGCGTCCAGGCAGCCTAGAGCCCCATCGCCCAATCCTCCTAAGCTGGCCTGGCAGGCACAATAGCACCTTGGTGACACATTAGGCTGCAGGGCTGGAGGATTAGTGGGCACCCTTGTTGATGCTCCTTAGAGGAAGGAAGCAACGAAAACCTCCCGCAGCCCAGTGTTCCTTCCCCAGTTGAAGGAGGAAGAACTTCTAATACTCCTGATCTTGGGTTGAGTACTTTGATTTCAGGAACTGTCCACGCCAAAGGGAAAAAATAAAATAAAATCTTTAAGCCTTTAAAAAACAGAAATGTGTAATTAAAAGACTGCATCAAGGTAGTCACCTTTTCTGCTGAGACGTGCATTTAACTCTCTGCTGAGGGAGTGCTGCAACCCAGGCCTCCCACCAGTATCCTTGTTCCCTTTATTTTTATTTCACATCCAAGTGAAATGCTTTCATTCCAGGTGGAATGAGGAATTCCAAACCTTCTCTTCATGAGTTTGTGTGATCTGTTTACAAATACTTTAAATGTAGTTTGCCATAAAGCAAATGGTTCAACACATGTTCTCTCTAAATATATTAATACAAAGAGCATCGTTAACTAGGTATTAAAAAGAGCAAAACTTAGTAAATGTGGTTAGAAAACCTGGACACAATTTTTAAAAGCTACGCTGTGAATACAGCATTCTCATTTCTTTGAAAAGTGGTGTCATTTTAAAATAATGTTTGAGAGAGAGAATGTACCATCATAATTGAACATAAGCTGTTATTAGTTAAGGGGAGATAAGCAAAACGCAGATAAGGACAGTGTAGATGCAAACCACATGCAAGGAAACCAGAGGGCTGACTCCAATCCCAGGTGCACATGTTACACTTATGAGCCGTGCAACCTTGAGTAATGCCTGAGATTCTCTCTATGCCTGAGATTCCTCATCTGCAAAGTCATAAGAGCAGAAGACTCCTAGGTTTGTCCTGAAGGCTCGATAATGTGATCTATACGCAACACTTACCTTGCACATATCGAGTCTGATGTAAACCAGTATTACAGAAATCAGTGTGATCCCTGGACATCTTTCAGGGAATGCTCTTAGGGGAGTCAGCAGATAAAACTGTCTTCATAATAATACTAATATATCATTTATCTTTTCCATTGTGCTATGGTTTGGATCTGTGTCCCCACCCAAATCTCACGTTGAATTGTAATCCCCATTGTTGGAGGTGGGGTCTGGTGGGAGGTGATTGACAGTTTCTAATGGTTTAGCACCATCCTCCTAGTGCTGTTCTCATGACAGAGTTCTCACAAGGTGTGGTTGTTTGTAAGTGTGTAGCACTTCCCTTCTCTTTCTCTTCCTCCCGCTACAGCTATGTAAGGAGTACCAGCTTGCCTTTTGCCTTCTGCCATGATTAAAGTCAAGCAGATGCTGCCCGTGCTTCCTGTACAGCCTGCAGAACTGGGAGCCAATTAAACCTCTTTACTTTATAAATTTCTTTATAGCAATGCAAGCACAGACTAATACACACTGTGTTGGTATTTGCTCTGATGAACCAAAAACAATGATGGATAAAACTGCTAACATCTTGGCCTGAATTAAGCCAGTGGGACCTACCTATAGCTACAGTGCTAGCAGACATGGCATTCCTCACCAGCACGCATTGGCAATAAAAGAAAAACACCAGTTTCATTTTAAGATGGCCTTAATCGAGTAACACAACTATTAATTTTCTAAATCTCGACCCTTGGTTCTGCCTTTTTTAATATTCCATATGGCAAAATGGGAAGTGTGCACACAGTACTTTTGTTGTACACCCAAATACAACGGTTGTCTCATGAAAAAGCAGTGTACTAACTTAGTATTCTTTGTGGAAAATAACTTTTACTTTTAAATTGGGTCAAAGATTCATTCACAAGATAGACCAGTGGATTTTGATGTAACTCCCCAAAAGTCCTTTTGTATAGTTTCAGATTCCACATTGTAACTAATCTTTATAACAACCACTTGTTGAGTTTTGATGTAGTATCAAAGCGGACAATCCCTAACTACCAGGAAAGGCACTGTAATCCTCCTTCCCACCACACATTTGTGAGGCTGGACTTTCTTCATCCACTTCAACCAAAGCGACACACTGCAACAAATTGACGAAGCACATGTGGGAATTCAGCAGCCTTTTAATGAAGCCCAACATCACAAAGTTGTGCAGAAATGTGAAAAATGTCATTCTTCTTATGAATTTTTTGTTTTAGGAAGTAGTTTTTTAATTAAGATTAGATCATTATACCCTTAAAAATATCATATTACTTGAATCGTGGGGAAAGTACAAACAGTGACAATGTATGTGCGGCTAATGTTGAAGGAGGAATCACAGATATAATGCCAAACTGTCAAAACAAAACACATTTTTCACCAATTATGAATTTTTGTTATTGGCATTAATACAAGGTCATCAATCCCTTAGTTTCATTTGTTACTGAATTTTTTTTTATGCTTTCTGGTCTCTAAACACAAAAGAGGTCCCTCAAAAATGGACTGAAGTGCCCTGATTTGCTGGTTTCAGAATTGGTGTCGGAAGGTGTGAGAGGGCAGGGGACATGTCCTGACAATCCTAAAGTTGTGCGCTCCTCTTTGGAGCTGTGGGCTTTCATTTCCGAGGGCTCTTTTTCACTGAAGCTGAAAGGTTTCATGCCTATTCCCCCATATTATGGGTGAATTATGTCCCCTCAAAATGTACATGTTGAAGTCCTAACCTCACAGAGCCTGTGAATGTGACTGTATTTGAAGACAAGATATTTACGGAGATAATTAAGTTAAAATGAGGGCATAGGCATGGACCCTAATCCAATGTGACTGGTGCTCTTGTAAGAAGAGCAAGTAAGGATAGAGACACACACAGAAGAGACCCTGTGAAAACTCTAGAAGAGGCCACTCACAAGCCAAGGAGACAGACCTCAGGAGAAACAACCCCACTGACACCCAAGGATGATGAAGTCAGTCTCTATCATCAAAGCCACCAAGTCTGTAGTATTCATTATGCCAGCCCCTGGAAAACTAATCCACCCCCACTTTCTTGCTCCCCATACCCGAGTCCCTTTGCCCGTTCAGCACCACATCCTGAGGAGCCCGGGGAATGTGGTGTTTCCACAATTAGAAATTTATCTCAATGTATAGTTTGGTCCCTGATTTGAAAATAGAATTTAATCATACCAAAATAATGATAATAAGCATGCAAAAACCCCAAAGAGCCTGTTATTCATGACACATGTTGGATACACTGTCAACTTTTCTATTCAACTTAACCTGACTTTTCCAAAGGATTGGAAATGGCTGAAATTCAAATGTGCATATATAATCTTCTGAATGGTAAAGATGGCAATTAGAGGCCATGGAGCAGATAATGAAAGATGATAGCAGATGGTGAGTATAAGGAGAGTTACAGGAACTGGGCACAAAATTAGGGCTCTGAGGTATTCCTGAAACAGAAATAAATGCAGATATTAAAAAATCTATCAGAACTCAACAGATTGCTGTGACCTCATAGAGATTATAAAGTGTTGAAATACTGAAATTTAAAATTTCACTTCCTGAATTATTACCACTGAATGGATAACCTTCAATTTAATATGTTTTTGTGTTTTCTTAGGATAAATGAATCCGACAAGCACAAACATTTCATAACTGACCACAAAGACCTTAGCGTCACTCTGAAGTTTTAGGCAGAGAATACCACAGATCAAGATGCATCAAAAGATAGCTCACTATATCCCAAACACAGATGTGTTTTCTTGTCCAAACAGGGCCACATTTTCCTTAATTTTAGTTCTTTTGAGATTGTTTCCAAATCACTTCTTACATGGATATTAAAAACAAAATTAATGTGACATCGATTTTGACCTCCAGTCCTGCTTCCCCGAACATTCCCTCTCAATTTACAGTAACTCCATCTCCTGAGCTTCCTTGGAATCACCACTGACTACACGATTCCTTTCCTATTTTACAGCCAAAACCAAATGAAATTCTGTTGAATTCCCTTTGAAAATATATCCAAATGCGACCACTTGTCTTCTCTCTCATTGCCGCAATCCTTGGGTGCCACAGTCTCTGACCAGGATTAGTGCAATGGCCTTCAACTAATGTCTCCAGTCATTGTCTCCTCACCCTCTGTTCTCCATGAGGCAGCCAGAGAAAGCCTCATAAAACACGTCAGATCCTGTAATTCAGGGGTCCCTAAGCCCTGGGTTACAGTCCATGTCCAGTTAGGAAGCTGGCTGCACAGCAGGAGGTAAGCAGCCAGGGAGCCAACTAAGCTTTATCTGTATTTACAGCCCCTCCCCATGGCTTGAATTTACCACCTGAGCTCCTTCTGCTGTCAGATCAGCATGGCATTAGATTCTCATAGGAAGTTAAACCCTAGTGGGAACTGTGGATCTAGGTTGGGACCTAGGATCTAGGTTGCATGCTCCTTATGAGAATCTCATGCCTGATGATCTGTCACTGTCTCCCATCACCCCCAAATGGGACCATCTAGTTGCAGGAAAACAAGTTCAGGGCTCCCACTGATTTTACATTATGGTGAGTTATATAATTATTTCATTATCTATTGCAGTGTAACAATAATGGAAATAAAGTGCACAATAAGCATAATGCACTTGAATCCTCCAGAAACCATCCCCCCCACAACTGGGTCAGTGGAAAAACTGTCTTCCACGAAACTGGCACCTGGTGCCAAAAGGGGATTGGTGACCACTGCTGTAATTCCTCTGCTTAAAACCATCCAGGGGGTTCTCATTTAATTCAGAGAATACTCCAAATTCTTTTCAATGACCTGCAAAGCCCTACCCAGTCTATCCCCATTATCTTGCTACCACCTCTTCTTAATTATCTCCCTCCGTACCCAACTCCACAGCATCAGCCAACTTGCTTGTCCTGCTGTGGTCGGGCATACTTCGACTTTTGCTCTTTCTTGCATGTTCCCTTTGCCTGGAATGCTCTTTACACTCACTCCAAATCTACACCACTCGTTCCCCCACCTCCATCAAGTCTTAGCTTCAATGACACTCCTTCAGTGAGCCCCTTCATGACTCCTGCTTAATAACAGAATCTCACCTTCACCGCATATTCCCGTTACCCTTACGCTGTTGTTAGCACTTAACAACACCTACCAGAGTACATAGTTTTTAACATACTAAATAGAAACAACAACTTCTAACATGCTGTGTATTCTAGTTATTTATTGTTTATAATCTATCTCACCCACTAGAATAGGAGTTGCACAGGTAGGAATGTTTATCTATTTGTCAATTCATCTCCAGAGTATAAAATAGTGACTACACATAAAAGGACCTAGATCAAAACTTGTTGAATGTGGCCTGGCACAGTGGCTGACACCTGTAGTCCCAGCAGTTTGAGAGGCTGAGGTAGGAGGATCTCTCAAGCCCAGGAGTTTGAGATCAGCCTGAGCAACATGGCAAAGCCCCGTCTCTAAAAAATCATACAAAAAATTAGTTGGGCATGATGGTGCACACATCTGTGGTCCCAGCTACTCGGGAGGCTGAAGTGGGAGGATCACCTGACCCAGGAAGGTCGAGGCTGCAGTGAGCCATAATGGTACCACTACACTCCAGCCTGGGCTGCAGAGTGAGATGCCGTCTCAAAAACAAACAAACAAACAAACAAAAAAAAAAACCAGTTGAATTTGTTAAACCTTTCTACAAACTTCCTAGATTCCATTTTTTAGCATAGGCGAAGTTCCTGAAGAGTAGGAATCAAATATTTTATTTGTTTTCTTTCCATAGTACTTTTTCCATAGTGCTTTCTGAACAATAGGAAACTCCAAACAGCCAGACATATCAATGGAAACTCCAGTGCTCATTCAATTATTCAGATGTTTGGTGTGTCTCAAATAATAGTGGCACCAAATATGATTTTCAGATACAGTGGGATCCTGGGCAAAAGTATTTCCTGAATCATTTCTTTGCTTCTTCTCCAAATACTCAGAACCATCATATTTTCATCTGGATACACAAAGCCCAGTACATTGTCGCTCACACACCTGCCTTCTTCCAAGAACCTGCAAGTGACTCAGTTCTTGGCAACACCTTTTCCTCAACTTTTCTGCTCAGGGCAATTGTGCTCAGTAAGGTTCTTTGGAGGAAAGCTGTCTTTTTAGAGTAGATGTCTTAAGATGTAAATTACTAGTGAGATTAACCCTCCTAGAAGACAAACCCAGTTAAATGTCCACTACTGTGGCATACTGAAAACAAATTATGGATTTTTTCCCCCCTATTTCTGACCTATTCAGGATGCAGAACAGACTTTCTAACAGGACACCTATTCCTGTAAGAGTGCAGTCCCCTGGAACACACATGGTCAAGCTTCCAGATAATTAGAAATCTACTCACTCATTGATACCATCACTGAACACAATTACAATAAGAAAAGTGTCCCGTGTTAATATTTGAGCCTGTTTTGGTGACATGTATGTCCATTGTCAAAACATCTCGAAAGAAAAAATATATTCTGTCAGTTTGATGTTTGGTCGACACATAAATATGAAAGAGGAGAGAGAAAAGGAAGGAGAGAGAAATCTGAAACACAGTGATGTTTGGTGTTATGTAAGTGAAACAGATTGGGGTGAAATATTAAATTATTCATTCTTCATTCCTTTATCATGACATTGCATAAACAAAAGTACATTTGTGTGGCTCTTTTAAAAGTTTTATAAGCATTTCTTATTGGCATGAGTTTTTTGCATTCTTAATAGTGACAAAGGCAAACAACAGAAAGACTCTCATCTAAATATGCCTACGTGTGTGTTTTGAGCTAAACTGTATCTGCTCTCTTCTAAAATTTATATACTGAAGTCCTACTTTTCAGTACTCCAGAATGTGACTGTATTTGGAGATAGAGCATCTTAAGAGGTAAAGTATAATGAGGTCTGCAGGGTAGCCCTAATCTACTATGACTGGTGTCCTTAAAACAAGAAGCAATTTTGACACGAAAAAGACACCAGACATGTGCACGCACAGAGGGAAGACGGTGTGAGAACACAACCACAAGATGGCCATCTGCAAGCCACGGAGAGTGGCCTTGGAGCAAATCACCCTAATGATACAGAGGGTGAAAGCTTGGAAGACTGAGTGGGTGGAGGGGGCGGATGATGAGAATTTACTGAATGGGTACATTGTATGTAATTTGGGTAATGGATACCCTAAAAGCGCTGACTTGGCCACCCTGCAATCTATGCATATAGCAAAATTGCACTTGTACCCCATATATTTATACAAATTTCAAAAAAAGAAGAAACCCACCCTGCTGACAGCTTGAGTTTGACTTCTAGCCTCCAAAACTGTGAGAAAATTTCTATTGTTTAAGACACCTAGTCTCTGGTATTTTGTTATGGCAGCCACAGCAAACTAACAGTGTAGTTTTCTTTGAAAGCACTCAGAGAAAAACAATGCCTAACTAATGGAAGAATAATAATACAAATGGCAACTGACTTTCATCCAAAAAAAAAAAAGAAAGCCAGAAGATAATGAAATGGCATCTTTAAGGTATTGGGGAAAACTTATCAATTCAGAATTCTATATCCAGAAAAAAAATCCTTAAAAATGAGGATAAAATAAACACATTTTGAGATAAACATAATCTGGCAAAATGTATCACCAAGAAACCTGAATTGCTAAAGGAAGTCTTTCAGGCTTAGGGGAAACTTGAATCTGCACTAAAAAATGAAGACACCAAAAGATGTAAATACCATGGGTAAATATAAAAGACTACTTTTTTCTCTTAGTTGTTTCCACAGACAATCGGTTTTTTAAGCCCCTACTCCTTGCAGAACAATTGATTGTTAAAAGCAAAAGTATTAACATTGCACTGTGCACTTTTAATGTATTTCAGTGCAAGACATATGACAACAGAATAAACAACAAAGGGAACTATGGTATAAACAAATAATACTCTACAGTTGTAAAACATTTACTTTTTTTGTGAAATGTTACAATATTAACTCTAGGTAGACTGTATTAAATATAAATATTATAATCCCAAGAGCAAGCACTAAAAAATAACATTAAAAGACATAGCTTACAAATTAATAGAGAAATTAACAATTAGTGCTAAAAAATATTCAGTTAACCCAAAAGAAGGCAGGAAGAAGAAACAGGAAAACCAAAAACGGATACAAAAATTAGAAAGCACATCACAACATAGACATAAATCCAACTAGATGAATAGTTACATTAAATGTAAAGGAACTAAACACTCAACTGAAAGGCAAAGATTCACAGACTGTGGAGGAGGGAAGTGGAATGCACAAAAACCAATCATTTTCTATCTGTAAGAGACACACTTTAACATGAAGACACAGGTTAAAAGTGGAATCATGGGACTAACACACCATGCAGACACTAATCCTAGAGAGTTCCCGTGAAGTAGGAGTTGAGGCACTGCTTATCTATAAATTTATGGAGTTTTTCCTGTCTCATTTTTTTGGAAAGATTTGTTTTTTCCATTTTCTGCAGAAGTTGCCTGTGAAGGCAGGAGACAGATATGAATAAGGGAACTTTCTCAGTTGAAGAAAGGGTTCTATATCTTGATCAGGTGTAGGTTAGGAGGGTAAATATATTTGTAAAACTAACCAAATCACACATTCAAGATTTGTTCATTTTGCTGTATGTAATTATTTCTCTGTTTAAAAAAGAGGAAGGCTCTTAAAGACATATTGACTAATAGCAATGGATAGAGTTTATTTAGATCCTGTTATTTTTTTTAAAACCTTATATATTGGTATATATAAAAACGGAAATAGTCTTAAATATTTGATGACATCAAGAAATTGTTATTTGCTCTAGCTGCGTAATAATGCTTTGTTTTTTATTTTGTTATCTTTTAGGGAAACATTTTAAAGATTGAAGGATGAAATGAGCTAATGTTTGGGACTGGCTTCTAAGTAGCATGAGGAGAGTTAGTAGTGGATAGGATATATATGAAACCAGACTGAGCAAGAGTTGATGACTGTTGAAGTTGAGAGATGGATACACTGGAGCTGGATACATTGTTTTCTTTTTAGAATTCTTTCTAATAAAAACATTTTAAAAAGGTAAAAAATCTTTCTGCCTTTGTACATAACTTTTTTCTTACTAAAAGACCGTTTCAGCCACTCTCTCATTTAAAGTTTGACACACCATTTCTCTCGCCTTATGTTCTGTCTCAAATGGCACTTCCTGCCTCCTTTATTCTGTCGCGTCCTCATTCTTCCCCTAGCATAATTAGCGTCTGCTTCCCAGTGGTTCTTATCACTCTACATTAATGGGACCATGTTTCCCTTCAAACCCGTGCTCTTTTCAAAGTGACAGAGCAACAACCCCAAAGGGATTTTTGAGTCCAGAAAAAAAGCTGAGTGATTTTTAATATTAATATTAATGTATTTCCATATGTATCACCAAGAAAAACCTTCTTCTAATTAATATCAAGTATTATTTATATGTTTGATGTCAACAATGTTTAAGAACTAATCCATGAGATTCAAAGTCATAGTTAGCTGGTAGTTTAAAAATTCTGACAATTTAACCACCCACTTTATGGGAAAGATATATATACACACACACACACACACACACACACATATACACACACACAGTGGTTAATAAACACTAACAGTGTGAATGGTGGAATTACATGGAACTTCCAATGGCTTCTTCACATCCTTTCTGTCTCTGAATGTTTGCAACTATTACTACTTTTACAGTCAAAATAACTTATTTTTTAAAGTCAGTTGGATAAGTATCTCTTAATCACATGATGCCAAGGATAATATTCTATTCATTAGACTTAGATAAGGAAGAGACTGAAATACAGTTAAAACAAATCCATCAGATGGAATGACTAATCTTTGCATCATTAATGCTGAGCCACTATCACTATGCCTCCTACACGATGTAGTATGGGACACACACCATCATCTATGAAACACTGTTGCCAAAAGGATCAGCGTGAATGCAATCAAACTCATAGACCTACATTCCAATCAATTGAATATATGGGGGACAGAAAAGCAAGTGTCTAACAAGTTAAAAGTTACCGTGAAGAATTGATCATCCAAATCCAGAAGGAGGATACAGGAAATCTTTTAGATCTCTTCATCATATCAATGTCAAAGGGGAGAAAGGAGGCACAGAGGAACCCACTTCCAATGTGATATAAAAACTGTAAAAGACATTTCAAGAGCAAATTAGGGAAAGGTGGTTATGGATTGAATATTAGATGCTATAAGAAATTAGTGTTAATTCCACATTGTGGTTTATGACCATGAGGTACATATTCTTGTTTCTCTGCAACACACCCAAAATATTCAGGGGTAAATACCAAGCCGTCGATAACTTAACTTACAAAGCAAAACAACTGGTCAAAAATTATGTTACCTGTGGAGGTCTTGCCTACAAGTTGTTCAAATTCTTGGCATTTTGAACAAAGAATTGGACCAAATGCATAAACAAAGCAATGAAAGAATGAAGCAATAAAAGCAGAGCTTTATTGAAACAAAAGTACACTCCACAAAATGGGAGCGAGCTCAATCAGCGGGTCAAGAGTGCTGGTTAAGCAATTTTCTAGGGTTTAAATACCACCTAAAGGTTTCCCATTGGTTACCTGGCTATACCCTATGCAAATGAACAAGTGGCCTGAGACCACTCTGATTGGTTGCAGGAAGAGACCAATAAGAAGTACTTTCTATTTTTCCTCTGCCACACAGGAAGAGTAGGGGGATGACTGCAAAGGGAGTAGCCTCTCATCCTCTGATCCATACTTAGGCATGGAGGGGGGGCGGTTTCTTTGGATTCAGTTCTAGGAAGTCAGCATGAATCAGCTTTATAGACCCTGCCTCCAGACCCTATGCTCCTGCCTCAATTAGATCTAGGTAGTAGTATTATGGTAGGCTCAAAAATGGTTGGTGCCCCAAAATATATCCACATGCCATTCCTGGGACGTTTGAATGTTACCTTATGTACTAAAAAAAAAAGAAGAGGTCTTTGAAGATGTGATTAGTTTAAGGATCTTGACATGGGAGATTATCCTGGATTATCTGGTCATAAATGCAATCACATGTATCCTTATAGGAGAGGCGGAGGGGTATTAAACACACACAGTGGAGAAAGTGATGGGAAAATAGAGGAGAGAGAGTTGAAGATGCTGGTCTTGAAAACTGGAGTGGTATACCTATTCAACACAGTGTTGGAAGTTCTGGCCAGGGCAATCAGGGAAGAGACAAAAATCAAGGGTATTCAATTAGGAAAAGAGGAAGTCAAATTGTACCTGTTCACAGATGACATGATTGCATATTTAGAAAACCCCACTGTCTCAGCCCAAAATCTCCTTAAGCTGATAAGCAAAGTCTCAGGATACAAAATCAGTGTGCAAAAATCACAAGCATTCTTATATACCAATAACAGACAGACAGCCAAATTATGAGTGAACTCACATTCACAATTGTTTCAAAGAGAATAAAATACTAGGAATCCAACTTATAAGGAAAGTGAAGGACCTTTCCAAAGAGAACTACAAATTGCTGCTCAATGAAATAAAAGAGGACACAAACAAATGGAAGAACATTCCATGCTCATGGATAGGAAGAATCAATATGATGAAAATGACTCAAGGTAATTTATAGA
>NW_012114252.1:16816031-16861004 GCF_000951035.1 Colobus angolensis palliatus
TGGAGAAATAGGAACACTTTTACACTGTTGGTGGGAGTGTAAATTAGTTCAACCATTGTGGGAGACAGTGTGGTGATCCCTCAAGGATCTAGAACTAGAAATACCATTTGACCCAGCAATCACTGGATGTATAATCCAGCAAACCCAAAGGATTATAAATCATGCTACTATAAAGACACATGCACACGTATGTTTATTGTGGCACTATTCACAATAGCAAAGACTTGGAACCAAATGTCCATCAATGATAGACTTGATTAAGAAAATGTGGCACATATGCACCATGGAATACTATGCAGCCATAAAAAATGATGAGTTTATGTCCTTTGCAGGGACATGAATGAAGCTGGAAACCATCATTCCCAGCAAACTATCACAAGGACAGAAAACCAAACACCACATATTTTCACTCATAGGTGGGACTTGAACAATGAAATCACTTGGGCACAGGTCTAGGAACATCACACACCAGGGCCTGTCATGAGGTAGGGGGCTAGGGGAGGGCTAGCATTAGAAATATCTAATGTAAATGATGAGTTGATGGGTGCAGCAAACCAACATGCCTCAGGTATACCTATGTATCAAGCCTACATGTTGTGCACATGCAGCCTAGAACTTAAAGTATAACAAAATGAAATAAAACAAAATAAAATAAAATAACATAAAATAAAGAAAGAAAATCGGAGTGGTGTGGTCACAAGCTGAGTAGTACCACCAACCACCTGAAAATGGAAGAAGCTAGAAACGAATTATCTCCGAGGGTCTTAGCAGCAAGTGCAGTCCTGGTAACACACTGACATCAGCCAAGTCCAGAACAGTGAAAGAATAAATCTCTGCTGTTTTAGGCCACCATGTTTTTGGTGATTTGTTACAACATCTAGAGGAAACTAACACATGTTTTTCTGGGAATTTACTATAATTTCCTCTCCTTCTGAATGCAACAAAATTCTTATAATAAAAGAGTTTAGTCTGTCAATTTTTTAAAGATCTGGATCCAAATGCATGTTTTAAGGAAAAACAGTATTTTAAAAAATTATTTCAAAGAAAAGATGATACACACAAACACAAAAAAACAGGCATTAATATCAGATCATTGCCTATGTTATTCTGTATTAATGACACATCAAAATTTTAAAATCATTATTTTCTCTTTTTTTCCTACTTTTAAAGCATCTTTCTTATTTGACAATTATTAAAATTACTTTACAGGCAACGTGTAAGCTAGTAAACCACAAACTATATTATGGAGATAAAATTATAGGAACTAATCTTTCAAGAACCAATGGCAAGAGATATAAAATATAGCACTTGTAGGCTTTCTGATATTTTTCATATTGTGGTTTCCAAGTCATTCTTAATTTTGTAAACTATTTTTTTGTGAATTTTCTCTCCTCCAAAAAATATAACGTAAGTTATCCAAATTTATTGCCATAATCAGAGTCTATTTTGGCAAAGAAAGTTATTGGCAACAAAAAAGGGTGGTGGTTCAGAGTAGTGTGGAAACCCCTTCAAGTGATCTCTCATATTTTGTATGATCTTGTTTTTCCTTCTCATCACAAGATATTTTGGCTTGGAATTAACAACCTAGCAAGAGCAGATGAACTGTTACATCATCACACACTAAAAGAAGACAGCACAAAATATGCCTAATTTATAATGAATTTTCAAAGTAATTTCCTTTTTAATGGTACTGGATTTTGCAATGTGGATACACTGGTAAATGGTTGGCACAGACACGTAAGGGTAATCCAATAGAAATTTAGGAGCAGCTTGAAAAGAAAAATTATTCACTCACCCTTTTTAAGCCAACTTTTTTTCTGAGAAAGAGCACATATTTTAATGTTTGTGTATGAAAGAGAATTATAGGTAGGCAAATGGGAATGAAGGAGCTGGAAGTGGAGTGAAGTTGTGGAAATATTTAAAGACAGTGGATAATCTAAAATATAACTGAATTTGGAATGGAAATTCACTCTTACATTTTAATGTGCATGTGTCTGAGGTTCTTGTGATTCGTAACATTTGAACAGAATTACAGATCTCTGTTTGAAGGACCACTAAGTCTTGAGTAGCTGGAAAAGTGTCCTCCTGTCTCCATTTTCCTATGTATTGAACTTCTCTCTGCTTTCATTCTACCTTAGGAATAGTTAGCATATCTCTCGGCTTGCCACCGAGTAAACCCCTTCTCCCTAGAGGATCGCTACCCTTACCCTTCCCTTCATGCCTGGGCATGATGGATGGGAGAAAGTTGTGTTGCTGCATATGGCTAACACATTGATGAGTCCATGGCAACAGTTGTGCTTGATTTGGTAAGGAGTGCACTTAGGAACCACTCCTACGCAAGACAAACTCTATGCCAAACCATACAGTGGACCCGTGTATGAAAATCATCGTTTCTAAATCATCTTGGAACTACCTTATACAAAGAAAATATTGCAAACTGCTAGAAGTGAAATCTTCAAGTCCGTTTCAATTCTGCTGCCTTGTCTGAATACTTTCTATAAATAGCCCCAGTCTCAGGTTATGAGGAAGTTAAAGAAACTATGAGAAACACGTGATACAATGTTACTGCATGCCATACGGGGTTATGACTTGTTTACAGTGGGAGCACTCAATATTATAAAAGATTAAAATTCTCCATTAATTAATACCTGGGTTAAGTGTGAATATAATCACATTTCTAAAACAACATATTTAGAATTTGGTAAAATTGTTCCAGAGTTTATTTAGAAGAGTATATTTTCAAATGCTCAGAAAATTTCTAAGGAACAAAGAGAACAGCAACATTTAAAATAATAATTAAAGCGGCGGGGTGATGATGCAGAGAAACAGTGCTGGAAGAAAATAGAGCTCACATCAGAAACAACTACATAGGTAGATATAGCACATAATAAAGAAAGGACTGCAAATGAATGGGAGGAAAGATATTTATTATTAACACTGTTGGCAGAACTCATTGGCCATTTGAAAAATAAATAAATAAATCTGCATTTTTAATACGCTTCTAACACTAACATCAAGTCCAAATGAAACAAGCACTTAAAGGTGAAACATTAAGATAATGGGGGAAAAATCACTTACATATTTGTATAATTTTAGCACAGTGCATGTTATCTGGCTGGGCATGGTGGCTTACGCCTATAATTCCAGCATTTTGGGAGGCTGAAGTGGGAAGCTTGCTTGAAGCCCAAGAGTTCGAGACCAGTAACACATTAAAAAAAAAAAAAATTATCAGCTGAGTGCGGTGGTGTACACCTGTAGTCCCAGCTACTCGGGAGGCTGAGGAGGGAGGATCACTTGAGCTCCACAGGTTGAGGCTGCAGTGATCATACTACTGCACTTTAACCTGGGTAACAGAGCAAGACACTGTTTCAAAAGAAAAAATACAAGAGCAGCTTTTCTCAGCTCAAAGCAAAAGTTATAAAGTAAAAAGTAAATGTACGCATAGAAAGAGAACAACATAATTATTGTACATAAAGATATATAATATATAGATATATATTATTAATAGAAAATTAATACCTACATCAGAAAATAAGTAAACTTTAAGAAGTAAAAGAAAAAACTAAATAAATATTTATAGCATATATGACAATAGGCAAATCTCCTTGACACTATGACATTTTCTTCTCAGTCAACAAGGAAAGGTATCAGATTCATTTTTAATTGGGCAAGGAGTGTTAGGATTCATTTCGCGGAGGACACAAGAGGAGTGGCCATTAATCATTGGAAACGCTGATCGAACTCACAAATAATTAAATTCAGATAACAATATGACATCATTTTTCAACTATCAGATTGGTAGTGGTCAAAAGGTTAATAATACCCGGTACTGGCAAGAATATGGGAAAACAAGTTCTGTCACATGCTGTGAGTGCGAGTGTAAAACTGGGCTAATTTTTTGGAAGGAAAAATTGAAATATCTATTAAAATGTTTAATATTCATATTCTTTAACAATTTCATATCTAAGAGCTTTTCCACACACAAATATGCAAAGAAATGTGAATGATAACATTTTTTTGCCTCATGGTTTATAATGATGAAAAAATTAGGAACTGATAGCTGGGCCCAGTGGCTCACACCTGTAATCCTAGCATTTTGGGAGGCCTAGGCGGGGTGGATCCCCTGAGGTCAGGAGTTCAAGATCAGCCTGGACAACATGGTCAAACCCTGTCTCTACTAAAAACACAAAAATTAACTGGGTGTAGTGACCCACACCTATAATCCCAGCTATTCGGGAGGCTGAGACAGGAGAATCGCTTGAACTCGGGAGGTGGAGGTTGCCGTGAGCCGAGATCACACCACCGCACCACTCCAGCCTGGGCAACAAAGTGAGACTCCATCTCAAAAAAAAAAGGAACCAATTAAAGTTTTATCAATGAAGAAAAATTAAAATTAAATATGTTGACATGGAAAGACATTCAAGATGTTATTATTAAGTCTACAAAAGATAGTTGCAAAACTAGATACATGATACTATTTTTGTAAAGAAACTATTTATATGCCTAGGTATATATGTCCATGCAGCATACATACACACATATCTGAAGGAAAATTCATCACTCTTTACAGTGATGACTTCTGAATATGAAAAGTATGAGGACATTTCAGGAGGAGCTGAGGCATAGAAATAGGCAGCGTGAACTGGAAGAACCAATCCAAGATGGCAAAAACAGTTAGAGGCACCAACCTAGTATTAGTAAATAAAAACAAAAAATAAAAGAGACCTAAGTAACAGCGTGCCGTCTCCTCTGCCTGTACCACCCCTAGCCCTCACCACGTGCCACCTCTTCTCCGTGCAGCTGTATCCTGGCCTTCCCTCAAAGACTTCCCTGTAGACCTCTGTTGGCTTCAGTCAATGGGGCGCTGGCAGGGAACTGGACAGCAAGAAGAGAGGGGTCAGGGTCTTTCTTCCCTTCTTCCTTACTGTCTTGGCGCTGTGTCTTGTAAAAATCAGGTTTAGTAAGGAAAGATTTTATTCTAAAGAAGTATTGCAGGGTGGGTAGACTATTGCACAGGGAGAAAGCTCTGATGATAACGTCTGCCAAGTATCTCCGGAGTTGGACAAAAGGAGATTTTCTTGTATAGGGAGGACGAAACAAGGCTAGAAAAAAACAAGCACGGAGAGTGGGATGAAGGGGGTCACGTGACGGGCAGTGGATCACGGATGCTCTCCTCAAGGGCCAGACTTGTCCCCGGAGGGGCTGAAGACTGGCTCAGACAGAGGGTGGGCCGATGTTCAGGGACCTGGGGGAAGGGAAAAGCTTAACCAAAGTTTGATTAACAAACGTTTTATTCTCATTGATCAGTGAGGACAAGTAGTTCGGCTAATCATTTATGAGGCCAACAATGGGAATTTGGGGGGTCTGTGTCTGGCCTTGTCACAGGTAAACAAGGTGGTGGCTGGGGGGGGAGGGGCTCCCTTGATTCTTACCTAGGTCATGCGGGGAAGGGTAGTTCCTTGCAGTAAGCAGTTTCCCAGAATGGGAAGGGTAGAAGATTTCTTAAGGTTTCCTGTTTTCCAGAATCCCAGGACTTGGGTAAAGTTCAAGTTTGTCAGCCTCCAGCAATGTGGGCCTTTCTCTGCAACTACTACGGGCTTAGGGTGGTCCTCAGGCTTCCTGCTGTGAACCATTTCCTCACCTGCCTCCTCAGCCCTAGAGCTCAGGACGCCACCGGTATTGATGGTCTCCGGGGATCTCAACACCCTCGGTTGGTTCCTTAACTCACACTCCTGCCACCTGCTCTCAGTTTAAATGATTAAAGCCTCGTCATCAGTTCTGAGCTCAACTCTATGTCCTGCTGTGGCCCTGGTGGCTTGTAACAACCAGTTAAAAAATTAATGTTACTCTTCATTTTGTGACATCAAGTTTCTTTTTAAGGCAGCCACAGGTTACCAGCTAAATAAGGTAGATGTCGAGGCGCCAATACAGCGAAGAGACTGAACCTGAAGTTAGCTTGTTTCACGTATTCTGGAAAATCACCAAAATGTATATCACGGTTAATACATTGTCAAAGGGTCCTAATCTTGATCTGTTTGAACACAATGCCTAAGCTTGATTTTATCATTGTCAAAAAGCTTTTATGAGGCACTGATAGGAGACACTAACTTGGAAACATCAGGCCAGGAAGGCCTTGAGTCTCTTAGTCCAGGGATCCCAGGGTTTTGTTGCGGTGGTGGTGGTTCAATGTGGCACCTGCTGCCCCACTGCAGGCCCAAGCTGAGCTGAGAGAAGGAAGAAACTTGGGCCACACTGCATTGCTTACTATGCTTCCCTCTGCCCCCTTTCTCTCCTGGTGCAAACAGGAAGAGACCTTTCTTCATTTCTCTTACATCCTGCCTTCTTCTTGTCCCAGATAAGCCTTCATGGCTTTTCTAAACAGCAAAGGGAGCGTTCTATCGAGCAAGGTCTCCAAGCCCAGTTGTTACTATGGCAAAAGTGGAAATAAATGAATATGGAAAATCCATTCTTAAGACAATAGCTGACTTTACCAGGCTATTGTTTTGCCAAACAGTTCAATTTTAGACTCAAGAGCTGAGTATCTTCTTAGCCTTTCCTTCTGCAGCCGTTTGGTAGCTAATGTCAGTTGCCATCTGAGCAGAAGATATTTTGGGTGAGATGAACTCAGGTCCTGTATTCACTAGGGCAATAGTGAGAGGAGAGCTGTTAAATGACTTGTTATATATCCCACAGCACAGCACAGCGTCTTAATTAAAACACCCAGGCAGCGATTGCAGTGCGAGCCTTCGGGAGCACAGGGGCACTTCACTCACCACATGGAGACTTGTGAGATGCAAAAAGCCAGAAGCCCATCCCCACGTGGAAGGAGGTGCACCTTTTGCTGTAACCCTTCAAGCTGTGGAGGTGAAGGACTCGTGCACAATGGAACTACAATCCTATTTACATAGCCATCAATTACACTTACAGAACTATTCCAGATAAGGTTTGTGTGGCATTTTTGTATTGACACGGCAGTCATAAACCAACAAGAATTATCAATACTTAGTAGATATGAAAACAGTTAGACAACAAAGCCCCCAGAAACCTAGCATTATATTGCAAGATCCTTCAGGAAGCTTGACGGTGAGACAGATTTGTGGGCTCTGACTACAGCCTCAGAGGCGCAGTGCAGAGTGTATTCAAAATCCCTCTTGGAAAGCTTTTGCGCTCAAAGGGAGCCCAAGAGTAACATCTCTCCACTGATCTATGTATAGTTTATGCAGCAGAGACTAGGAACATAAATAATAGCAATGGAAATTAAGCTTATTAAGTTTTACAGTTGTGGCAAAGAGTTTCTGAGTCTTAGACTGGAGTTTCACAAATGGAAGCAAGGCAGAAAAGATTGTCTCCATTGACACAAAGAAGAAAGTAGTCTGCCAGAAAACAGAGAAGCATGTGCCAGGGTACTGTTTGTCCAAGCACTTGCTTGAAACTCATTTGATGCTAAACAGTGGTCAAATGACAACATCCAATTCCAAAACTTACTGCTGCCCAAAGTACCCTCAATACGTGACCTTCCCAAGCCTCTCTAACTCGTTAGAAACCAAGAGCTATTTTATCAAATTGAATTCATCAAAAAAATTTTATTGGGTTCATTTTGAGTGACACCCTTTCAGTTCTGCAAATATAATGAAGCAGAACCAAAAAACGGTATTGTGTGAAGTGTTAAGGTCAGGAACTGTGGATCTGTAGGCAACCTTACCATCAGAACAGCAGCTTCCCAGTTCTCCTTGGTAGAGGTTGGATGTGGAAACATAACACACAGGACCCATCATCTTACTTAAGCTGCAAGGTGTTCTGGTTGTCTAGTGCAGTAAACAACCCACTCAAAAATAGTTGGTCAGGGTTCAAGACCAGCCTTGGCAACATAGCAAGACCCTGTCTCTAGAGAAAAAAAACTATCTGGGCATGATGGTGTGCACCTGAAATCTCAACTACTCGGGAGGCTGAAGCAGGTGGATTGCTTGAGACCAAGGGTTCAAGGTAACAGTGAACTATGATCATACCACCGCACTCCCAGGCAACAGAGTAAGATCCTGTCTCAAAAAACAAAAAGAAGTAAAATAGTTACTAAAACAATAATTTTAGTTTGCTTTTCAATCTAAGGGTTGACTGGGCTCAGCCAGGTAGTTCCTGAATTCTTGCTGGAACTACCTGGTAGTTCCTGAATATCTTTCCTTCTAGACTATGCAGTGTTGTTTTGTTTCTCATGGGTTTTCACAAAGACAAGAGTAGTGGTGTCTACCCCCTATGAGATGGTTTAAAAACAGGTCTGTACATTTTCTGAAATGCCTGCCACCATGGGGTGGCAGCTAAGACTCCTTCCTTGAACCACAGTCAAAACAGTCAGAAGATGCCTGGGGCTTCTTCACTCACACCACTGATAGAAAACTCAAACAGCCGGGGACTGGGGCAGCTGGGGCACCTTGGGTGTCGTGCCCTCTCAGGCACGTGCTCTGCTCGCCTGAAGCCCTCAGGGGTGTAAGCCTTCCTCCTACCTGAGTGTCCCCAGACAATCTGGCAGATGCTTCAGGTTCTTTTCTAACCTACCTTCTGGGAGTCAAGGGCATCACTTCCACCAAACTCTATCACGGGAGGTGTTAAAAAAGCCCACTCAGTTTCAAGGAAGGAGTCTTAGCTGCCACCCCATGGTGGCAGGCATTTCAGAAAATGTACAGACCTGTTTTTAAACCATCTCATAGGGGGTAGACACCACTACTCTTGTCTTTGTGAAAACCCATGAGAAACAAAACAACACTGCATAGTCTAGAAGGAAAGATATTTTTCAACTACCAAGATGGAGGTTCTTGAAAGCCAGGCACCAACAGAAGTGCCTCAAAACCAAAAAGAGAGCAGGGAATCCACGTCAGGACACAATCCCAGCCCATCCTATCTGACAGCTGCTTCAGATCCCAAGTGATGAGAAGTTTCTAGTTTAATACAAGATTCATAGGGCAATTATGCCATAAATTATGGATAATTCTCTTCAAGTATTTGCACATGATTTAGCTCTTAAAAACCTCTATGTATTTCTGTATAATTCAACTCAGAGCATGAATTAAATTCTTCTCAACTCATCTTTTTTTCTTATAAACCTCAACTTTAAAAAACCTCATTTGATATTACAGTAAAAAGTTAGGTCAACTTCCATCGCCGTTCTAGGGTCCATATTAAAAATACAAAGTAGAACCATAGAGAATGGGTTTAATTTGGGACTGTCTCCATTAGTAAATGTCACCCCCTTTACCAGCACATAGAATTTCAAGGAGGAAGAAACTCAATCAAACCTATGTATACATATTTTTAAAAGGTTATAATGAGTATTCAAGGCATCAACACTACCATGAAGTCATTAATTTCTTTCAGCTATCTAATGTCAGCTATTACCTTCAAAAGATTCAGATCTATAAATAACTCCAAAATGGAGAAAACTGAATTATAATTTACAGCTGTACTATTATTACTGTATAATTAGAAATTGGGTAAAACAATTGCCCTTAACCAACTTTTGAATAAATCAATCAGAGGGATTTGATAACTGTATACACTTATTTCGTGTAAAACTAGGATTAATAATTAAAGATTGACAAAACTTATGTAAAAGGTTGAGGCCAGGTGAATGGTGTTTTTCATTACAAGATCATTTTTTGCTATATTAAACAATTAACTTGTCCAATGCATCCATTAACCATTACTGTCTAATTTTATAAGTGGAAGAAGAAAAGTATTTATATGTCTTAACATCTACCTGGCCAGAGAATGTCATTCTTTCAGCAAAAATTAAAATGTATTTGATTTCTGGTCTCATATTAGACCATATCTTAATACAAATGCATGAAGAGCATATCATTTGAAAATTGTTCTGATGTGTTGAACTTAATGATCTAATCACACTTTTGTCATTATGATGAAGAACTAACACTTGTCAGGTAATAGAATTAAATTTAAATAGAAATGCTCATATATTTAATGGCTAATTTGGAAGAATAAGCTTTTTAAATTCAAAATTCACAACAAAAAACTATTGAGTAATTAAGTTCATGATTGCACTTTAATCTGAGAAACACATGAGAGTTTGAAACATTGAAAACGTTAGGAGTACATACTCAAAAAAGCCATCTGTTCTAATACTACTGCCCACTCTTTGGTTGGTTTCAATCCTAATTTTTCTCCTATTTCATAGTATTTTGTAATCCCCTCTTTTCTTAGGGACACATGTGTGCAGCTCCCGGTTTCACTGTAGGAGCTTTGTCTCATCCACCTCATGCAATTTCTCACATATTAAGTCAGCCCACAGTCACTTCCTTCCTCATCCAATATGAGAGGCAGAGATTATTAATATGCTGGGTCTATCTGCTTCATAGTATGGGACAGAAGTCCACGGAAAGTAATGCTCCGTTATGCCTCCATATCACAAAGGCTCACAGCTAAGGTAAGATGGGGGCTAGTGGAAGCAGTTGTGTAATGGAGCTGACTCACACCAGTGGCTCACAAGAGCTGGCTGCTAGACTCTCAGGAATCCTGTAAGCCGGCTGTTAAGGTATTGCTAGCTTAAAATAGGTCATGATGGAAACATTTACACCACCAAAATCAGCAAACTCTACAAACCAGAGCTTTTATGGCTGGGAGGACAGGACAATTCATTGCTGAACATTGACCAGCACACCACTCTGTTGAAGAAAAGAGTGTTTACTATATGATATGCTACTTTCATAAAAAGATAATTGCACTTAATTCTCACAGCAAAGTTGCAAAATAGGCATTATCATTACCTGCTTTTTCAGAGAAGAAAACTGAGGCTCAGAAAAGTAACTTGCTGGAATTTGAACCACATCCAAAGGGTTTTAAAATCTAAAGCAGTCGTCTTTTTTACCTCACTAACCTCTCCCATCTGCTTCTTTCTTTCCCGTAGGATTTTAGGATTGGGTGATATCTTAAATGTTCTCTAGTCCTGTCAGCTTGTCACTGAGATCTGCAGTATAATAAACCCCTAAAATGATTGTCCTGCCAATGTCTGAACACTTCCAGTGTCAGGAAGCTCATGACCTCAGACCATTCCGTTTGAAAGCTCTTACTATTAGAAAACGCTTTCTTATTTTGAATGGAAAACTCCATTTTTGCCTTCAACTGTTGGTTCTTGTTCTACCCATAGAAAATTTGAGAATGGTACAAGCTTTTTAGGTTTCTATGAACTTAGCATGCCAGGAGACCTAGAAAATGGAGGGGAAATCAACGCATTTGTCTCCATTTCGCATTTTTTTTCTTTACATGCATCCATCCACCCATCCTGCAAGCATTTGTTGATCAGCTTATCAGTGATTTCTGCTGGACTACATACTGGATGTTTACAGATGAGTGCAATAGTTGCTGACCTTAAGAAGCTCAGCTGCTAGACCCTCGCCACTCAAAATGCGGTCCTCAGACCAGCAGCACGTCACCATTTCCCTAGAAATGCAGAAGCCTAGATTCCTCTCAGAACCCAGAACTACCAAATCCAAGTCTGTACTTTAACAAGGTCCCACACAGGATTCCTTTGCCCCCAAGTGTTGAGAAGTCCTGGTCTCAACTGAAATGAATATTTTACTTCTCTGAAAGTAAAATATTTACCTGAAAGTGTGGAAGCAACTTTGGAACTGAGCAATGGACAGAGGTTGGAAGAGTTTGGAGGGCTCAGAAGAAGACAGAAAGATGAGGAAAATTTGGAACTTCCTGGAGACTGATTAAATGGTCTTGACCAAAATAATGATAGTGATATGAACAATGAAGTCCAGGCTGATAAGATTTCAGATGGAAATGAGAAACTGGTAGGGAACCAGAGCAAAACCACACATATTATACCTTAGCAAAGAGCTTGGTTGGATTGTGTCCCTTCCTTAGGAATATGTGAAAGATTAAACTTGAGAGTGATGACCTAGTGTATCTAGCAGGAGAAATGTCTAAGCAGCAAAGTGTTCAAGATGTGGCATGGCTGCTTCTAACAACCTATGCTCAGATGTGGGAGCAAAGAAATAAGTCAGAACTTATATTTAAAAGGGAAGCAGAGTGTAAAAGTTTGGAAAATTTGCAGCCTGGCATGTGGTAGAAAAGAAAAGCCCATTTTCAGGAGAAGAATTCAACTACTTGCTAGAGAAATTTGCATAAGCAAACAGAAGGCAAGTGTTGTTAGCCAAGACAATGGGTAAAAGGCCTCAAAACCATTTCAGAGATTTCCCAGACACCCCCACCTCACAGGCCTGGAGGCCTAGGAGGACAGAATGGTTTCAGGGGCCAGGCCCAGGACCCCACTGCCCTGTGCAGCTTTGGGACCCTGCTCCCTGCATCTCTGGTTGCTCTGGATCCAACTGTAGCTTAAAGGGGCCCAGATATAGCCTGGGCTGCTGCTTCAGAGGGTGCAAGCTGTAAATTTGGTGGTTTCTGTGTGGTGTTAAGCCTGCAGGTGCACAGAGTGCAAGAGTGAATAACACTTGGGAGCCTCTGGTTGTTTTTCAGGGGATGTATAGAAAAGCCTGGGTGACCAAGCAGAAGGCTGCTGCACTAGTGGAGCCCTCATGGAGAACTTCTACTAGAGTAGTGCAGAGGGGAAATGTGGCCCCACACAGAATCTCCACTGGGGCACTGTCTAGTGGAGCTGTGAGAATTGGGTCACCATCCTCCAGACCCCAGAATGGTAGATCCACCACCAGCTTTCACCCTGCACATGGAAAAGCTGGAGGTATTCAACTACAACCTGTGAGAGTGGCTGCAGGGGCTGAACATTGCAAAACCACAGGGGCAGAGCTGCCCAAGGCCTTGGGAATCCACCAACACTATCATGACCCAGGGCAGCAGTTTACCCTGTATGTGGGACATGGAGTCAAAGGAGATTTTTTTGGAGCTTTGCGATTTAATAACTGCCCTGCTGGGTTTTGGACTGACATTGGGCCTGTAGCCCCTTTCTTTTGGCCAATTTCTCCTTTTGGGAATAGTAATGTTTACCCAATTCTTGTACCTCCATTGTCTCTTGAAAGTAACTATGATTTTTTTGTTTTAATTTTACAGGCCCATAGGTGGAAGGGACTTACCTTGTCTCAGATGAGACTTTAGACTTTGAACTTTTGAGTTAATTCTAGAATGAGCTAAAACTTCAGAGGATTATTGAGAAGGCATCACTATTTTCAAATGTGAGAAGGACATGACATTTGGGAGGGGCCAGAGGTGGAATGATATAGTTTGGATATGTGTCTCCACCCAAATTTCACATTGAAATTTAAT
This sequence comes from Colobus angolensis palliatus, assembly GCF_000951035.1. Taxonomy (NCBI): domain Eukaryota; kingdom Metazoa; phylum Chordata; class Mammalia; order Primates; family Cercopithecidae; genus Colobus; species Colobus angolensis. The sequence goes on from NW_012114252.1 coordinate 16,829,283, forward strand.
CCCCAATGTTAGAGGTGGGACCTGCTGTGAGGTGATTGGATCTTGGGGGCCATTTCTTATTAATGGTTCAGCACCATCCCCCTTGGTACTGTCCTAGGAATAGTGAGTGAGTTCTCTTGAGATCTGGTTATTTAAAAGCACCTCCCCACTTGTTCTCTTGCTCCCCCATCTGCCATGATTTTAAGCTTCCTGAGCCCTCCCCAGAAGCCAAGCAGATGAAGAGCACCATGTTTCCTGTACAGCCTGCAGAACTCTGAGTCAGTTAAACATCTTTTCTTTATAAAATACCCAGTCTTAGACAGTTCTTTATAGCAATGCAAGAATGGCCTGATACGCCTGGTGTCTCTTTCTCTCCTCATAAGGACACCAGTCATGGGGGGTCCACCCTAATGGCTTCATTTTAATGTAATCACATTCGTGAAGACCTTATCTCCAAATAGGTTTACACTCTGGGATGCTGGGGTTAGGACTTCAACATATGGATTTGGGGGAACACAGTTTAGCTCATAACCTTATGTGTCAGGCACTCCCAGATGCTTCACCAGTAGTAACTAGTTTACCCTCCCAATGACATTTTGAGTCAGATGCAGTGTGCCTCAGATCTTAGAGAAAAAGAAGCTGAGAGGCCCAGAGAGGCTTAGAAACCAGCACCAAGTCACAAAACTAAATAGCAATTGGCAGGGCGGGATGTCAGCCCTGGTGTTGCAGCTCTCAATCTCAGTGCTATGCTGACCTTGCCTTTTATTCAGAGCCTCAGCACATTGATAAATGATCATGCTGGGTTTGTGCTGAGAACAACTCTATTTGCTCCTATATCAGATGACTCCAGAATGCTACACTTTTTGTGGCCTCCTGCCAGTTTTTATTGTTTTCCTATCTCCTCCCTCAATATAGCTCACTCTCGTATTGTCCAAACGGGAGCCGGTCCAGGGCTGTGCTGGAGCCAACCTCTTAGGCTCCTGAATGCTCATTGCGTGCCTCTTCCGTGCCCCACATTCACCACTTGCCTGAAATGCATCATGGTGGATGGTGGGAGGAGTTACACAATGGAAACTGGCAAAGACTATGAATCAGAACTTCTTTTGTTACTTTTTGAGGAGTTATTTTTTCAGCACATCATTGCCTATGCCCGGCACCTTTTCACCTTCCTCTTGAAATTTACTCACAAAAAATATGATCTCTAAGAGATTCATATGATGAATTCTTATCTTAAAAGTGTATTTACTTTAATGAGCAAACTTTGCAACAACTTTTTTCTCTTTAGAGATTTTTTCTTACTTCATCTGTTATCAAAATATACAAATATTCATGAGGCTGATGATCAAATTTTACACTATTTGCTTATTCAATCCTGTGCCTAATAGCATTATAGCCAAGAAAACCAAAATGCCACTAACGTTCGTTTTTCATATAAAAATTTACATGTTACACAGATGCATTTCCATTAGTGCAAAAACATGGGAAATGTAAAATTCAATAAATAATTTTTACTTACTGTTAAATTACATGGCAGAATACCTACATCTATAGTACTAAGTCAATGATCATAGTAAGAACTTTATTTTATTTATTTATTTATTTATTTATTTATTTATTTTATAGATGAGGTCTTGCTCTGTTGTCCAGGCTGAAGCGCAGTGGCTTGATCTTGGCTCACTACAACCTCCATCTCCCAGGCTCAAGTTATTCTCCTCCTCAACCTCCCAAGTAGCTGGGATTACAGGTGCCTGCCACCACACCTGGCTCATTTTTTGTATTTTTAGTAAAGACAGGGCTTCACATGTTGGTCAGGCTGGTTGCAAACTCCTGACCTCAAGTGACCCGCCTGCCTTGGCCTCCCAAGGATTACAGATGTGAGCCACCACACCCAGTCCATAATAAAAATTGATATAAATTTTATATCACAAATCATAAGCATAGTGACCATCTTCCTTCAGTCTTTTATTATATATATTGGTTCCTCTATTAATAAGCTGTGGTTGGCATTCTTTTGAGTAAGTATGCATTACTAGAGAAAGAAATAATACCTGCCGTATAGGAACCTCAACGGTCCCTTTTAGTATTCATGGGCTATGGTTTTTATCTCTTTTTTTCAGATCTAGAGTCCCTCTTTATCTTCCCATCACAGAAGTCCTTGCTCCTCTCCCACCTCACGTTTCCTTGGGGCTGTTCAGCTGGCACGCCCCTCCAGGGAGATGAAGCAGCAGAGAATGGTCTAGCCTAGAATGGTACCACACTCCAGCCACTGATTCCGTGCAAACTGTGGTCAAACTTGCCACTTCCACCAACTCTGCACTGTCCGTCCACATACTTTGTCAACACATGCTGGCTTCATAGTTAAAGTGTTTAATTCAGACATCCCTGCACTAACAACGCCTAGGAAAGAAAACTGATCTCAAACATCTGATTTGCTAACAAAGACGGACAGAATTGCCAACACTTAACTTGAACTGGAGCACATGCATTTGGAACCTTATCATGTGGTTAGGTCACTCCGTTTTGGTGAAGGAGGGTAGGCAAGAAACAAAAAACTGCTTTTTGTCTCTGCCAAAAATACTAACTCACACAGTTTATGGAAGACCTACTGTGTGCTAGATCCTGTGACAAGTGCTTTGTCACACCACCTCAAGTGGTGCTCCATACAGCCTCATGAGGCCAATATGACATGTTCATCCCACGGATGAAGAAGAAACTGAAGCTCAAACGAATTATTTATTTGTTCACATTCACCTCCCTGGTGAGCGGCAAGGCCAGGATTCAAACCCAAGATTATCCCATTCCAGAGTCTGACCTCTCTCCCTCCACCATGCAAGCTGCTATTGTGAATTCAGCAGTGGAATTTTAGAACTGGAGGGGGCTTTAAAGGTCATGAAGCACAAGATATTGGGTGTCCAGGGAAATCACAAGTATAGAGGTTAAAAATCCCTGCAGACATTAGGAAACTAATCTCTTTCCTTGCACCTTTGAACAGACAGGGAGTTCCTGCTCTGTCATGTCCCACCCCCTGTGAATCTCTGCTCTGCATGACTTTTACTCATTTGTAAACAAAATTCATTCTTACCCCCAACCTGCTTCATGGGTGGTGCTGATGAAGTACAGAATGTCTGTAAAACTCTTTGAGCACATCAAAGACGGCACTGTATAAATACTATATTATTATATGCATTCCCATAGGAAGCATCTCCAGGATCCTTTGATCCATAAATATTTCATTGACTCAGCCCAGCCAAAGCCTTTTCAGACTCTGCGGCATCATAAGGTAATTGACCACAGAAAGAGTTCAGAAAGTGATGCATTCGGCTTCTGCGCCAGGGCTCCCATCTCAACACTTTAATTTTGACTTGATCGTTTTAAAAACAATTTTATATCTTTTTTTACATTTTAAAGTTTAGAGAAAGCATGTACCTGCACGTAGTTTCTGGTTCCACGTTATAATAAGAGAATACATTGAGCATAAATACTGACACATTAAAAAAAAAAAAAAAGAAAAAAAAAACACTGCTCACTTTTTAAAGAGTAAGAAACCCCACAACATTCAGGTCTCTTTCCTCAAAGATAATTCATAATACTCTTAGATCTATGTTTTTGTTCTTTTATGACATTTCAATTTAACTTCATTGCATTTCTAAGACAGGCAACATGTGTATTTTTCACATCATTTGCAGAAGGAATAAATTTAAATATACAATTTCCCAATGAGTCAAATGTATTGTTGTCATCTCTGTATCATAATTGGGATGTCTGAATTTATTAGAAGACATATAAAATGTTATATTTAAGCCAAATTAACTTTGTTTATTATAATTCCAGAAAAACTCCCTATTTTCAAACCCAAAGAATCTTTGGAAAAACTGTTGATGATTTTTTTTAAAGACGAATGTTCTTAAGCAATAACTAAAGTTTAATGAACATATTTGAATGTAAATTATTTGTGAAAATTGCTAAATATTAAAGAAAAATTTTATAATTTTCAAGTCATAATATAATTATGGGTCAGAAATATTTTAATAAATAAAATCTTCTGCAATCCTAGGAAAAAAGAAAAGGATTATAACTAAAAGCTATAATTAGTTGGTTTAATTGTCTAATCGCTACCATTTTTCTGGCTTCTTCTCTACTGACTCAAAAGAACAAAAAAGCAAGACAAAGCAAAAAAGAAATGAGGAGGATGAGTTCTCATTCATTACCCTTTACCTAAAGGTTACATCAGTGGGAGTAGGAATTCCCACTCAGCTTTGTAGCAGATGTGGACTGACGCTTATAAAGAAATATTAATCATCACAATCATTAAAAAAGGAAAAGAAAAAAGCCTCATATAACAAGCAGATATTTGCTTATGGTATTCTATTAGACCAACATGACCACTGAAAACGCAAAATTACTTTTATCTTCCTATCTTATTCTTGGCACACTTGCTCCCAGCCCTAATGTCTTCCACTGTATTCCAGCAATACCTGCTCTCTTTGCTCCCCAGCCAGGATCCCCTATTCACAAGAACTTAGTTGTACTTCTGCTCATGTATGTACCTGCAAATTTGTGACTACCAAAAGGATCATGATCAAATCCACGATAACACTTGAGGACACAGATAGAATTTTACCTTTAATTCACAGGACACTCAGAAGTGAATGTATGTGTTTAATGGTATCCTGTGGTCATGTGAAATATTGTTTCATGTGAGATGCAGAGACACTGTTTTGTGTTCTCACAGCTCCCTCCTTGAACCATGGCCAGCATAAAGAATAGTCATATGATCACCAAGACTTGTTAAGGATACACCAGATGCATCAAATTTGTCATTTTATTTGCCCCTAAAATACATCCACTTACTCATTGGCAAATAATTATTGAGCATCTACTGAGTGCTGACAATGTTCATGATGACGAATATGGAATACTGAACATGAAGCGACCTTCCTGGAGGAGGACAGAGGGTTAGCAAGTAAACAAATCATCAGTAATATAAATTCAGAGAGTTGTATCATGTATGACAAAGTTAAAACATGGTTAAAGATGTACAGTATCAGGCAGGTGGGCTGAGGAAGTTATCAAGAAAGGGCTCTCTGAGGACGTGACATCTAAGCAGTGACTTGAATGAGGAGAAGGAGCAGACCATTCGAAAATCTGTAGAAGGAGCATTTCATGGTCAGAAATAGCGAGAGTCGGGCCGGGCGCAGTGGTTCACGCCTGTAATCCCAGCACTTTGGGATGCCGAGGCAGGCGGATCATGAAGTCAAGAGATGGAGACCATCCTGGCCAACATGGTGAAACCCCATCTCTACTAAAAATACAAAAAAGAAAAAAATAGCAGGCGTGGTGGTGCACGCCTGTAATCCCAGCCACTCAGGAGGCTGAGGCAGGAGCATCACTCGAACCCGGGAGGTGGAGGTTGCAATGAGCCAAGATCATGCCACTGCACTCCAGCCTGGTGACAGAGCAAGACTCTGTCTTAAAAAAAAAAAAAGGGAAAAAAAAAGAGTGAGAGCCCCATTAAGACTCTAAGAGCATGAGGATAAAGGAAAAAGATGAGGGAGGAGAGGAAGACCAGGATTAGATGTTATAGGGGTATCAAGGTGTGGTTTTAACTTAAAGGAAAGGGAAATCCTTTAGTTGTATGCATGAGGTGATGTGATGTATTTTACATTTTTGGAAGATAATTATCTGTCGATAATATTAATAGATCACCCAAGAACAGGGATTGGTGCAAGAAGACTAGGAGACCCGGAGAGAGATGATGGAAGCTGGAGTACAAAGGTTGCAGTGGAAATTGGGAACAATATTAATCTGAGTTCTCTGAAAGACAGATTCCAAAATGGGATTAACTAGGCAAGAATTTTATTATGGGAGATGACTGCATGGAAGGCAATAGGGAGGAAGCTGGAAAATGCTGGGATGTACAAGTCTGACCCAACAAAGGACTGGGCAGAAGCATCCTAGACTGCCCTGGTAAAACTGCCTTTTGACCATCTAAGGTGGCTCAAAAAAGCCTGCAAGGAGTCCTTGAGCCGAATATGCCAACAAGGAATCTCATATGTCCCCCGAATGGGCAGCTCCCGTGCTCTGCAGCACTCAACGGTTAGCATGGAGCTGACCTTGAGGGGCAAGTCCTTGGTCTTGGTGCAAATACAGCAATGGCTTGAGAAGCCTAGCTTGTTTGGGCCCTTGCTCAGTGAGACTCCCTGAAGTGGGAGGTCTCTGAGACACAGGTTTAAGGCCACTGGGAGAGCACTGATCAGAGTCGGCATACACAGAGAGAGGGAGAAGGCAAAGCTTCAGATCATGGTGTGTGGTGGAGAAGGGGAAGTATGGATGACAGCCATGACTCTTGAAACTGACTAAAGCATGATACGTTTGTGTGTAGATGGTGTCACGGCGGTGAAAAGGAGAAAGCTTTCCATAGACTGGCAAGGAAAGATACATTAAATGAGAAAAACAAGGTCTAACCTCTAAACAGAATACTATTCAGAAATGAAAAGAACAAACTGCTGATTCATGCAAAAACCTGGACGAATAGCTAACAACTTAGGCTAAGCAAAAGAAGCCAGAACCAGAAGGCTGCTCACTGCATGACTGCATCTGTGTCACCTCCTGCGTAAGGCAAAGCCATCGAGACGGAAATCAGATGAGGGCTTGCCAGGAGCTGGGATAGAGTGAACAGTACTGACTTCTAAGAGGCACGAAGAAACGTTCTGAAAGAGTGGTGAGTCCATTCTATGTCTTGATGTTGGTGGTGTTTACATGATTGTATGCATTTGTTGAAACTCATAGTACCAGACACATTTTCAGGGTCAGGGTTAGGGTTCAATAAAATGACTGAATGTAAATTTCCCCTCAAGAAACCCAACTTCAAAAAAAGTACAAAAGAGCATTTTTAGTTTGCTACCCTTGAAGTATAAAAGGAGCATAAAAGAATTTATATTTGCATGTTTTTATAACTATTAAAAAAAAGACTGTAGAAGCATAGGTAAATAAATCATAGTGGTTAACTCTTAGGAGGTGGAACTTTGGGCAAGCAATAAGGATGTGGGGAAAAAATTTCTACTATTTATGAAATACATTTTAAATAAATAAAAATATTTTGAAATAAAAGAGAGAGAGAGGACTCAAGAGAATGCAAACATTTTGACTAAGAATTGAGTGAATAATAGCCATATGATGAGTGAAGATGGGGGAGCCCGGGAAGGGGTAAATTGTGGGCATAGGGTGGGAGGGAGTAAGAACCGAGGGTCCCGTGTTGCATGCCAGCAGTTAGAGATGCCTATGAACCTCCAGATGGAGCTGATGAACAGGCTGGGTTTTGTACCAGTCTCGGGGTCAGGGACAGTTCCCAGGCTGGAAATCGATGTCATTAGAGTGTGTTGGTGTTGTCAGCCATGGTTCAGGATGAATGAACACTTACAGGCAGAGTGGAGAGAAGGAAGAAGAGCACCAAGGCCACACCCCATCAAGAACTGATGGAGAGAAAGAGGAGTGCCTGAAGTGGATGGAGAAATGGCCAGAGATGTAGGGGACAATGTGGGCAGTGGAATGTCCCAGAAGTCAAGTGCAGACCATATTTGAAGGAGGAAAATCTCGGCCAGGTATAGTAGCTCCTGCCTGTAATCCCAGGACTTTAGGAGGTCAAGGCAGGCAGATCACCTGAGGTCAGGAGTTTGAGACCAGCTTGGCCAACATGGTGAGACCCTGTCTCTACTAAAAATACAAAAATTAGCCAGGCATGGTGGCACATGCCTGTAATCCCAGCTATTCAGGAGGCTGAGGCAGAAGAATCCCTTGAACCCAGGAGGCAGAGGTTGCGGTGAGTACAGATCATGTCAGAGGGAGACTCTGAAAAAACAAACAAACAAACAAAAATTTAAAAAAAGAAAGGAAGGAGGAAAATCTAGTCTATGATTTCAGAGGCTTCCAAAATATCAAATCAGAGGAAAACTGAGAATTGGTGGCTAGATTTGCATGATGTTTACGGGTGATTTTGACAAGAGTTGTCTTAGAGAAGGGGGCAGGGAAAAATCTTGGTCAGAATGAATTTATTAAAGGAAAAAAAGGAGCTGGGGACGGGTGACAGTGAGCAGACTCCCCGTGACAATCTCTGTGGTAGAATATTTTAGGTGAAGAAAGAGCCGTTTGACTGACATCACCATGTTTGTTTACTGATAGGAGTAAGAGAGTAGAGGGGGATGAGATTTGCAAACAATCTGAAATTACCAGTTTGAATGGAGTTATTTTCAAGATATTGCTTCATAAAATTGCATCTGAAATGCATGTGCACCCTACATATTGCAATGAAAGAAATACTCTTCTATGGGTTTAATTATAGATCTATTATATCCTAAAACAATATCACCTCAAGCTCTTTCAAAATTAATGATTTTGTACAGAAACAGGTATTAATTTTCAAATTCTCTATGTAATTAAGGTCATCATTGCAATTTCAATAACATAATTTTCATTTGCTTTCAATACACTTCAACATTTTTCATTCTTTGAAACGAGATAACCTTTTAAAGTACACCCTCCAATGTACTCCATGGCCATCAGAGCTACAATGGCTGTGAAAATCCTTTACCTAAAACTAACAGTATTCTTTTTAGTGTGGCTTTTATTACAGTCATAAAAAATTATTCTTTCAAGGAAGGAACACAGGAAATGTAAAATAAGTAAAACACAATATCCTCCCATAGGAAATTGATAATCTAAAATGGGAGTTACCATATACACATAAAACACTACAATATGTTATGTGTTAAAAGAAGTACAAACCGCTATAGGGACTTGGGGGAAGGGGAGATCAGTTTCCACCCAGTGTGATGGAGGAAGACTTGGCTGTGAAGGTCCCAGAGGAAGCAGAGGGCACTCTCAAGCCAGGGAACCTGAGGAAGGGTTATTTATGGAGGGACGTCTGTAAACAGAGTTTTGGGTGTTAGGAAGCCAACTGCAACTCAGCAACCTGGAGTCGTCACAGCCAAAGGTCAAAGTGATGACAAGTGTCACCAAGAGCAGTTCCCAGTCACGGTGAGGCAAACAGGGATAGGTGAAAGAAGCCTCATAGAGAAGCAGCAAGCTTTAGTCAAGGGAGGCAGCCAATAGGAAGTGACCTCACAGCAGGCACTGAGGACTAAATTCCCTAACTTCTCCCTGTTCCCTTCCTCTGAGCCCCCGCCAGGGCTCCCCACTGACATCCCCAACAGAAAGCTGCAGGCCTGGGAGCCTGTCCATGATGCTCAGCATCCTGAGGCACACACCTGAGATTTGAAAAACAAATCATTAGAGGTTAGGTGTGCTCCTCCAGGTAGAAGGCATAGCAAGGCCAAATGTCAAAAACCATGAACAAGAATCATGGTTTGCCTTCCACCTTGACTATACATACAATCAAAGTTAAGAATAAGATGTGAGATCAAGCTTAGAGGACCTGGGCAGAGCAATGAATACTGTGCCCGGGGTTGCGTTTGACTTCGTAGAAAGTGAAGACTCACTGTAAGTAGCCAGTATTCCAGTGCAGCACAGAGAAAAGCAGGGAGGCAGGAAATTCGAGGCAGGGAATCTGCAGGACTGAAGACCCAGCCAGCCGTGTTTCTGTGTCTAATGTCCTCCATAGGATAATCAAATTAAAATCCTTTTTAGCTAGGCAAGAATCTAAATGAATTTCCCAGAAAATGAGAGATTCAGCTACTATCAGAACGCTTCTGATACTGTGAGCATGAGGCACAAGAAGTATTTTGAGGAAAGTAAATGATGGCACTCTTGGAAATGGAAAAACTCAGTTCAGAACTTGACCAGACTTTGAAGCTACATTTTCACTGTGAAAATGGTGTGAGCACTGTGGAAGACAGTTTGACAGTTATCTAAAAAGGTGAGCATCAAATTTTCATATGACCCAGCAATTCCACTCTTAGTGTAGCCAAAAGAATGGAAAGCAGGGGCTCCAACAGATATTTGCACACCAGTGTTCACTGCCGCATTACTCACAATAGTCAATAGGCAGAAGCAGCCCAAGTATCCATCAACAGATCAGTGGACATACAGTGTAGCCTCTATACACGATGGAATATTATTCAGCCAGACCAAGACATTAAAATTTTGAAATAGGAGAGTGCCTTGCGCGGTGGCTCACGCCTGTAATCCCAGTACTTTGGGAGGCTGAGGCAGGCGGATCACAAGGTCAGATCAAGACCATCTTGGCTAACAAGGTGAAACCCCATCTCTACTAAAAATACAAAAAATTAGCCGGGCATGGTGGCGGGTGCCTGTAGTCCCAGCTACTCGGGAGGCTGAGGCAGGAGAATGGTGGGAACCCGGGAGGTGAAGTTTGCAGTGACCCGATATCACGCCACTACACTCCAGCCTGGGCGACAGAGCGAGACTCTGTCTCAAAAAAATAAATAAATAAATAAATAAATAAGAAACAGGAAAGTGCCCTGATCCCTCTTGCAGGACATGTGACAGGGGTGTGGCTTACCTGTTGTGTCACTGCTACTGCTCATACCCTGACAGGACAGGGAGCACACAGACGGGCAGGTGCAGGAGCTGGAGCAGGTGCTTTGGGCTCTGGCCCTGCAGTCGTATCTAAGGGTGGATGCCTGCAACCCCTGTGTTACAATGCTTTCAGCCTTGCCATCCGCAGACAGCTAACGTGTTTACCAAATCAGTGGACCCTCTGCCTTTTCACAAGGGCAGAGGGCCAGTGTGACATCTTTCTGTATCCTGAGCTCTTGCCCAGCATCCTAGAAGAATTGGGTCACACATGGGCTTGAAGGATGAATGTAGGGTTTTAATGAGTGGTGGAGGTGGCTCTCAGCAGAATGGATGAGGAGCCGGAAGGGAGGACGGAGCGGGGAGATAATCTTCCCCCGGAGTTTGGCTGTCAAGCAGCCGATATCTCCAACTGCCCCCAGACGAAGTCCTCTTGGTGTTCAGACGTTCCTCTTCTCTCTTTCTCTACCACATCGTTCTGCCATTCCTCTGCTTGTCTCATCTCCTCTGCTCATTTGCTTCTGGAGCCTGGGGTTCAGAGTTTATATGGGTATAGGATACGGAGGCGTGGTGGGCCAAAAAGCAACTTCTTGGGCACAAAAACAGAAATGCTGTTCCCACTTAGGGCCGTGGGTCTCCAGGCTTGAGGGTGAGGCCTTTGCCAGGGAACCTCCCTCTTCTACACAGTATTTCCCTGTCTCCTGTCTGTATCATTTTGACATATGCTGCAACGTGAATAGATCTTAAAAACATTATGCTAAGTGAAAGAAGCCAAACACAGAAGAAAACATGTGTGATTCCACTTATACAAGATACCTTGGCTGGATAAATTCCTAAAGACAGAAAGTAGACAAGAAGTTAGCAGCAGCTGGGGTGTGCGGGGAAGTTAGGGATTAATGGGCACAGAGTTTGTGTTTGAAATGATGAAAAGTTTTAGATATAGATAGTGGTGAGGCTTCTGAAACATTGTGAATGTATTTAATGTCAATGAATTGCACAGATCCAAATAATTAAAATAATAACTATTATGTCATTTATAGTTTACTACAATAGTTTTAAAAAATCAACTACTGATACACACAACAGAAAGTATGTGATGTGCATCAAAAAGAAAGATTTCCTATGTTAAATAATGTGTATCCAATTTTACAGCATTTTTCAAATTACCATTCTCTACCAGTGAAGTCTGTAGCAGGTCCAGGCATACAGTATGCACACTGTACATTCTAGAAATCTATTAATAATCCTACTGTATAGCAAGCCTGCATGCACGCACACGCCACACACCATACACACACCACCGCCCCCCCACCACCACCACACACACACACACACACCCGGTGGGGGAAAACTGCTTTCTTTGCCTATTCTAAAGCTATTCTAAGAGACCAATTCACACAGAAGTAAAGACCTAGTTGTACAAACTGTGGTAATTTTACAAACCATACACTGTCTGGGCTTCCGCTAAGGAAATGCTGTGATTTTCATGTTACACAAGAAAACCAAAGAAGGATCATTCTAATGCAAATTGGCCATTTCAAGCCATTCACCAATAGAAGGCTTCTTGAATAGTGCAAAAGTTGAGTTGTTAATATGGCTTGTTTAGTTGCTTTTAGTTGTTTCTTTTTTTCTTTTGGTTTGTTTTACTTTAATCAGAGTAAAAAATAACAGAGGAAAAAAAAGGAAAAAACTAATGGTGTAGTTCAGAAGTTTTAGAAGTATCTATTTTACATTACAAGGCATTGGAAGGCACATTTCCAAGATGAGGAGTGGAACTAAGAGAAAGAATTTAATATGGGGAGAAATCACTGTTCCTTGAATCAGAAGACTGAGAATTTACCCCCCAATAAACACAGATATAACTTAATTGAATAGTCATTGTCAGCCCTGTGGGCCCAAGCTAAGCCATCACATCCCCTGTGACCTGCTTGTATACATCCAGATGGCCTGAAGTAACTGAAGAATCACAAAAGAAGTGAAATTTAAATGGCCTGTTCCTGCCTTAGCTGATGACATTCCACCACAAAAGAAGTGAAAATGGCCGGTCCCTGCCTTAACTGATGACATTACCTTGGGAAATTCCTTCTCCTGGTTCATCCTGGCTCAAAAGCTCCCCCACTGGGCACCGTGTGACCCCCACCCCTGGCAGCCAGAGAACAACCCCCTTTGACCGTAATTTTCCTTTGCCTACCCAAATCCTATAAAACGGCCCCACCCTCTCTCCCTTCGCTGACTCTCTTTTCGGACTTAGCCCACCTGCACCCAGGTGATTAAAAAGCTCTACTGCTCACACAAAACCTGTTTGGTGGTCTCTTCACACAGACACGCGTAAAATAGTCATGACTTAGCCCGCATATTTTAAATATTTTCTTAGTCTTACACAAGATTTATTTTCAAATACATAAAGAAGAAATTTAGAACTTGCACATTGAAGACAAAAAATAAAATATTGATGACATCTTTATATCCAAGGAAGACCATGTCTTCTATTAATAAATTGTTTTTCTTAAAAAGTGATTTCAAAGCATTTATTTTATTATCTGTTGAAAAGCAAAAACAACTTTCATGTTTTACAGCTGCCTGAACAATGGCAAAGTTTGTTTACACCAAATAAGTCACTAGTCTTCATGAGAAATGAGTGACACTTTCAAAAAGGGAGACTAATATATTTCCAATTTTCTTTTTAAACAACGGTGTTTTAAAAGGTAAAGTTTCCCAATATTTATAAACATAAAATATTTTTCTAAACATATTATATTTCACTTCTATTCACCATAAAACAAATCTAAAAATATTAATATTGGTCCTGTAGACTGGTATTTATAACAATAAAATTTTCTGTCTCATCGTAAAAAAAAATATTGAGATTAAATGGTTTTTTTTAAAAGCATCATCTTGTTATCCAAACCCATCCTTTGTTCCATAATAAAGTTTTGTAACTGCCTGGGTTTTAAAATGGTCATTGACAAGGAAGAGTCTCAGGTTCGTGCGTGAATTTCCTTCATTCAGATGGAGTTTGTCCTCCATTTACTCAGCGATGAGCCGTCTCCTGTCTTTAGAGGAAACAATGAGCACCTTTTTTGCTGTGATGTGAGAGCAAGTTTATTAGGTAAATAAAGGAATAAAGAACCCATTGAGCCCTTTTAAGGCTTTACCTGAATTCAAGGACCTCGAAGTGGAAAGAACCACTGAGATCTCCGGCTGTGATACGACTTCTGTCTGCTCTCCAGGAGATCTCCAGTTCTCCCAGACTCTTGCACTGGACCAGACAAGAGTAGCAGGTGAATTCTTATTCTTGAATCCCTCAACTCCTGTGTTTTGAGGTCAGTCTGAAGCTAGGACAGCCTGAATGATGTCAAATGTGTTATTCTAAATAGCAATTATTTTAATGTTGAACTTCAGAATTCCACTCTGCATTCCTTCCCCATCTCCTTTTTTGAATCATTCTTTCTTTTTTTGAGACAGAGTCTCACTCTGTCACCCAGGATGGAGTGCAGTGGTGCCATCATAGCTCACTGCAGCCTCAGCCTCCCACACTCAAGTGATCCTCCCACCTCAGCCTCCTAAGTAGCTGGGACTACAGGTGCATGGCACCACACATGGCTGACTGCTTTATCTTTCATAGAGATGGGGTCACATGTTGTTGTCCAGCCTGGTCTAAAACTCCTGGGCTCGAGTCATCCTTCCACCTCAGCCTCCCAAAGTGCTGGGATTATAGGCATGAGCCACTGTGCCTGGCCAACACTTTCTGATTCTTAAATGATAAAATAAACTTCCTAAACGGCATATTATCATTATAGAAAAGACTATCTTTGCCATCAAATGAGACTGATGTGATCTATGAGGCAAAAAGACAGGAAAGATGACTCTAGGAGATGTCCTAGGGAAACCTGAAATGCAGTCTCTGAGGAGTAATTCTTTGACCTTTTGAATACAATGAAATCCAAAAATTTCCAACAAAAATATGTACAGACCTGTCTTTGCATGAGCACTTTGTTTCTTACATTTTCCTAATTCATCAAATAAAAGTAAACTTCAGGGACAATTATTAAAATACATAAGATCATCTCCTTACCTAATAAAACATTTGAAAGTTTACGTTCTCATCACAATGAACTGTGCAATGATATAACCACCACCTTTCAGAAAAAACATGATTTTTACACTGAAAACCATCAATGACTATAATTTAAGATGAGATTACCTGTATCCTTCTGTAATAACTACTAGCAGATTAAAATCAAACATGTTTTTGTTATTTCTCTTATCAACTACCTATTTTATAGATATTGATTTTACTTTTTTGAGCTCTGAACGAAATGTAGTAAGCCACCTCACCTCCATATTTCCATTTTTTAAATGTACACATTATTTCTATTCAGAAGTTAGTAACTTTTTTTAAATTGGCAAGGTGAGAAGAGTTATTAGTATCAACTTTGTGATTCTTCCTAAATATATACACTATTTGCATTCATTTATTTCTTAAGGATTTCTGTCAACTTTGGTGATAAATAGATAAATAAATTTTGGAGTTATAGACTTTTTTATCTTGTATGTTTACCTCCCATATTTTAACACAGGATAGACGGAATTCTAAATTTGCATGTATGTTTTCTTAATATAATTGGAAGTGTTACTTCTCAACCAACCTACTAGTTGTGCAGTCAAAATTATCTATTAGGTTGCTGCAAAAGTAATTGCGGTTTTTGCCATTAAAAGTAATGGCAATTACTTTTGCAGCAGCCTAATAAAATCATTTTATAATTCAAAAAATCTATAATATTTATACATTTATTATATATAGGAAATATAATGTAATTAGCCATGTTCATATTTTACTGAAAGCTAGGATATTTTGAATATCCTTCTAAAATACCAACTAATGCCCATTTAAGTCTTTTGTATTTATGAGTAATACCAATAAACATCACCATAAAAAGTTATCAAAGGATTTATACCCATTTTCTTTTATTATCTGACTTATTTTATATAGCTAATTTTAGTAAAAATGCCAAAGTCAAAATGAATACAAAGACACAATAAGAAATATTTGTTTCATTTTTCTGTGTTATGAAGAATCACTCTGTTTTTTATACATCTCTGCAATTCAACTGAAATAACATCCTCTATTTACCTTCAGCTTAAGTTGACTACTCCCTAAAGGGCACTTTCGGATTCTGAAACATAAACTCACCTAACTTAATTCATGCTGAAAAAAGCTCACATCCACAGCCACAGTGTCTGTCAATAAACGAATTGTCTTCAAAATAATTCAAAAGAAGAAACCGTCAAAAGAAAACTGATTTTTTTTTCATATTTAGTTACTGTAATCTCTCACCCACTCCTCCTTTTTTCTCACTGAAACATCCAGTCACCGTTATTTTAAAGCATATTCTTCAGCCTTAATCTGTATCCCAGCACTTTTCAAAGAGGAATTCTGTAGCTCTGTCCCAGGGCTCAGCACACATAGGGGATTTACTTCCATCTCGGTGGGATAGTCTTTAACTGAGCTGGTGGCATTCTGAGCTTTTGCATAAGACTTTAAATTCAAGTTGGCAAAAAATGTTCACTCTAAACTGATATTTGAATCAGACTTTCCAAAATTATTATTCTTAAAAAATAACTTTACAAAATAAGAAATGCACACAAAATGTAGAATCTTCACTCTTTTTTGTCAATATTTAGAACAACCTTTTGCCAAAAACTATGTCAAGTACAGGAAAACTTATTAGCGAGAGGGCTATTTACCCTTAGACGATATTTGAAACTTGAATACCTACAATGTTGACCGAAGGGTTATTTAAAATGCAGAGGGTGAGAAAGATAAATAGAGCATGGCAGAACTGAGGAAATTCAGCAGTGTGTGCTTGTCTTCATTTATTAAAATTTTGGTGCTGTGAAGTTATATCTTTTAAATTCATTAAAAGTTGTCTATGGCCTGTCTGTATGGCCTGACATCCAAAATAAAACCATGAGGGATGCACAGAGTTCATACGTTCAGTGAACCAGCGGGGCAAGACTTTATCACTTTTTTCGTTCAATAAGTTTGGTATCAAGAAAAAAGTAGAAGATTAACAATAAAGAAGAAACACACAAGCAACTGACCATGGTACCCACGCACAGATTCAAGATTTCTGCTCCTGAACTGATGTATACAGGAGGCCAATATCTGAAGATGACTAAGTTTTTCTAGGTCTATTTCATTGCTATTTGCATTTTGAAATCTGAGATGCCTAGAGAGGAGAGGCTCTGCTTCATGTTTCTACGAACTGTAAATCATATCTGTGTGTTCAATCCTCCCTGGATTTTCTTCTCTCTCACATATATGGTTCATTCTCTCCTTCAGCTATAGCTTCTACTCTCTAATTATATTTAAGCTCATGTCACTTCATTCGTTGAAAACAACAACAAGAAAAAGCCAAAACGTTTTTTAAATTCCTATAGACTATAACAGAGACCAATAAAATTGAAGGCTTGGAATAGGGAGATGGAGCAGCCGAGGAACACGTGTAGGAAGGTGGTTTTCCACCCTATGTCCTTTAGTACCTTCTGAACCCTGTGAATGTACTGCCTATTCGAGAACTTAGTATTTTTATGTGCAGATTCTTGGACCCCACCCTAGATCTATTAAAACAGAATCTCCAAGGTGGGGCCCTGGAGTCTGCATTTTAACAAGCTCTCGGCGTGAATCTGACACATACATAGGGAAGTAAAAAGATGCTGCAGAATATAAACACAGATGGCCCAGGACTGACAGGGCCCCATGTGTCAGCGAATACAAAGAATGCTGAAAAACCACCTGCTGCACAAGGGGCCTCCCTCACCAGCCTGCTCTGATGCCTGAGATTCTGTAGCTAGACATTCTGTCTTCAGTATGTTCTTGTACAAGTGTGATGCTGAAGGACTGAAGAAAGAAATCTTGCCTTCATCAAACTCACCCTTCAATCTGCTTTTCCAGAGCTGTCTAATCAGCGCAAAATCTTCTAAAACACAGGCTATTCACACTTTGATGACTTCACCATCCGCACATGATGGCACAATTTGGATCTGAGTCCCTGCCGCAATCTCAGGTCAAACTGTGATACCCAGTGTTGGAGGAGGGCCTGGTTGGAGGTGATTGGATCATGGGGGCAGTTTCTCGTGAATGGTTTAGCACCATTCCCCTTGTGCATTCTCATGATAGAGTTCTCACGAGATCTACTTGTTTAAAAAGTGTGTGGCCCCTCCCTGCTCTCTTTCTTGCCCCCGCACCAGCCATGTGAAGTGCCTGCTTCTCCTTTGCCTTCCACCATGATTGGAAGCTTCCTGAGGCCTCCCCAGAAGCAGATGTTGCTATGCTTCTGGTACAGCCTGTGAAACCATGAGCCAATTAAACCTCTTTTCTTTAAAAATTACTCAGTCTCAGATATTTCTTTACAGCAGTGCGAGAACAGACTAATACACAGGCCCACTGCAATCTGTTCTGATACTGATACCTATCTGAAGTGATTTTTGTGAGTGTCACCACGATTCTTCAGTAGTCACATGCAATAGCCTTTTGTCATTCCTGGGTCTACTAGCTTCATCCTTCTTCAAACTCTGTTTTCCCAGGAAGTGTGTCATATTCTGCTGTCCTCATTCTCCTCTTTCTTTTTTTTTTTTTGAGACGGAGTCTCACTCTGTCACCCAGGCTGGAGCACAGTGGCCGGATCTCAGCTCACTGCAAGCTCCACCTCCCGGGTTCCTGCCATTCTCCTGCCTCAGCCTCCCGAGTAGCTGGGACTACAGGTGCCTGCCACCTCGTCCGGCTAGTTTTTTGTATTTTTTTTTTTTTTTTTTAGTAGAGACGGGGTTTCACCGTGTTAGCCAGGATGGTCTCAATCTCCTGACCTCGTGATCCGCCTGTCTCGGCCTCCCAAAGTGCCAGGATTACAGGCTTGAGCCACCGCGCCCGGCCTCTCCTCTTTCTTTAATGTGCCCTTCTTTATGCTCTCAGAACTCTCTGCCTCACTCCCTACAAGTTGTTCTTGGGACCTCCTCTCTCTACCCCATACAATCATCTCCTAGATAAGTGTTTCTCACTCTGTGGTCTCTCTCCTGAGACACAGACCTCCTTCCCCTGCTCCCCTGAGCATTTCCCCTGGAAGTCCTTTGTATCTACAGCTATAAAACTGAATGAACTCTGACCTACAATTTCAGTTCCTACATTGTCCCAGGCAGTAGATTCCATCTTTTCATTTGTTGTTTGGTCCGTCCCCTCTCCCTCTCATCCTGACTCCAGATCTTCATAATTCTGTGTGTTTATCCTCGGCAAAGTCTTTCCAATAATGATCTCCTTTCTATGGCAAGTTCAGCCATGTTACCACTAGACTGGATTGCTATAATAATTGCCTTTTAACTCGTCTGTCTCCATTGTTTCCTAATACTAATTTTGCTGAAAACAGCAAAACATGAAACATTGTATTTATTTGGGTGCTCTTTGCCTTTTGTTTGTTGTTGTTAGTGAACATTTTAGAGCACCAATCAGATGCCAGGTACTTGTCTAAATATTTTACAAAATGAAATCATGTTATATTCATGACAACCTTATTCTAGGGATGAAGAAACTGAAATACCTAAAAGTTAAATGACTTTATTCAGGTCACATTACTATTCTGAGGTGGATCAAAGATTCAAAGCTAGGCAGGCTGAGTCCAGAGCCATGTTCTCCATAACCCTGTTATGTTAACTCTCAGCATTATTTTAATATTCATCAGCACAGATTCATCCAATCACGTTATGATCAGAAACATTTTAATATATCTTCACTGAATACTGACATTTTTACAAATCTGTAATGTGAAACCTAAAGCTGGAATTTGATTTTCTCTCTATTTAATTCTATAGCCATTATTCTCCCATCATTCTCTTCCACACAAACTAAACAGTCTTAACAATAAACAATATAGATTATTTTCTGATTTCAGGATGATAATTTAGTCACTTTCTTTACTGGTTTGAGCTTTCCTCAATACCTGTCAAAATTTTAGCAGAAGTTGGTCTAATGGCCTAAAATTAAGAAGTGTTGGAAGAAGCAAAATTGAAATCAAATGCAGCAGAGACTACATTTGTCCTCTTACCTGAAACAACTAGTAACCAGCAACATACCCAGGAAACAATGATATTTAAGACATTGGACATTAAACAACAAAAGAGAGTGATGACAGAGGATACAAATGAAGGCAGGGAGCTTATCTTCTAGACAGAGTTTCTAGACTGAGTATGAGGAGGTGCCAGCCCAGGGTGAGCCTGGAAGACTCTATGGGTTGAATGGACAAAACTGGAGTCTGCAGATACCATGGGAGCTAGAACTTGTAGGGTAGAGCATCACTGATCTATAGGACAATTTCAAGACTCCTAATAAAGTAAGACTGAGTCCTCATGAAAAGAGGAGAGAGAGAAGAAAATGAAAACAATAATAACAAAGAAATGATGGCCCCAAACCTTTTAAATTTGATAAAAACTATGTACTCATACATCTAAGAAGTTCAGCAAGCCACAGGGCCTAAAAAAAAAAAAAAATGAAGAAAACTACACAAAGATGTGTCAAAATCAAGTTGCCCAATACTAGTCAAAAAGAAAAATTCTGAAAAGCTGCCAGAGAAAAGGGACACATTGTGACATTGTGTCCAGAGGAACAAAGATGAGGAAGACAGTAGATTTCTCACTGGAAATAATGTCAGTCAGAAGACAATGGAACAGTATCTTTAAAGTAATGGGAAAAAAAATTCTTAAATTGCAAAAGATAATAAACTAGAGCAAAAAGAAAAACAATGTATTAAGGGGTTTGTAATATATGTAGAAGTAAATTGTGCTATGATAAAAGAACAAAGATCAGGGTGAGATAAATGTAAGCAGATGGTTACAAGTTTCTTGTACTATACCCAAAGATTGTGATAAGTTAAAGATACTCACAAACAATAAATTAACCACAAAAAAATCACAACAGAGACTTATAGCTTATAAGCCAAAAAGGAGATAAAACAGATACATCAAAAACACAAAATGGATGCAAACTAAGGCAGGAAATGAGGAAACAAAAACAGGTGAGACAAATAGAAAGCAAAACTAAGATAACAGATTTAAATCCAATCATAACAATAACTACATTAAATATAAATGATCTGGCTAGGTGCAATGGCTTACACCTGTAATCCCAGCACTTTGGGAGGCTGAGGTAGGCAGATCACTTGAGGCCAGGAGTTCAAGACCAGCCTGGCCAATATGGTGAAACGCTGTCTCTATTAAAAATACAAAAATTAACCAGGTGTGATGGTGCACATCTGTAGTCACAGCTACTCAGGAGGCTAAGGCATGAAAATTGCTTGAACCTGGGAAGCAGAGGTTGCAGTGAGCCAAGATCACACCACTGCACTCCAGCCTGGATGACAGAGCAAGGCTCTGTCTCAAAAAAAAAAAAAAAAAAAAAAGGTATATACATATACTTTTATATATATATATATACACACACAGTATATATAAGTATATATACACTTATATACACACACACACACACACACATAGTGCCAACAGGCCAATTAAAAGAGTGATTGTTGAATTGGATTTAAAAAGTCAAGATCCAACTATAAGCTACCTTCAAAAAAACCCACTTTAAATATAAAACATAAGTAGGTTAAAACAAAAAGATAGAAAAAGATATGCTGTACTAACACTATCAAGAGAAAGCTAAATTAACTATATTAATATTGGAAAAAGCATAGAAAATTATTAGAAATTTAAGTCATTTTATATTTGATGAAAACCATAAACTCACACATTCACGAAGATTAACAAACAAAAGGAACATGAAGAATGCCACAATTGGAAACATCACATTCAAATTGTCCAAAACCCAGAAAAAGAGCAGTTCTTAATTCCACATCAAAATCAGCGAACGCATGCATCTGTAAAAACACATTTTTAAGCAGAAATGTGGAGCTACAGAGGCATACAAAGGACACAAAGAGCTACCAATGGTCCAGTGCCGAAACAAACAGGAGGAGAAGGCCTGGGACAGGACCAGTAACCATGTGGCAAGCCACAGAGCTAAATCTTTAACCCTGAATCCAATGCGTGACTATTGAAAAATTCTGTGCAAAGAAATGGCATGAACAAATGTTAAAGGAAAAACATCTTTCTGGAAGTCAGTGTATTTGGAATGGTAGAATGTGATCCAGGAATAAGATAATAAAACAAGAGGTCGTAGTGGCTGGGGGTGAGGAGAAGATGTTCAAAAGCCAGAGAGGAATGTGTCCCAGAAAAAACTATTATAAGAATATGGATATGATGAGTCTTATGACTATTAAATTATTGTCTACATTTTAGTGGCACAGTAACCATCTGGAGAGCAAGAAACACCATTTTGTCTTCTATCTCCAGCATCAGCACAAAGCTTTCCATAAATGTTTTTAGGACAAATGAATAAATTAATCTGATCACAGATTCATATTTTTATGTACTTTTTTAAGTTCAGGGACACTATTATTTATAATTCTAGAACTTTCTCATATACAAGTTTCTGGGGAAAAGATATACCCAATATAATGTTAGTTATATCCTTTCTCAAATGTTGCTCAAATGGGTTGAATATAAAATTACAACAAAATCATAAACTAGCATGACTCAAGAATAAAGCAGTTGGGTTCTGTCCTGTCTTTCAAAAACAGTCTCATAATTGTATTGTTTCCATGAGAAATAGTCTTACTTCCCTAGTTAACCAGAAAATACACACACCTTAGAGAGAGCAAAGAGCAGGGGAAGAGAAAGAGAAAACTTTTTTAGTAATTATAATTTCAGACTAAAAATTAATCAGTGCTAACATTCCCATCCTTTTCATTGAATTTCCTTTCATCTCTGCTAACATTGAATATCATTTTAAAAAATGAAGCTTCAATAGATCATAGGGTCTGGATTTAAAACCTAGTTTTGGGAGTTAATAATTAGGTGGTCTTGGTTACTCTCTTAGGCTCAGTTTCCATGACTATAAAATGGGAGTGTACTGGACATAAGTGATACCCGACTCCAAATATTCTCAGCCTCACCTCTTACTCCAGCCATGGCTGAAGAGAGCAGTTTGGCCCAGCTCTCATCAGCTCTAAGGAGGGACAGGTGACAGCATCTCATTCCAGGCCTGTGCCAAGGGGTCTCCAGCTCCTCGGTGTGGTGCCCATGGGAAAACAGACGGTTCAAAGGGGATGAGTGGGGCTGTTAGCATCCCTTCGCCTTGCCTGACAGGAGTATACAAGGCTACAAACATTTCTCCCACGTCCAGCCTAGGAGACAGTTCCTGGATCTATTTCTGAAGCCTTTTCAAAAGGCCCCTTGTCCAGAGCGGACAGCTTCAAACTGCACCCTGGCACTGGCTTTCCCTCCACTCCTGTTTCACTTCCAATCCTTTTCTCTCTCTCTGATGGTTTATTTGCCACGGGCTTTGCTTTTGAAATCACCTGAGCTAAGGCAGGCAATAAGAATGCTGGTATCCCCATAGGGTAGGAAAGGGATAAAATGAGATGATTTGCGTAAATAGAGTGCTTAGGATTTTAGAGGCATTGCACTAAGTGCTTTGCATAACCTAACACTTGAAGCCCCAGGGGGTGGGTACTACTACCATCTCTTTGTTACAGAGAAGAAAACTGAGGCACAGAGAGGGAAGGCACATTGGACAGGATCACAGAGCTCATCGGTGACCTCTGAGCCACCGTGCGTCCTATACTCTCAACCACTAAAGCACACAGTAGGTGCCTTCACCTTTTTAAGGTGCTATTTCAAACTTAACATTGGCTTTGAAGGTTGGAAAACTACAAGGGACAAGGAGGATAAAGTGCAGTTGGCGTCATAAATCTGCCTCTGTGATAAGCTGTTACTCAAGTTGGCTTTGATCTCTAAGAGATGAGACGTAAAGATGGGCTATGTTCTGTACACACAGGGAGGACCCCACTGGCATAGAAAAATCGTAGAAGACGAAATTGATTTAGATGCTAAGTTTTCCTGTTTAAATTCCACTTATCCTATTGACTTTAAACATAGCCCTTTGCTTTAAATGTAGATTTTTCCCATTATCTATTCTCTGAGGGCAAGTCCGGTTCACAGATATCTATCTAGCTCATGCATACTGAAGCTTGATGTCCAAAATCCCCTTATCAAATGAGATTACAGTCTTTTTTTCCAATTTAAAGGCAACCGATATCCAGGTACAAGAAATAAAGATAGAGCCAGGCAACCGAAACTCGTGGCTGCAGATCCTCGCTGTGTAAGCAAGATACTGTTCTGACGTGAATGAAGATAAGAAAAGCTTCTGAGGTGGGAGGACTGTAGCCCCACTGGCCTTCCCTTCAGAAATTCTCAGCCCAGTGGTCCCTCAGGAGCCCCAAGTACCTACAACTGACTGGTAACCAACCCCAGGAGGAAGAAAAAGAGGGGCTGGGTGTGAATCCATTTTAATATTAGTCTTCTTTCAGCCTCAAAATCAAAACATCAAGTTGTCACTTTAGAATGAATAGGACTTGTGAAGCTGAGCTCGGTAGTTTGCCAAATCTGAGACCATGCTCAGGTCTAGCCAGGGCTGGCAGACACACATTTAACTTTCTGGGATCTATATGAGCTCTAATTTAAGAAAAAAAACCAAGTTACATAAAAAAGAAATACATTGCATTTCCTCCTAAGAGAAGCCCATCAGAATGACAAAAATTTGATTTCATCATAGGCCTTTAAAGTTATCACCCAAGACCATAAAAATTTAACACTGGGTAAAGAAAAACAGACTCACGGAGAAGATGTAGTCAGCTGTGAGTTTATAGGAGTTCTCAAGTAAAAATGCTGCTTTTGATTTGTAAAAGGAGAAGTCCTATAAAATAGTTGGCATTCAGAGACAAGGAAAATAGCAAGGGTTTTTGTAACTATAAATAAGGCTTATTTTATTTTTTAGAAGGCTGGTTGGTCTCATACATCTTGTGGATATAACAGACTATTTTGGCCTTTCCTGGCCACCTCCCAGCCCTGACTTCAGAAGAAGCTTGAAGACACTGGGAAATTTCTGAGCAACGTACTGAGCCATACAAATCCGACTACCAATCTCAATAAAAGGGCTGTTTCTTGAAGACCGTGCCATTCCTTTAAAACTGCACCAATTTTATTGAGGGGAAAAAATCCTCTAAATATTACAGGAATAGCTGAGAATGCAGATTAATCCACCCGAATAAAGAACTACTGCCCTGTCAGCAGGAAAAGCCATTTTCTAAATAAAGCCCAATGAATCTGGTCATGACCTGGACATTACTTTTCAGTTCATTTTCATAGAAAGATGATCAAAATTTCAACTTAAATGTTATTTGCAGCTGCTATTGCTTGCCATTTCCTGAAATCTGGAATTTCACTTTTTTGGAAAAGATAATTTTTGAGGGATCATTTTTCAGAAGTTTATGGTATATCCCCCTTGGAAATTTCTTTGTGACACCAATAAAATATTACCAGATAACCCAGAAGTGACACCATCAATGTATGTCTATCGCTGGAAGAAATATATACATTAAAGCTTAAAAATATAACTAAAAATTTTCAAACATTAAAAATAAATTTGATTGTAAACACATTCTAATTTATCTCAAGCTTGAGAAATATTTTGTAGGATCTATTTATGCAACAAATATATTCCTACTTTCCATGACTACCATTGAAAATCTGAGAAAACCTTTGCTGTGGTACTTACAAACTCTATTTTTTCGCAAAAGAAACCAAACCAAACCAAAATTTCTTATAATTTACTTAATTCTTTACTTATAGCTGAAAGAAGAAAGTATGTTAACTAAAACACTTTTAGTGGACCCACCTAATAATTTTCACCACATAGTTGCTATTTTAGTTTAATTCGTGGGGAAAATCAACTTACAGTGAAAGGTTAGTCACTTACGAGGCCTGAACTGTTCCAACATCATTAGTGTGTCATTAATGTCAAGTAAAACAATTACTTTGAACACATGTTCTAACCCTTATTTATACTATATGAAGGCAATGAAATTTGCATTCAGCTTGCTTTCAGGTAGTTCTGTGAACAGGTAAAATGCAATAGAATGCAATGACCTTATTTTATAAAATAAGCTGAATTGATAACCAGGGACTCTGTGTTAGCCCCAACTTAAGAAGTTATTTTGTAAAATTAAAATATATACAATGATATGTTAAAAAATAATGAATTAAGTTTCACACACAAAAAGAGTATTGCAGACCGTATTACTTTTGTCAAGAAAAATGGATAATTATGAGCATTCTATGGAAATATGCATGACATCTGCTCCAATCAAACCCCTTAAATCCACTTTGCAGTGGCATGTAAAAATGAAGCCTAGTATTCATTGCAGCTCTGCACACCAGGAATGGCAACCAAGAAGTAAGCCAACAAAAATATCAAGTTGCCCAAGAATCTTAATTCTTATATCTTATTTATAAATGTCTTGCATTTGATTAAAAAGATTAAAATTGCAAATATTTTTTGTTTTATCTAAACTCCAGCTTTAAGAAATACTAAAAATAAGAGTAAGAGTATCAAAAATGTTCAGATATGGTCCGGGCACAGTGTAATCCAGCACTTTGGGAGGCCGAGGTGGGCAGATCACTTGAGATCAGCAGTTCAAGACTAGCCTGGCCAACATGGTGAAACCCCGTCTCTGCTAAAAATACAAAAATTAGCCAGGTGTGGTGATGGGTGTCTGTAGTCTCAGCTACCAGAGAGGCTGAAGCAGGGGAAATCACTTGAACCCGGGAGGCAGAGGTTGTGTGAGCAGAGATCGCACCACTGCACTCCAGCCTGGGCGACAGAGCAAGACTCCATGTCCAAACAAACAGAAAAACAATTCAGATCTAAATTCTGAGTTCATTTGAAAACATAAGCTAATTATTGACTTAGGAAAGTTCATACCCAGATTTTATAAGTTGCTGTTTTATGTCTTTTGTTGAAAGGCAATTAAATCTCACATACAAGTAGTGAAAGGGTGAGCTGAAGCGAAATCAAAATTGTAAAAAATAACAGAGTTGATAAAAGTGATGAATAGGTCAGTTTCATTGAAACCATATTGATAGCAGCATTTGGTTCAAATTTAGTTTTCTTCATACCTAATTTTTAAAAAATGTTAATCTTCATCTTAGCAAGTCTAACATCAAATGCCTTTTGACAACTGTGCAGGAGTTTGCACCATTTCTTTAAAAATTCAGAGGTGGAGAATGTTAACTTTATATTTAAAATGCTTAAACTTAAAAGTTGGCCAATAAATAAACAGCATAATATCAAATAAGAAATAAAAGGGTCATATTTTATCCTAACTTCAAAGTCCTTGTAGTTCCCCAGGACCTGAAAAAATTTTAGTCTGAATCTCAAGTATTCTTTTTAAAATTAATTATTTAAGGTTTTTCAATAATCTATAGTAGTAAAGAGTCAAAGAGGAATACAGTTTTTAGCCTTTAAGAACTCTTACTCCAGAAAAAAATTCCAGTCCCACTTCCCACAAATGCCAACACTGCAGTTGTAACAGAGCTTGTCAGGTAAAATTAATAGTGTCATTGTATTATTTTCTCATTGGAATGGGCACAAACAAGCAAAATAAGAGCCTAAAAAACAATAATAATATAAATCTAGCACTATTGATTGATTCTGGCTTCTATTAATTTTTATGTGTCAGAGTAAGAAACAAGCGCACATTTAGTTTCTGACAAAAATACATTTTTATTCCTTTTCCTATTATTCATCAAATTAAAGGACCAGACTTGATATCTGTGAAGAGTTAAGCCAATCAATTTCTTGGAAATAGACAGGAGATGTTTATTTTTAAGAGCTATTTACCAAGCTAAAAATTTTGAGAACTGATGATACCTTTCTTTTTGGATTATTTATTTGTGAATCATGTGAAGGATTTCAACATGTAATACTGTTAATGTCAATTAATTAAATAATTTCAAGTAAGTCGTTCTTATTTTTAAAGTTCCCTAAAGGAGTATTATTTCCCTCTAGTAACTGTGAAATGTTTGGATAAACACTTGCTATGTGAATTTGAGTGTCTTTTTCTTTCACTGCCTTAACACTATTTCAAGTAATTAGTCCACATGACTAATTACAAGCATACAGATACTGTTGTTATTAAACTTGTTCACACAGATTAAAATGAGAATGGATCTTAGCGTTGTGCAGTGTACAACTTACCCAAGGGTATATGGCAGACCTGTTTAGTGGTATAGGTAGTCATGGTATGATTATTATTTTAAGCAAAATCATTATGCTATGACTGAGTCCCTTTTTGCCAGGTCCATACTTTAGATAGGTTACCTATATTGTTACATGCCACAAAAGAGACCATAGGGCTCATAGCAACAGAGGCAGAATAAATGCCTCAGTGAGATTCCAAGAGCATTAGTCATTTGACAGCTTCTTCTTGTTCACAACAAAGCAAGGGCAAGCTCAATCTTTCTGATGCACTGAAGGACAGGCACAGACAAAAGGCTGATACTAAAGTCTGATATTTAAGAACAAATGACAACTCTTAAAAAGTGCTCTAGCTCTGAAATGCTCCAGAAAATATGAAAGTAATTTTCAAAGCCCATTCCTTGATGTTTCTTTTTTAAAAGAAACATCATCTCTGGAGCCTTTGATTAAAGAAGGGTGTAATCACTCTTTTTAATTCACTCTGATTTCACCTCAAAAGGGACGCCCAAGTTCTCTTTATCCCAGGTTGGCTCTTACTTCAAACCAAAGATTTTTTTAAAAAAAAGTTACCGCAGTGTGAAGGCTCTTCCCAAATGCTTGAAATTTCAGGGATATTTACACATACTAAACTATACTTTTTAAAAAAGAAATTGAGGGTCCTTATCTGCCAGAGACTAAGTCAGAAGAATTTTAGTTTAAATACTGTAGCATAGATCATGTGCGGCTCTGATGGGCAGGTGAAATAACCCAGGCACAGAATGTGTATACTTCAAAACTATCCCTGTTGTTTATCTGCATTCGCTAATATCTCTATGGTAAGCATGCCCTGCTTTCTAAAATAATAAGGAAAACTGATTTTATTTTTTTTAAAGAATATATCATATATTGTATTTGGAGATTAAAATCTGAGAAACAGCATCCATTTCAGGTCCAAAGAGGAGAGATCCTGCTTCATACGGTGTAACTACAAGAAGAAGAAGAAGAAGAAAAAATACCTCAGAAACCATTGTGTTAATTGATAAGTGCACGGCTCAATAAAAGAATGGGAAAGGGTTGAGAAGCGAGGGCAGCCAGGGCAGTTAACACGCAAAAGCTGGTGAGCCTGTCCAACTAATCTGCCTCGTTTGTTTTCACAGCTTTGCCCGGAACATTTGCAGGGATGGCCCGACACTCCCCGCAGAGCCTGAGAGCGAGTGGCGAGCCAAGATACCAGCAGCACAATGTTTCACCTGCGCTGCCAGATACTCAGAAAAAACACACAACAGTTTGTCAAAACAGCCATCAGCGCGGCGCGCTCGCTTTTCCCGCAGCCCCCGGTCCTGGCTGCCAATGTACACGGCCAGGTTTATCTAAGGGCTGGAGAGCTCCTCTTGGACATTCCCGGCGAGGTGGGGATGATATGGCACAGGAAGGACCGGGAGCGCTCCCCGGGGAGCCCAGGCGCTACCTGGAAAAGGCTTGCTAGACACATTAACCCAGGTTCCCACAGCCCTCAGCCTTAGTCAGCACCTGCACGGTGAAATGACTCAGACACAAGGAAACCATCAGGATCAAGAGAGGCTCTGAGCTTCACGGGGAAGCTGGGCTTTTTAACCCCCTTTCCCCTACAATTGCCTGACTCATATGATTTAAAAAAAAAAAAAAAAAAACCAGCATGCGATAAACCTAGCACAGAAACGTCTGCCTTTGTCTTCCCTTTGTTATCGTGCAAAGCAAGCATCAGGGGTGCCTTTGTTGGCTTTCCAATCCCTTGCTAGCAGAAGCCCATGTGATAAGAACTTTTTGATTAAGCTCTAAATCTTTGGCACATATCTGCAATGCCTAATTATGAAAGATCTAATAATATGTTCCTTGTGTTTCTCTGACAACCACATGCATCTCCATTCAGCATCCCTGACGCTATTGGAAGGAGAGAAAGATACTGACACTACAAATGATTGCACAGACAGGAGGGGGCATTCCTTAAACCTACACAGAACAGAGGCTGATGTCTTCATTAGACACATACCTAGAAGACAAAACAGGCTATACACAAGAACAGTGCGTTTAAAGTCAATTTTTGTCAGGAAAAAAAAAATTGCGTTGCTTGGCAATTAAAACAAGTAGAATAAGATACTTTTTAATTAACGTCTTCAAGTGGTAGAGGATGTTCAAATGGCGCTACTGTAGAACTTTCTGCCTCATCCTCTGTCTTTTTTAGATTATATATTTCTAAAAATACATTAGGTGACAGTTTAACTGGCAGGAGAAAGTATATTGGTTTTCTATACATATGGAAATAAGCTCTCTCAGGCAATAACTGGAACAATGGTGGCAAAATCTCTATCAAAGGCAGTGGAAGCTGGGCAACGCTCCCTTCCTACGATTGGTGTGTGAGCCCTGACTTAATGAGCACCTACTGGAGGCGCTACCTTGAACAAACAGAGCTTGGTCACCTCCACGCCCCACCCCACAGGCTGCCTGAAAAGTACATAAAGGGGGGCTTCTTAGAAGTGAGATTTACCAACTACATTTGACACTTGATCAAAGCACATGCATTTGCTTCCCTGAAACAGAAGTGAAAAATACCAAAAAGCTGTCACCATACCGGGAGCTTCAGTCTCAGCCTTCTGGGAAAACAATCAGGCAATTCTGTTCCCTGACATGCTTTAAAATATACTTTTTAGAAAATAATCATGGATTCTTACACAGAATCAATAGGGTGCCCGTGAAACCGCTTTAGTCACACTCTCTGATTCACATGACTGACAAACGGGATCAATTATGGCAAGTAAATGGGTGGAGAGGGGGTTCTCTCACCATTGAGCTGAGACCTCACCGGCAGCTTCTCACCTGGGAAACTCACAGCCACCTTCACTTATATTCCAAAAGATACGCAATACAGATTATTTCTGAATTTTTAGAACAAAAGATTAAACAATAGATAGAAGAAGTCATCAGGCTCCATTTTCCAGATGGCCAAGTCATTCTGCAACTGCTTTTCCTAGCTCACCACAAACCTCATGGTTGTATCCCTTTGTCTTTTGGACTCGGATTCCTCAAACGCCTGAATCCTCTGATCCTGTTGTTGCCCCTTTTCTAGCCTTTCACTAACTTAGCTCATTGAGACCTGATGATATCACATTGGTAGATTTCTTATTATTTTTCCTGGATTGAACAAATAGTTGTATGTTATTTATATGTTGTCATCAGGCCTGAACTTTTCTTGAAAAAATTAGACGTCTCATTTTTCTCTAGATATGTTAACTGTTTCTAGCAGAAAGCAACCTTTAAATCTCGAAAATTTTTCCAAAGTTAATGCATCACCGGGAAGTGAAAAAGTTTCCCTTTTCCCTGGTGATCACAGTCGATTAATTGCAGACTCCTGGCGTCCACTGGCCCACCCAGTGTTTGTACGGTCCCACGCAAGCAGAGCAGAAATCACTATCGCTGATCAAGGAGAGATGAACCCCGTCACTAAACAGTTTTCAGAGATTTAGCAAATCATTAGCAATCTCCTCAGCAGTGCAGCTAATCTCATCATTCAAATTTCTTGGTTGTTCTGTTTTTCTCTGCCAGATAACACTTTATCAGACTGAAATGGAACTTCCCTCTGATCAGGAATAGGGCATTCAACAAACTATACTTATACCTTTGATAGCTTCCTTTTTGGAAAGCGAGGGAGTTTAATTGATAAAGTACCAAAAAATGAAACTGGAGTCCTAAAGTCTAGACACAGTTTTAGCAGCCAAATTGTAAACCAATGGGCTTAGTTTTGACAATCATGTTAAACACAGAGAACTAGAAAAATTTGCTCTCATCGTCTTTCCTTAACCAAGCATGTAAAGCAAGGAAAAAAAAGAAAGAAAAAAATACAAATAGAAAATGCTTACCAGCAGTCTGGAAAGCACCTTTGAAACAATGTCTAAAAAATCAAAATGTTTCATTACATTTACATTTATTTAAAATAAACAATCACTCTATGCATAAAATTTTAATTCTTGCGTTTGGGTTTTTCTCATCTTAAATTAGTTCTTATTTTTAGAAGATGCATATATTATATATTCTAT
>NW_012114252.1:16861094-16979391 GCF_000951035.1 Colobus angolensis palliatus
ATTTAAGATATTGCAGGACTGGAGTATCTTCTTAGGATATACTTTCATCAGAACAGATAACCTATTACATCAGAGATTCAAAGAAATAGAGCGGGTCCCTAAAGGAGTTATATATATATATATTTTTTTTTTTCTTTAAGATCTCCTATCTCTCTCTCTCTTTTTTCTAATCTGTCTTTTTAACAAAGCAAAATACAGGTTGAGTATCTCTAATTCAAAAATTTGAAAATCAAAATGCTTCAAAATTCAAACTTTTCTGAGCACCAATACTCAAAGGAAAAGTTCACTGAAACATTTCAGATTTCAGATTTTCAGAGTAGGGTTGATCAGCTAAGTATAATGCAAATATTCTAAAAGTCCAGAAAATCCAAATTCTGAAACCTTTCTGACGCCTTTTGGTTAAGGGATACACAACCTGTGTATATAAGAGAACTAAGAGAACACTCAGAGATGTTACAAGCACCTGACTACTAAAAAGACTAAGACCAGTGCTTACAACTACACTGAGGAAGAAAGTCACACAAAAAATTAATAACCACTTTGGAAGACAGTTTGGTGGTTTCTTACAAAACAAAGCATACTCTTACTGTAAGAACCAGTAATCGTGCACCTTAGTATTGACCGAAATGAGTTGAACTTATGTCCACACAAAACCTGAACATGAATGTTTTTAACAGTTCTATTTATAATTGCCAAAAGTGGAAGCGACCAAGATATTGTACAGTGGAGGAATGAATAAGCAAGCTGTAGTACATCCATACAATGGATAAAAATAAATGAGCTGTCAAGGCATGCAAAGACATGGAGATACTTTGAACGCATATTGCTGAGCAAAAGGAGCCAATCTGAAAAGTCTACATATTGCATATGATCCCAACTACATGATATTCTGGAAAAAGCAAAAAACTATTGAGACAGTTAAAAAAAATCATTTTCCCAGGGTTTAGAAAGATAAGATGAAGAATGAATGGGTAAAGTAGAGGGGACTTTTTAGGGAAGTGAAACTATTCTCTATGATACTGTACTGGTAGATACATGACATTATATATTTGTCAAAACCATGCAATGTACACCGCAAAGCCACAAAGCAAGATCACTAATGTAAACCACATATTTTAGCTAATAATAATGTATCACTCTTGGCTCATCAATTGTAACAAACAACACACATTAACACAAGATGTTAATAATAGGGAAAATTGGAGTTGGGGGTGTGAGGGTGAACGTGGGAACCCTGTACTTTCCACTCAACTTTTCCATAAACCCAAAACCGCTCTACACATAAAGTCTATTAATATTTTTTAAATAATGGTCTTAAAAATGCATACTAATAATGGGTTAAAATGTCATTGAAAGTGTCCATGAGTGTCATTCCACAAATATGCCTTCAACAGCTTAGCATTTTTTTGATATTTTTTGTTCTGATTGGATATCAGAGTAACCATTAATTATTTTCCTTCAATAAATTATTTAATGATTAGCATTAGGGAGATAAGTGATTCAGACCTGAAAACTTATTTAGATTTATAGTCTATAGAAAGGAACACATGTTGCAATATCCTACCTGCCTTTACCAGTCTAACTCCAGCAAAATGAGATTCCTTCCACTTGCCCCTACTAAATCAGTTCAGCTTTGACAGTTGATTACTTTGTAGACACAACCTTACCAAGAATGCTCTTAACCCCATCATTCTATTCAATGATGAATTATCCATCTCTCAAGGTTGACCCCTCATTCGCCTTAATCAGTGTGTCCTGCACTGTCCAATCTGCTGCTAGAACATTAATAACAACTCAGGGCAGGAACTTCCAGTGGCTTTTACATGGAGTCCTGGGTCTGGCAGAGGGGCCCCAGGGGTTGCCACTTTGTGTGTGTTTGCCACTCCCAGCCACCATCCCAAGTTGGAAAGGTGCTCAAAACATATCCTACTTTCTATATTTTTCCATATTGAAGTTCCAAGTAAAATTTCTTCTGTTAAAAAAAAAAGACTTTGCTGCCAAAATGCTTTTTTGAAAAACCACTGATATAGACCATATCATCTGCTTTATTATAATAAAATTAACTGAATTCTTTTTATTTTGATGTTGAAACTGCTCATTCTGCTAGTAAGGGAAATTGCCTCTAAAACAAATACACCGATAGCTAAAATTATAGCAAGTAGCTACCACCCAGCAAAAACGTAATGAGCAGATCGAAGCAGCAGATACTGACCTAGAAGAAGATTGAAGAGGTGGGAACCTGGAGCTTGGGAAGACAGGAGGATTTCCACGTTATTTAAGATTAACTGGTGGCAGGGAAAAACATTTGTGCTATGGTTAAATATGTCTTCCAAAAAGCATATGTTGGAAACTTAATCCCCAATACAACAGTATTGGGAGGTAGGGCCTAATAAGAGACGGGTAAGTTGTAAAGGCAGAATGAGTGGACAAATGCTGTTATCTCAAAGGGGGTTTGTTACTGAGGGAGTAGGACTTTTTAAAACGGGGAAGTTGGCCGGGCGCGGTGGCTCAAGCCTGTAATCCCAGCACTTTGGGAGGCCGAGGCGGGTGGATCACAAGGTCAGCAGATCGAGACCATCCTGGCTAACACTGTGAAACCCCGCCTCTACTAAAAAATACAAAAAAACTAGCCGGGCGAGGTGGCGGGCGCCTATAGTCCCAGCTACTCAGGAGGCTGAGGCAGGAGAATGGTGTGAACCCAGGAGGCGGAGCTTGCAGTGAGCTGAGATCCGGCCACTGCACTCCAGCCTGGGCAACAGAGCAAGACTCCACCTAAAAAAAAAAAAAAAAAAAAAAAACGGGAAAGTTCAGTCCCCTTTCACACACACACACTCTCTCCCTCTCTCCCCAACTTTTCCTTTCCACCATGGATGACTCAGCCAGAAGACCCTCAGCAGATGCCAACACCTCCACCTTGGACTTCCCAGGCTCCAGAACCATGAGAAATAAATTTCTGTTAATTACAGATCACCCAATCCTGGGCATTTTGTTACAGCAGCAAGAATAAACTAAGATACTGTGAATAAAGGGAACCTGTTAATATATTTATCCAACTCAGTGAAAAGATTTTGCTGGACAGAGTGACAATCTTCATCCCCTAGGAACACTTATATCATTTACTTTTATTGATACAACCTGGGTATGTTGCCTGAAGGCATGAGGCCCCTTCAGCCTTCTGGTAGCAAATATAATGGTTCAAACCTGCATGCCACATAACAGAAGAAGCAAAACACTTCCCTGTGAGTGTGGGCACAGGCACCCCTAACAGAGACCACCTTTCTAGTTTATTTGGAAAATAAATGTGTTTTGTTTACTTTCCCTTTATTTGTTTGCTTTTCATCAGTTGTGAGTCAGTCCAATGAGATGCTCCTTGGTCTGGCTCCCCTGCAAAACTGCTGGCCACGCCTTCCTTCTTTCCACAAAACTAACACAAGGCTCTTCTGTGCACTAGAAAAGGCTTTTGTCAAAGACCTGGGATAACAGCAGGTAATTACTGCACAGGCAGGGAAAGACATATGATTGAAGGCACACTAAAAATGTATGTACCATACCCCACCCCCGGGACTGCCTCACTGGTCAACTGCTCAGCTGCCACCAGCTCCCTGTAGTTCGGGGTCTCCTTTGCCATCTCTTGCTCTCTCGCCTCCTTTCTAAGCCTGAGTTTCCTTCACAAAGTGACTGCAGCAGGCTCAAAAATTCTAGGCACTTGATTCCATGTGCATAAAAGCTCTGGCATCCTTACTATTCCTGCTGGGGCAATTTGCTCCTGCAAAATTTAGGGCTAATAGTTCCTCATCATAGGTTGTTGTAAGAAGTAAGTAATTTTTTTTTTAATTTAGTGCTAACACTGAGTATTTTATAACTTTTTGAGCACAGTGTTTGCCACTCAATACCCAATAGCAATTGATACTACAATTATCTTTCTCATCCAGGAGGCTGTGATAGACATCACTGTACACACCAGCATTCACTTTTTCTGAATGTTATACGCCCACAGGCCTGTGTTTCACTCCTTCTGTTATGTGGGATGCAGGCTTGAGCCACATATTTGCTATCAGAAGGCTGAAGGGGCCTCATGCCTTCAGGCAACATACCCAGGTTGTATCAATAAAAGTAACTGATATAAGTGTTCCCAGGGGATGAAGATTGTCACTCTGTCCAGCAAAATCTTTTCATTGACTTGGATAAATATATTAACAGGTTCCCTTTGTTCACGGTGTCTTCGTTTATTTTTGCTGCTGTAACAGTCACATATGATCTCACTTTTCTGTGCTTTGCTGTTAGGCAGGGCCACGAGTCCAGACCACGAGTCTGTCACATGGACGGAGACAGCAAGTGATATGCAGCGCCTCCAGCCAAAGCCCAGAAGAGCCGGTGTGACTCCTTCACACTCTCTGCTCCCTGCCATGACTTAGGGGCCTTGCGCTACCTTGGTGGCCCCTAAAATTGAGTCATCCTGGACTTCTGAGTCACCCTGGGGAGGACAGTGCATCTTCTAGGACTGCACCAAGTGGAGAGTGAAGGAAAAATGCACAGTATCATGTACACATCTGAGATGTTGGTGATTCTCATTGCTGATACATGACCTAACCTAACCTGACTAGCAGGGACATCAGGGATGAGTTGTTGTGATGGACTGAATTGTGTCCCTTCCAAACTTCACACGCTGAAGCCACAATCCCCAAAGTGACTATTAGGATGTTAGGATGTTGGGCTTTTTTGTTGTTGTTTTGTTTTTGAGATGGAGTTTTGTTCTTGTTGCCCAGGCTGGAGTACAGTGGCACAATCCAGGCTCACTGCAACCTCTCCTTCCTCGGTTCAAGTGATTCTCCTGCCTCAGCCTCCCAAGTAACTGGGATTACAGGCACCCGCCACTATGCCCAGCTAAGTTTTTGTGTTTTTAGTAGAGATGGGGGTTTCACCATGTTGGCCAGGCTGGTCTCGAACTCCTGACCTCAGGTGATCCACCCGCCTCAGTCTCCCAAAGTGCTGGGATTACAGGTGTGAGCCACTGCACCCAGCCGATACTGGGCTTTTAAGAAGGTAATTAAGTTAACAAGAGGCCTTTAGATTGGGGCCTAATTCAGCAGGACTGGTGTTCTTCTACAAAAGGAAAGAGACTCCAGGGATTCCCAGAGACAGAGGTCCTGTGAGGACCCAGGGAGAAGGCAGCCATCTGTAAGCTGAAGAGAGAGGCCGCAGGAGAAACCAACCCTGCCAGCATCCTCATCTCAGACTTCCAGCCTCCAGAACTGTGGGAAACAAATTTCTGATATTTAAGTCACCTAGTCTGTGGTATTTTGTTCTGGCAGCATGGGCAGACTGATACAGCTTTCCGAAGGCTGATAGTACCAGGCACCAGTCCGAGATGGACTAAAGCCCAGGAAAGAAAAATTTAGAGACCAAAAAGAGAAGCACTTTTCACACTGATAATATTGCAGGGCCGAGAGTCTGACTAACAATAAACAAGGGAGATTTTTGTAAAAAGCGGGACCCCCACCTGCCCCAGTCACTGGGCCACCACACTCTACCTTTGGTCACCGCCTCTGCAGTTTGATTCAGCCTCTGACCTGACCACACCGGGTAAACCTCCCTCCAGTCAAGACTCATCCTCCCATGGGAAAGCCTGTAAAGAGAGTCAGGAAAAGCAGCTACAAACAAAGATATTTTTATTTGGAAGAAGACAAAAGAGCTATGACTAATACTTTCTAGGATGTCTTGCCTCTTTAACCCTCTCCCTGTTTATTATTTGTGCTAATCCCGTCTGCTCCCCTGCAGTTATCCCCAGCCAGGACAGACCTTTGTGTCTTGTATGAGAGACCTTCGGGCAAAGGAGGAGGGAGTGTGTCTCCTGCTCTGATGCAGACTAGGAGAGAGAAGAATACAGACAAGAAGGCAGTTAAGGAGCGAAGGATCGTCACATCCCTGAGGCCCTGGGGAGAAACAGATGAATGGAGTTGGCCTTGGAGTTTTAAGAATGAGGACAGCCAGCCTGCATTGGGTTATAGACCTGAAGTCTGACGGGAAATTACCTTGGAGGCAGAGAGTAAAAGAGGACAATCTCAGAAGTGATGATCTAAACGTTATACCTTTAGCAGATCTTGATAATAAATTGTCAGAAGGAATTTAGTATAAAGTCAGAGAAAAGCTAAAATTCTCAAGGAATTTGACATTGTGTTAAAATGTACAGAGACCTGGAAAAATACTGAATTTTCTAATTAGGGTCTTCGAATAAGATAGGATTTGTGGAAAAAGAGATCTCTGAATCAGCTGAAAAATAACTGATCTATCAGGCAGGTTTGCAGCAACAAAAGGCTCCACAGCACAAGATCCATCTGAAGCATATGCAATGGAGAGGTCATTCGGAAGGTGTAGGCAGGGTTTGGGGAAACTTCCAGGGGTGCTCAAACACCCAGGGATTAGCAAAGTCAGGGGAAGAGGTCACCACCCTATCCCTGAAGGGATAGGGAGGGATATGGTTGGGCTCTCTGTCCCCACCCGAATCTCATCTTGTAGCTCCCATAATTCCAATGTGTGGTGGGAGGGACCCGGTGGGAGATAACTGAATCTCGGGGTTGGTCTCGCCTATGCTGTTCTCGTGACAGTGAATAAGTGTCAGGAGATCTGATGGTTTTAAAAATGGGAGTCTCCCAGCACAAGTGCTCTCTCTTTGCCTGCAGCCATCGGGTGTAAGACGTGACCTGTTCGTCCTTGCCTTTCACCTTCCGCTGTGATTGTGAGGCCTCTCCAGCCACGTGGAGCTGTAAATCCAATGAACCTCTTCTTTTGTAAATTGTCCAGTCTTGGGTATGCCTTTATCAGCAGCATGAAAACGGACTAATACAAGGGGAGAGTGTGGTCTTAGCAGAGTTTGGCAAGAGCTGGACCAGGAAGATGGCTGGGGTTGACGCTGGAGAGAGCACGGCAAAAGGCAGTATCCACCAGAACCCTGGAGGCAATGAGGAAGTGAATGGAGCCAGACCCCCTCCTCCCTGCCCCTCCCATCCTCCAAAACCACCCAGTGTTCCCCAGTGGTCAAAACCGCTGGGAGCCAGAGGGCAAGAGAGTCTGGTGCTTCGATCCACAGAGTCAGCCTCACAGAGCACAGGGCAGGGCAGGAGACCCAAAGTAGATCAAGCACATCTCATCTTAAAACGTCAAGAGGCTTGGACTAGATGACAGACCCATATACCCTGACTTCACCAACAAAGAAAACATGTTATCTCATGGTTAAGGTCCCAAGATAGGCCTGATTCCTCCAGGAGCTCAACAAAATCCACAGGAAACCATGCTCCTTCTCTCTCTCCCTGCACCTGGTGGCCTTTTCCTCAGGCCAGCTGTGCTCCCCAGGACTTCGAGGTGGCCCTGCAGGTGGGGGATCTCCACCCAGTTCAGGGAATAACTACGGGTATACTGTCTGTAGTGAATGTGGAAACAATAATAAAACCAGCTGAAACTCTGCTTTTGGTTATCCCCATGTGTCTGCAAAGCTGAACAGTATCAGTGACAATAATACCCTCCCAGACACAAACTTCCGTTCCGTAAATTCTAAGCAATTACTTAGTAGTGTCAAGTGTTAGTAATATACATAAGCTTCAAATTAGCACATTTTATTACTTATCCTTTAATAAATAAAGTTTCAGAGAAATCCTGGTTATGCTTGGCCCCTGGTATACCTGGAATCAGTACCACATGGCAGTTTCAACAGTGACTTCCTAAAAATTTGGAATTCTTTGAGTTCACTTCAGCCACAGCTCATGTCCCCAGTTCCTGAGGGAGGAAATATTCCAGCATTTAAACAGTGGCTTTGAAATAAGCTGTAAAAGCGTAGTAACTGTGTAGATGACACAGTTAGAGATGCTTCAATTCTCTCAGTCTCTCAGTCTACTTGGAGATCTAGAGAAAGTTTAAAATCTATGACAGTGAAATCGTATAAACTCAAAGTGTAATATTTTTCTTTGGTAAGTGCAAACTTTAGCTCATACATGAACTATGTTACTGATATTGAATACATTCTTTAAAATAAAAACTCCATTTTTTAAATCGTTAGTTGTCTCAAAACTAAAGAACAAATCAAGAAAATATGATTGTAAGTGATTATCATTATAGCAGAAAAATATGTGTCCAGTGTATGTATGTGGGGGCAGGGAGGGGATGTTAAAATGGCTATGACCCTCATGCCAAATACACCTGCTGTACAGGGCTCAGCGAGTCAGGGTGGACCCTCCACGCTCCACAAGCTGCTGTAGGGTAGGCCGTATCCTCAGGAGGTCCTTCGTATCAGCAAAATCTCCAAGAACTCCTGACCGACTTCCCTTGGGTGTCCTACACTGAAGTTTGGCCTCACAGGTAAGGTGAGCAGCCCACCTGATTATCCCCAGGTGGGGACAAGCCCCATAGCCCACATCCCCACAGAATGGGGTGCTGCTTGCTGGTGAGGAGCTACTGGGGTGCAAGGGTATACCACTGTTTAAACATGTATTTTAAATTGTATCTGATTTGCAGTTTATTATTTGCATATATTATTTTAGTGACACACTGGTCCCAACCTGGATCTAGACTCAGAGAGGGAGTATAGGTGACAAAGGATCTCTCCACTGGTACCCAGAATTCAGCCTGGTCCTGGAGCCACAGGGCCCAGGAGCACGTGCAGATGCACACAGGAGGCAGCCGCCCCCTGCTTGCCACCTTCTGCTCGGTGGTGTGGGGAATGCAGCTCTGTTCCATCATAGGTGTTCACTTTATAACAGGTAAGGGAAGGTAAAACTTAAGAGGCCGAAAGGACTGCACCAGGTCCCCTGTGAAACACCACAAATAACTCCCAGAAACAGGACTCTGGGATTTGGGAAGGGAGGGCTGTGAGCTACCAGTGCCCCCTCTGTGGGGAAACAAGTTTGCCAAGTCGAATCTTTACTCTTCATGAGACCTCCTTCATCTCCCCAGGCTCATGAGGAGAACTCAGGGTACAGAGTAAAAGTACATATTTTTCATATTCGTTAGGAATAGAAAATCCTCCATCACAAGTAAGGTAAGCGGCCCACGTGATTGTCCCCAGGTGGGACGATTAATCTGAGTGACTGTCTTAGCTTGTTTTCACACTGCTGGTAAAGACATGCCTGAGACTGGGAAGAAAAAGAGGTTTTAAACTGGCTGGGGAGGCCTCAGAATCATGGTGGGAGGCGAAAGGCACTTCTTCCATGGCAGCAGCAAGAGAAAATGAGAAAGATGCAAAAGCGGAAACCTGTGAAGAAACCATCAGATCTCGTGAGATTTACTCACCATCACAAGAACAGCATGGGGGAAACTGCCCCATGATTCGAATTACCTCCCACCAGGTCCCTCCCACAACATGTGGGAATTACGTCAGTACAATTCAAGATGAGATTTGGGTGGGGACACGGCCAAACCATATCAACCGTATCAGTGCCCTTAGGCAGGAAAGCCTTCATCCTTTGTCCCTGGTAGCAGATGTGCTTTTTTATTTTTTGAGACAGGGTCTCACTCTGTTGCCCAGGTTAGAGTGCAGTGGCATGATCTCAACTTACTACAACCTCTGCCTCCCAAGCATAAGTGATTCTCCTGCCTCAGCCTCCTGAGCAGCTGGGATTACAGGAGCCCGCCACTACCACCTAGCCAATTTTTGTATTTTTACTAGAGGGGTTTCACCATGTTGGCCAGGCTCATCTCAAACTCCTGACTTCAAATAATCCACCTGCTTCAGCCTCCTGAAGTGCTGGGATTACAGGCGTGAGCCACAGCGCCCGGCGAGATGTGGTTTTTGATTCGAACACTGAATGAGGCGCATCACTACCGATTGACAGTAATGCATTCACAGGGCAACTACAACTAAGGAAATGAGTACATCTGTCTGAAACTAAAATAGAAGGAAAAAAGAATTGAATTTTGGACAATTTTAGAGTTTAAAAAAAAGTTCTTGAACTATGTGATTTTTTGAAAAATACAGTTTAACATAATTTATTTCATCTTATCTAGTGTATCTCTTTATCATCAAAAAGATAGATGCTTAGGAAAACTTTGGACACATGTATCAGTTTGGAACAGACTGCATGATTAACAAGAACGTCCATAATCAGGTTCCGACACGCAGAGGTCAGCGGCTACCGGCCTTGGTTCAGCGTCTGGGCTAGTGCTTCCCTAACTCCCTAGAACTTTTCCTAATGACTGCTGCATCAGAATCACGAGACAGCTGCTCCACCTCCAGCCATCAAGTTCAAACGCCAACTAAGAAGGAAGGTGAAGGATGAAGGGCTTTCTCAAGGCTGTGCCTCACTGAGGGAGGCTAGAATTGCAAATATTTAGCTTTCTGGATTCTACGGGCCTTATTTCCTGAGTTGAGAAAAACAAAAACCAACCAACAAAAAAAAACAAAAAACAAATTCACATTTCTCCCCTTCCACACCAACTCTTTCATACCTGGATAATGGACTTAATGGGTTCACTAGCAGAAACCAGAATAATTTCAGACCATGAGCTGACTCAGTCACTTTTACATTTGGACCCCTTAGGCTTTGAGAAACGAGTAGCCCAGGAGTCAGGATGGGAGTCGATCCCGTGAGTCCACAGGATGTTTCAGACACGGTCCTGTCATCCGATGGCAGAGCCTGGATTGTGGAAGCCTGGTTTGGGGTTCTGGGTTCTGGTTTCATTTTGCACTAACTGAATTCTGCTCTAAGCCTCTGTTTGCTCTGCATAATTGAGGAACAACAGTCATCATTATCCTATTGGAATATTGGGAGGTTCAGATAAAATATTCCAAAATGGTTGTGAAAACCTAAAAACATTATAGCAATATAAGTTACTATCATATCCTCCATGTTAAATTAGTCCAAAAACAAGAATAAAAAATGTAGACGTAGGTAGAAGTATGTGGCTAGCTCATTGCTTCTCCTAGAGGCCTGTCTCAGTCAATCCCAATTTCCTTAAAAAAAAAAAAAAAAAAACACCAGTGCACAAATCCTCCCCTTTCTCTTCAGCTGCGCTTGTCACTTCCTGGACATGCCCTCTTCTGCTCTTCTCTCTGAGTTATCTCTCCTTCCCTGCTTGGGTCCGCCCCCAGAAAAATTTACCCCACAGATGTAAAGCTTTGTTTTCATAAACAAAACCACTGACTCCACATGGCTAGAAACAGCCTATACTTTGAGCACTGAGATGTGCCATCTTTCACGTCTGAACAGGTTTAGTGGCACAATCAGTATTGGGTGCATCCAGAAATACACTCGCATATAGTAAGATAACTGCATTTCCATCAAAATATCATGACTATTAGGTGAGATAAATATACTGTCAAATGTAATGACATCCTCCTCCCAGCTGTGTCATAAAGAAGTATTGAGAACACATAATTGCCCTCAAAAGATGTCTATTTTATGATAATCATTACCTAAATATTACACACCAGAGACTTGTACTATTAAAGAGGGCTGGAATTACTTATGAAATATCAGATTTTTACTTAAGCTCTTTGGACCTAATTCATAAAAATTAATTCATGGTTTATAAGAATGTTCTATATTATTTAATAGAATCCTTCTGTAATTCATTAAATTCTTTAATCCCATCACCCTGATCATGTACATTTCAATTTTAGTCCTTCAGAAGGAAAAATAGACTAACTTTTAGTGAGGAGAAGAAACACTGGTGTCAGCACCCAGGACCCACATCTCAAAAAATCATGAAGAAATGTACAGAGTACGGAGAAAACAAAGGAGAAACAGTCAACCTAAATAATGCTGCTTCTCAAATATATTTGTGATTATTTGGGGGTAAACCTAAGCTAAGAAAATGTTAATTTTTGATTAATTTATTTGAGAATATGTGGATGCCTTCTGAGGTTGGAAGTATTATTTCTAGTTTTCCTGGTACAATCCCAGGTTTTTCTAGAATGACGTCCCCATGAAGTTTTCAGTGTCTTTAAAATGCTGTCCAGAAGTAGCGTCAGCCCTTGGGGCCCACAGCAGATCGTGGGTCTGTCTATGCCAGTAACTTTGCTCAAGAGTCTTCAGGGAAACAATATGATAAAATGTCACTCATTATTACTCACAATCATAATGGAGTAATTGTTTGCTCAATGTATTGATTCACATCTGTGGACACCTCTGGACTGTCGTACCCACAAGGGCAGGTAGGCTTCATCTGTTGGGTTGACCTCTATATCCCCTGAGCTAAGCACAGTGTTTTCCACATGATGCTATTCCAGTCAATATTTTTAAACTGAAAGCCAGCATATTTTACTAACTTCATGGTTGTCCAATGAGGATAATTAATATTAATTCAAGTCACAATATGTCTATTGATTTTTCTACTAAAAATAAAGGCTTTTAAAAATGAGGAAAATAATCTCTTGTATACATTCACATTAACCCTATGAGGAAGTAGGATACATTTTATTTTCTGTGTGTTATAAAGAAGGCACTGAGATGCCAAGAAGTGAACATAAGCAGTCACACAGGAGGGTGGAAAAGTAACTTAGTATCAGCACATGTGGGTTCTCTTTCCAACTTTCACCATTTACTTTGAGCAAGTCACTT
Organism: Colobus angolensis palliatus; assembly: GCF_000951035.1. NCBI lineage: Eukaryota > Metazoa > Chordata > Mammalia > Primates > Cercopithecidae > Colobus > Colobus angolensis. Next base: position 16,873,643 of record NW_012114252.1, read on the forward strand.
AATGCTGGTGTCTTTGTTAGAGACATTATCAAGAACAAGTTGACTTCCAAGTCCCTTTCTAATTAAACTACCCTCTTCTACAGAGCACTGTCCTAAGAGATATTCAGAGAAAGAAAAAAGTCAAAGTGTTCCTGGTGTCTGCAGGACATTGCATTTGGCCTCATGGAGTAGAATCTGATTGTAGGACTGTAAGCACATGGAGAGTTATTTTCTCATAAAACCCACGTCCTGGGGCAGAAACCCAGCTGGCCCAATTGCTCACCCATGAGCCAGGCATTTACTGCTATGTCCTTAGACGGAGACCCTTATCCTCTTGGTTAAAAGTGGCCACTCCACTTCCAAGCTTCAGTAATAAGTTATGGGCGGAAAGGGAAACTAGAAAAGGCTCTTCCTGGTCGAGTTTTCCACTTCGGTCAATATCACAAAAGCTTTTCTGAAAGCTGTACCCCGAAAACTTCCACTTGAATCTCATTGGCCTAAACTGGTTATATGGTCACCTGTGGCTAAAGGGAGGATGAATTTGTAAGTGTGTCACAGTGGACATCATAGCGTCTTGAACAAAAGCGTGGTTTTCTACCAAAGGAAAAAGGGTAGAATAGATGTCAGCTGGGCAGCCAACAGTTTACCACAAACCATAGAGTTATGGAGTTCTTTTAGTGAAGAATTTTTCAAATTTACTTTGAGAGTCCATATCTATGTGCCCCAAGGATCCATACAAAAACAGTTCATAGACGGATTACTGGTAATAAGGAAATCTGGAAACAATTTAACAGGCCAGAAGTGCCCTGACAATTTTTTTTTTTTACAAGAAAACAACTGCAGTATACTTCATGAATAAAAAGATGCAAAATATTAGCCAATCAAATACAATAATATATAAAAAGAATATTACCACAAACAAGTGGGTTTACTGCAGGAATGCAAGTTTAGTTTAATATTTTAAAAAATCAATCAAACTGAAAAGAACCAAAAATGAAAAAGAAAGAAAATCAATCAATGTAATTTACCATATTACCCATCTAAAGAAGACAACCACATGATCACATCAGTTGATAGAGAAACACACAGAGCTCTCCGTGGAAAATACATGATTTGTGGGATGCAGAACCCATGACCTAGAGGGCTGACTTTGTGACTTGTTGTGTTTGAGATTTTGCAGGCTTGACTGTGAGGTTTGAGCACTGTCAGATTCTGATATCCATGGGGGCCCTGAAACCAATAGCCCCAAAATACTGAGGGACAACTGTTCATGACAAAACTCCACATCCATTTACAATTTAAAAAGAAAAAAAAAAAAAAGGCTCCTAGCAGACTAGAAATAGAAAGGAATGTCTGATGAAGGACACCTACCCAAAGCAAACAAACCAAAAAAACACACCAAAAAATCAAAAAGAATGAAACTTTAGCTAATATTGCACTGCATGAGGAAGATTGAATACTTGCCCCCTAAAGAGCAGCCACAGGGCAAGGATGTAGCAAGGATGTCTCTCAATGCTCTTCAGCATCACCCTGAAAGTCTTACACAGCCCAAAGCGGTAAGGAAAAGAAATAGAAGGCATACAGAGTGAAAAGGACAAAGTAAAATTATACTTATTTGCAGATGATGTGATTTGAAGCTGGGAATATTTTCCCCAAAATGGACAGGTACAATATATAAAAATATATTCTTGAGGAAAAATGGGATCTTTACTCCCCTGGAAGTCATCTTTTAGAATTTATTTTAAGTCTTTCTTACGTTATTATATGAAGGTCTGTATCTTATGTAAATGACAATATGGTATCCCAATATACATTTTTTGTGTATTATGCAATAATAGATATTTGGATTGATTCTAATTTTTGTACCACTACAGTTACTGTAAGTTATATATTCTCTTTTATGCAGTTGCACAAGAGTTTCTATAGAATCATCCCTAGAATTGGAATAGACAAAATAGTTCGGTTATGAACGTTTTAAGTTGTATTATTCTTCAAATTACTCTTTTAACCTTTTGTACTAATTTGCATACCTGCCAAGAGTATATGAGAGTGTCTTTTTCCCCAAACCCACAATAAAGAATGATCAAACTTATAGATTAATATTTACCTTTTCATCTAAAAAAATGTCATTTGTATTGACTTAGATTTTGTGAGGTTTGGCATATTTATGTTGTGTATTTTTATTTCTTGTTTTCTATGCCTGCTCGTATCACTTGTCCATTCTTCTGTTGGAGGTTTTATCACAGAGTTTTAAAACCTCTTTGCATATCATAAATAGTAATTGTTCTCTATCATGTTTCAATGTTGGTTTCTAGTTTGCCTCTTGTATGTTGACACTGTGGTGGTTTTGTAATGGAATTTAAATTTTTGGTTGAGTCTAATCAATCGCATCTTTTATGACTTCCAATTTTGACATCTTGTTTAAATTGTCTTTTCCTTACTCAGATATGTTTTCCAAAAACAACTGTGAACACACCTCACAGTTAATGTTAATGGTCTGCACGATCTTTGCATGAGCACACCTGGAAAACCCTCAGTTTCCCTGACATTAGTACAATTATCTCCAGGACACGGAGCACAAAATCAGCAAACTGAGTTGGTTAGCTAATATATTTTTTTGTTTTCAGTTTACAGTGCTGGCTTGCATGTTATTTTTACCACAAGGGCTTTCTGCTCCTCTCAGGGAGTCTGGACTTGACCCTGGCTCAGTTGAAGACCCCCAGAGTAGATGAGAAAGTGGATATTTCCACAATTTAAGCTAACAGAACTATTAGACTCTAATATCAACAGATCAAGTAAGCAGAAGGCATTCTTATTGTACTCGTACACTATCTCACACATGATCTTTGTCTCTGCTCCACAAAGCCCATTAAACAGACTTTTTACCAGTTGAAGACCATTTCATCACTTGGTATAGAATTCCACAGCCTCTGAAGTAGCCAAGGATAGCAAGTGCAAAAACACAACTTCATTTACGTATGGCTACAGGTTGTGTGTCTTGTGTGTGTGTATATATGTATGTGTGTGTATGTATGTATGGTATCTACATATGTGTGTTTGTATATTATTAGCCCTTCTCTTATTTTCAGTGAGCTTTTAATTGTGAAAAGATCCTTGATAAGGTCTTTGTTCATCAGAGAACAGAATAATTCGGACAGGAATAATTGAATCATAGACCACCATCAAACAAAACTTCCGTTATGTACCACAGGGAAATTTTGTTTTTTATTTCTTCGTAGCAGCATAATCATAGTCCAGCTTCTCAAAAGTCAACCTGCAGCTGCTTGTACTCAGGCATAGCACTGGGAGTCTATCTCAGCCACCATGGCTTTCAAGAACCCTACAGGAAAGGAACTTAAAGTTCACGGGTCAAAGTGTCCAGATTCTAAACAAAGTTAAGGTTTTCTTTCTGCTTCAGCCTAGCAGGGCTGTATTTCCCATGAGAGGTTTGTTTTCTTAACAATGGTCTTCGTAACTGATCATCTAATAAAGAATTAGTAACATCTCCCCAGGAAGTGTTAAATTAGTGCAAATGATTGTGTCCTCAATGGGTGGACCACAGAACAAACTTCTGCCCCTTCTCCTGTTCTTCAAGCAGGAACACAGTAGGATTCAGGGAAAAAATAATAATTTGTGATGAGCATTTACCACATGAAAACACTTTACAGTTGTTATTTTTAAAGTCGCAAGCTTTCAAGAGGAAAGACTTGTTTTTCTTAGGAAAGATTAACAGTAAGATGCTAGGCCTGTGATGGCCAAAGAGAACACTCTCTGGGATTACATCATTGCTTCTTCATATTTAGGGATGCAGGGAACTTCCCAGAATTTATTTGGAAAAGAGTGTAAAAGCTAAGAAATTAAAGTTGTTTGAGGTATATTAGAAAATCATGTATTTAAAGGAGGGGAACCACTGTAAATGAATGATAGTGCTATTTTGATCTTTAGGAAGAAAATTATTTATCAACAACAAAGAAATATGAATTTTTGAAAAGGCTGTATGCCTAATTAGTTGGAACCTAATTTAGTTTGTAGCTTAAAACTAAAGCTATTAGTGAATTTAATGGTGGTTCTACCCACTGATGAATGACTGGGAAAGCCCAACACATTCCAATAGCTGTGATAACTCTGGGTTAGAACTTTGGGTTAAGGAGAATAATTTTAGTTTATCCTTTATTTATTCAGAATCTACGTAGTAATCCTGTATATATTCACATGGTTTAACATGCAATTAAAACAAGTACATATTAATCCTCTTATACTAAATGTTCTTCCATAAATAGGCAATGATAGCAGATTGAAATGTACATGAGCAGGATCTGAATATCTTTCAAAGAGTTAAGCCAATGGCAGATGACAACCTTGCAACATGGTGAGGAAAAGTCCTTTCCACTTTCTGTGACTACCGCTGCATGTCACATTAGAGATTGTTTTATTTAAGAAGCTTTCTTGCATGTTGCCAGGACTGTCTGAATTCTAAGGCATTTATCTCACTAAACGCTATGACTGTCTTTGGGCAGGGCAGCAAATGGACTGGTCAGTAAAAAACAATGCAGATACAGTAAGGGTCCCTGGCTGTCTCTTCCGGTTGCCATCCAAAACGGAAGTTATTTTCCTTCCAAGGCATAGGATTCTGAAGCTCGAAGGACGGTGTGTATGACAACCATCCATCAGAGACCTCTTTTCTACTCTGTGCCAAAACGTGTAGTCTGTCATCTCCCGAGGGGTCACCTGGAGACCTCGGTTCTTCAGGCCCCTCCCAGACAGGTGAAGGTCAACAGCAAGGACAATTTCTGAAAAAAGGGGGACTGCTCCCTCAGATTTTCCCCACGTACACATTCCTGCTATCAGCAGTGGCGACTCACCCTGCAGAGCCTGCTCCACAAACTCATGCACACACAGCCAGTTTTTTTTTTTTGACGGAGTCTCGCTCTGTCGCCCCGGCTGGAGTGCGGTGGCGCCATCTCAGCTCACTGCAAGCTCCGCCTCCCGGGTTCCCGCCATTCTCCTGCCTCAGCCTCCCGAGTAGCTGGGACTACAGGCGCCGCCACCGCGCCCGGCTAATATTTTTATTTTTATGTTTAGTGGAGACAGGGTTTCTCCATGTTAGCCAGGATGGTCTCGATCTCCTGACCTCGTGATCCGCCCACCTCAGCCTCCCAAAGTGCTGGGATTACAGGCGTGAGCCACCGCGCCCGGCCCCATACAGCCAGTTTGTACGTGGAAAAACAGTATTCATGATCCAGTTGCAGCAAAAACAAAAAAGATCTTTGGTGTTTTCTCAAGCCACCAATTGAGAGTCAACTCAATATAGAGAAAAAGAAAAAGAAAACCTGAAAAGAGAGGATGTTGGCTCTAAGAGGAAGAATCCGGATGACAGAAGCTCCACCAAGAAAGGGCTTTGAAGGGAAATAGCTGTGGGAAGAGTATCTCTCTAAGTCAGGCTGAAGATTTGCCAATCCTCAGGAATACAGGAAAGGAAACTCAGCACTGCTGAGAGCTGAGGACTCAAAGCAACTTTTGTTTCTTATCCAATAATGCCCCTAATGTGGTCTTAAGGTTGTCAATTATGGCTTGTTGCAGGTACAATTTCAGAATGTTACTATTGTGTATAAATGAAATAACAGAACTGGTTAATAACAAAAGCAGATGCTTTTTGGTAACTGATAAAATCATACAAAATACTTTAAAAATTGAAACATATTCCTTGCCTACTTCTACTTACAATTCCAGAAATACTCTATTAATACCAAAAGATAAGAAATCAACTTTCATCTTAATGATTTGAAGTATAATTCATGATTTTAAAGTATAATTCTTAAAGGGCCAATATCTGTGTTCAGGAAAAGATGATAATAGCAATAAATATATTAGTTATTCTTACTGTAAAAAAAATTAGTTCTGATTGTGATCACAACTATTCTAACTTGTGATTTTTAAAAGATATTTTAAAGCTATACTTCACTGTTAAACATGTCAAATTTGTATCTGTTTCATAGTATATATTAATTTAATTGATGAAAAATATTTCACATTATCTCAGCTACATAAATGATAGAAAAATGGAAGCAAGCTGCCTCAAACAACATAAGTGTACTAAAAAGCAAAATTTCCCACCAGATTCTCAAATATCTCCTGCCATGAAAGGACAGTTGTGTTAGTCTGAAGATTCCATGGGGCCAGGATCAATAAGCCACAAGCACTGCAGGAAGCCAGTAGATTTCCGGATCTTTCTTTTTCGTCATTCCTGACTCACCCTCCCTGGAGCTGCCCTTCTGTTTCTCACCCTCAAATCACAGCCTTTTATTATTGTCCTCTTTTTCCTTAAAAAGGTAAATCAAGATCTTATTATATACCTGTGAAACCCATTTGACAAAAAAAAAAAAAAAAAAAAAAATGGAGAAGGTCATCTATTCTCCCACATGCCATGAAGAATCGCCATATGCATTATAAATGGCCAGAGTCAGGGTGCAGACAGCAGGTGGACATAGATTTCCCATCCAGTGGGCTTGGAAAAACAACAGGCTGCTGTCCATGTAATCTGCACCAGCACCAACACTGCTAGCTTGTTGTGCGTTTTGGTGCTAGAAAATCACACAGTGGCACCCACACCTGCCAGTGAGGTATCCTTTTCTCCAGTCTGCCTGTTTTTGAGGTGTTATATTTCTTGACAATACCAAATCAATAAACCTAATTTACAGCAACATACCACATTACAGCATTTTCTATCACACTTCCAAGAAGCAGCAGTCTAAAATCTTGACAATTTAAACCACATACCAACTCCTGACATTTAGATCTTTTCTAGTAAAAAATATAATACATTTTTTATGTAGAATACAACTTCTGTCTTCCCTGCTTCTGGCAATAGCAACATCACATCAAACAGTCCTTTAGATTTAACATGCTGTAGCTCACACCTTCCTTAGGTCCTTTCTTCTTCTCTGTACCTCTTTCTTACCAGGCACCAAGTTTGATGACTTCTTCATAATGTCTTCCATTCCGTTTCCAGTGGCTTTATCTTTCTCCAGTGATCAGTCATTTCAGACCCAGATTATCAGTCTTTTTCTTATTTTCCTTACTACCTGTCATCTCCACCAACTCGAATTCATTCTACTTAAATAGCACCTGATTGGTCTTCAAAAAATCATAATTTTTCATTTCACTCACCCAAAGCTTTCAAAGGTTGATTCCCACTGCTTTAAACTGGCTTTCCCATTCCTCCAGCCTCTCTAGTCCAGCTTTTCAAGAGGCTCTCTCACCTCTCTACATGTGCAGTGAGAGACTGGACTACTCATATACCCTCAAACACACCGCACAGAGGCCTCACACCACGCTTTCTTCATATACCGCTCTGATGGGAAGATGCTTCCCATCCCTCTGTACTTATCAAAGTCATACGAGTCCTCCCAGGCTCATCTCAAATGCAACCTCCTCCATAAAGCTCCCACATATTCCTGCCTGCAAGGATTCCTCTCTCCTCTGAATGTCTCTGTCTACTTTCTCTCTGGATTTAATCTGTGCATTCTGATGCATCCTTTGTATATGTTTATTATCCATTCATATACATACACATACAGATACAGATGCATAAGAATCTGTATAAATATGTACACATATATTTTCTTTATGTAATTGCTATCATAATAAATATTGTTATGTGACTTGCCTCTTTCTACACTACCATATATGTTGGAGATCTGACCCTATGACACCTGGAGGATACTGGGTGTTTATTTCTTTTCTGTACATCTCTATTTTTCAATTTTTCTTGCATTTTGCATTTTAATCTATTTATTTAGTTAGTTAGTTCGTTATTTTGAGATCAGGTTATGAAACTGGCTAATTTTTGTATTCTGAGTAGAGACAAGGTTGCCAAAACTGGTCCTAAACTCCTGGGCTCAAGAGATCCATCCACCCTCGGCCTCCCAAAGTGCTGGGACTATAGGCATGAGCCACTGTGCCTGGCCCAAATTTTCAACAATAATCACATATATACTTTGTAATGGTGCATGCAAAAAATGTCATTCGCAGACCATAAAAACAAGCAGATAGAGAAGATGTCAGCATAAGGGATCATGTTCTCAACTTTCTATCTAGTAGGGAAAAAAAGATCAATTTTAACAATTATAAAAATAGACAACGGAGAGGACAAATAGCTTATCCACAACAATAATCATGATTTTGTTCAAAATATACTTAAGGGCCTACTAGGCTCAAAGGACTCTGATGCTCAAGTGCAAAAATGACTTAAACCATTCCCCCCCCCCGTCAGAGTGGCAGTTTATACAAGTTTGCAGTAGGGCTCTTATGCATATTGTGTTTCTTTCCTTGAAGCTCCCTTTACAAAGAAAAGACGTCTTTTCAAAGAATTTCATTTGACAGCAAGGCCAACCTATTAACCATGATGTTATAGACAAGAGTCTATTGTTATGCAACGTATTTAATTGCTTGATTTTAATATTTAAAAAATGCTATTTTAGGTGCTTTTGAACTTTCAAAGCACTTTCATAACTATTACCCCATGTTACACTCTCAATAGCCCTTGTGGTAAGTTAGGCCTCCTCCTTCTGTAGACAGGAAACAGACCCAGGTGGCCACGTGCCCTTGCCTTAACTCACCCAGCTAGCAAGGCAGCAAAGGAGATGTCCCGGCTTCTAATTGTATGCCTTTCCCCTGAACCAAGCCAACGAATGAAACTTATTTTTTGACAAGAAACATTTAGTCCTGGTCCCAGCATGAATTTTAACAATAGAACTATGTTATAAATAAGTTGCATGGTGAGAGCCTGGTGTACAGTGAATTCTACTTCATGGCTAAGACCATGTGGCACACACCGAGCATTCCAGTCCATCTTTTCCATGACTAACCTGACCTGGGTAACTGTGAACCAGGAAAGAGATTTGTTCAAGCACATTCCACTTGACAAGCACAAATAAATTTATTTAATTGCCTATATTCTAAAGCTATCCAAGTAACACCACCATCACATAAATAAAAGACATCAGGTTGGTAACAAACCTGTAAGTTCAGGCACACGAAATGTTCAAAAGAAATACTGATTTTCCTATCTGATCAAATGCTGAGACTGAGTGGGGGTAGGGGACACTCACACAAAAAGGACCATCTGTTACTTATTTAAGCCATCCTTAGACAAGAATATATTACTTTTCAGAGAGAAAAATATTGTTCTTTCCAGAGGAATAGGAATGTGATATAAACAATGAGATGAGATAAAGCTGTTTATATCAAAGGGTGAATCAGATTATAACACTGAAAAATAGTACACATTTCCTGTTATTGCTGCTATAAGTAAAACAGCATTTGAAAGACAAATTACCATGTTACTATTCTTGAAAATCCCAGGCTCTCCTATAAGTAATGACATTTTGGTACACATGAGACTAACCAAGTGCAGACATATCTCTATCTACATAATTTAAGGAGGAAAAAAGTCAATCTTTTCTCCTTCAAGAAAGAGAATACTTTTTTCTTTAAAACTTAAAGAACCAAGAAAAGTTTGTATTTAAGACAAACAAAAACTGCAAATAGCGCAGGGAAGATATGAGTGGCAAGCAGGTTCCCCGCGGGACTGAACTGCAGCCTAGTTCTAGAGACAGTGTTCTGGGTCATAAATAGCAGACAGGAAACAGACGGTCCCCAGACTTGAAGTGCTTGCAGCAGCTCACAAGCCCCGAGGGACCTCTGCAACCACACCTTCAGTGACCTGGAGGGCAAGGAGGAGTCACAGCCTCACCTGTGCCAGGTGGCAAAGCAACTTTCTAGTGTGAATCTCACACACACACACACACACACACACACACACACACAGCTGGCCTTCCTCACCCATCCTGCCACCAGTTCTCGCATGTGGACCTGTGCACCCATGGAAGCCATCCTGGGTCCCAGCATGAACAGACACCAGGCACTATCTCAGCAAGGGTCAAGAACAGGTCCCTGCTCACCTGACCTCACCTCTTAGCAACTCTCATTTTCCGAAAGAGAGAGGCAATGGCAGCTACAAGCCTGGGGCATCTGCTCTTCTCTAAATCCAGCGAGAAGCTGATCCAAGTCCCCTTCTCACCTGCTGACTACCGGGATAACATGTGTGTCCCCACACTCAGAATGACAAGCAAGCAGCCAAAACCACCTTGAACGAAGCCAAACACAGAGCCTACCCACTAACCACTGTCCCCATGTGCCCTAGGCAGAGGGGCTTCCCAGGACAAAGGGACTTCCATGCCTAACACAGGAAAGTCCCAGGCAAACCAGGGCTGTTAGTCACCCTTTGAATGTGTTCTCTGGGCCTCATTTCCTTATGTCTGCTCACCTGTAGGCCCTGCCCCAAGAGGCTGCTTTAGGAAGCCCTGGGCCGTCAGGGTCTGATCGTTTTTCTTTGCAAGTCCTTAACCCCTCCCTGTCTAAGGGAAGAGTGGTCTGAATGGTTACAGTTGCTTTGCATACATCTTAAATAAGAAAAGTCCATTCATGCGGTCTAGAAAGGAAGCAATAATTCTCTTTTCTGGCTGGATTTTAGTTTCTGGTGTTTTTTTTTTTTCCCCCTTTGGAGACAGGGTCTCACTGTGTCGCCCAGGCTGGAGTACAGTGGTGCAATCATAGCTTACTGAAGCTTCTACCTCTCCAGCTCAAGCAATCCTCGAGCCTCAGCTGACCAAGTAGCTGGGATTACAGGCACACGTCACCACAGCAAGCTAATTTTTACGTTTTTGTAAAGACAGGGTCTCACTATGCTGCCCAGGCTGGTCTTGAATTCACGGGCTCACGTGGTTCTGCCATGTCAGCCTCACAAGTGCTGGGATTACAGGCGTGAGGCACCACGCCTGGCCTAGGAATAGATATTAAGCAGTGCTTCTCATTTGGCCACGTCTGGAGACCCTTCTGGTTGTCACCGTAGGAGAAGCGGTGCTCAGGACATGTCCTGGGTAGAGTCAGGGTGCCGCTGTGCCTCGCACAGTGCCTGAGGCAGCCCCCACAGTAGAGCATTACCTGGCCCAGAACATCCATCGCGCTGAGGTTGAGAGACCCTGGTCTATGTTAACCCTGGGATCACCAACAAGCTAAGGAGGAGTCAGCTGAGAGCCTCATTCGGTGGCCAGAGGTCTCCCTAAGCGTCCCTCAGCGGACACACTTCCCCAGCACCTCTGTGTGGCAGGGCAGGCCGGCTTACCCAAAATGAGCTATGAGGGTGAGGCTGCTCCTTGGACTTTCCTTCTTCTTCTCCATTCTTCCCTTCCAGCAGGCCGGACCCCAGCGCTCGCCTCTTCCTGCCAGGACGCTGTGGGTTTGGGTGAATCCCTGTGCACGGATAGCAGAGGTGCTCTCCCTTTCCACCTGGTATTGCTTTCCCAGGGAGACGTGAAGAGAGGCGGGCCCGAGTTCAAGCAGGGAGGGGATTCAGAGCGCAGTCCTTCACCGAGTCCCTCCAGCCCCAGCCCTGGGAGCCAGTCCTGGGGGTGCCGCCTTTCACTACGGGATTCCCGATTCCGCTCCCTCCGGACACAGGGAGGGTGAGCAGGGACACGCAGCCTTCCCCTTCCCGGTTTTCTTTGTGTGACCTCTGTCTCCCTCTCTTCAGGAACCAACAAAAGGCAAATGAATTCACTAAGGAGATCAACACCTGCCATTTGCCTTTCTTTTTTCTTTTTTTTTTTTTTTTTTTGAGACGGAGTCTCGCTCTGTCTCCCAAGCTGGAGTGCAGTGGCCGGATCTCGGCTCACTGCAAGCTCCGCCTCCCGGGTTCCCGCCATTCTCCCGCCTCAGCCTCCGGAGTAGCTGGGACTACAGGCGCCGCCACCAGGCCGGGCTAGTTTTTTGTATATTTAGTAGAGGCGGGGTTTCACCGTGTTAGCCAGGATGGTCTGGATCTCCTGACCTCGTGATCTACCCGCCTCGGCCTCCCAAAGTGCTGTGATTACAAGCATGAGCCACCGCGCCCAGTCACATTTGCTTTTCTTTCTTTCTTTTTTCCAAATTTTTTTTTTTTTTTTTCAGATGGGGTCTTACTCTGTCAACCAGGCTGGAGTGCAGTGGCTCGATGTCGGCTCAGTGCAACCTCTGCCTCCCAGGTTCAAGCGATTCTCCTGTCTCAGCCTCCTAAGTAGCTGGAATTACAGGCATGAGCCACCAAACCCGGCTAATTTTTGTAGAGAGGGGTTTAGCCACGTTCGCCAGGCTGGTCTCGAACTCCCGGCCTCAAGTGATCCACCTACCTCAGCCTCCCAAAGTGCTGGGATTACAAATACGAGTCCCTGTGCCCTGCTGCATTTGTCTTTCTTTAATGCCATTATTTAGGACTCAAGAGAGAGACGTCAGGAGAAAAGGTGAGGGAATTATGCGTGAGAGTGGAGAAGAGGGTAGGCAAGGTTTGGAGATGTGGCTTTGTTCATTAGTCACCAGCCTGAGTAGCACATCAGTGCTTTCAAGTTAAAGGTAGGAAATGGAAGATAATGTATCCTGTTGAATCTATAGGGATAATTAAGAGATAATTAAAAATATAATGACCCAAATTGGGACTGAGGAAACACGTTGGCATTAACCTCCTTGCCTGAAGAGAAGGTGCCAGGAGAGCTCACGGTCAGGTTTGCCACTTATTTAAGACTCCACCTCCACTTGTTCCTAACCCACTGAGAAATCGGCTCATTATTGACTCAGAGGGATGAGCGCCAGGTCCTGACTCACCAGTAACCACTTCCTGAAGAAATCCTCCAGCCCTGTTAGAAATGCCTCAGCCAAGGGGACTCATCTCCTCAAACCTGGGGGACCAAGACCTATGAGAGGTCACAGCCTGAGGTGATGGAAGTGCCATGTGCACAAGGTTGATTTGGTGGCTCTAATCCTTATAACATAAAAGCTTGCTTCTTAGCATAGTTCTTGCAGTGTTAATTTTAGCGACATATAACGGAGAGGAGTAGGGAAATAAAGACCTGTCTGGTCCTCCCCCACTTCCCTAATCCATCTGTCTCCCTTGCTGTGTCTCTAAACTTTCTCCAGCCAGGACATCAGAGGTACCCATTGTTATGAAACTCCACATGTGTCCCTGGTGGACGCTGCTGGACCCAGCACGCACACGTCTCTGCTGAGAGTCACCCTGGATGAACCACCATTGGCCAGCGGGGAGCATGTTGCAGCTTTCCCACGCAGTGGATGAGAACCAAGGTTACGACCATTGTGTGGGAGGCGTCTGTGTAGCAATTGCTGGAATCACTGTGAGTAGTCCGTGTCACATGTGTCTCCTCTGATCTTTCAACATCTCTTCTTCCCTCTCCACTCCCACTGTCTAACTTATTCCTCTTTTTTTCTACCCCTTTCGGGAGACAGTGTGGCAAAGACAGTGTGGGAAAGAAGACGCATTCTGAAGTCACCCCGATTTGTGTTAAATGATCACTTTAGCTACTGCTACAGAACGAACGTTTATGTCCCCCACCCAAATTCATATGCTAAGACCTAATAGCCAATAAGATAGTATGAATAGATGGGGCCTTTGGGAGGTGAGTGGCTCATGAGGGCAGAGCCTTCAAAATCACGTAAGTGCCCTAATAAAAGGGGCCCCAGAGAGACCCCTTGAACCATGTGAAGTGGAGAACACAGCGAGAAGGCCACCTGCAAGTCAGAACGTGGGCCCTCGTCAGAACCTAATTGTGCTGGCACCCTGATCCTGGACTTCCAGCCTCCAGAATGATGACAAATAAGTTTGTTTTTCCTGAGCCATCCACTTCAAAGTATTCTGTCATAGCTCCCCAAATAGACTAAGACATCTACTTAACCTTGGTCAAACGTTTAACCTTGGAGTCCACACCTGTGAAATGGTGACGGTAACACTGTGTATTTCCTACATTATGATCAGGATTAATAAATGTAATTAATTAATCAGAAATTAGTAATTTCTCATTATTAATTCTAGGGTGCTTGATACTTGATTGAGACTTATTTAATATTTGGGTCTCTTTTAAGTTTTTTTTTTTTTTTTTTTTTTGCTCTTTCTTTCTGCTTTTCCTCTTCCCCTTTTCCTATTGAAATAGAATGCAGGGACAAAGCAAGCAAACAAAAAAACTTCTGGAAGAATCACAGAGTTTTAGACCTAGAAAAAAACTGAAAAATCATCCATTCACTCTCCTCATTTTACAGATGAGGGCATCGAGCCTCAGAGAAATGAAACTTGCCCAAGACCACATGGCAAGTGAGTGCGGGACTCATGACCCAAGACACTTCTTCCAGGCTGCATTCTACCACATCACGCTGCAGAAAACCCAGCAGATGGGAAGAGATGAGGCATGTGGTTGCCATTTCTGTATTACATCCAATTCATATTTCATTTAGAAAATGTATTTCTAGAACTTGTTAAAAAACCTGAATGATTTTGATTGAAGTTTTTCAAAACTAGGATTACTATGCTTCTAATGGATATCAAGTTCAAATTTTTAACATATTTTGCCTTAGTTTGCCACTCCCCTCAAACTATCCAAAGTATTGAATGCCCAGGTTTCCTGTTGGGAAAAGCCCAAGGATCTGTGCACACTCTGGGCTACTCTTGCCCAGCTCCCAACTGGTGCACTGGACCTGGCCTAATGCTCTCTGCTGCTGCCCAGCTCTTCTGCTCCACCCGCAACACTGTACTCAGTTAATCATTAGAGCCCTTGTCTCGGTACAATTCTATAATATAATTCAATAAAATAATCCATGCTAACAAAAGTCTAGAATGGAAGGTGTCTGCTATGGTTTGAATATTTGCTCCCAAATTCATGTTGAAATTTAAGCTGTATTAGAAAACGGGACTTTTAAGAGGTGATAAGGCCATGCAGGCCCCCCTCATGGTTGGGATTTGTGCTGGTATAAAGGGGTGAGTTTAGTTCCCCCACCTCTCTCTCACCTTCTCACCTTCTGCCATGTGATGATGCAGCAAGAAGGCTCTCGCCAGATGGTGGCACCTTACTATTGACCTTCCCAGCTTTGGGGGCTATAAACCAATACATTTCTGCTCACTGTAAATTACCTGGTTTCAGATATTCTGTTATAGCAGCACACAACAGACTAGACACTGTTCAACTCACTCCTCACCATCCTGTGTTGTTCTAGGAAAAATTGTGTAATTAACAATGACTCTTTAGAGACAACATCCCTCCTCTATCTCTCAGAAAGAGGCTTTCTCAGTAGAAGAGGAGGAGGATGTTGGGTGGGGGAGAGGGTTGGGAGTACTTTGTTTTTTCCCGTTGGCATGGCCATGAGGTCCCTCTGTTTGCAGCACCTCAGCCTCTGCCTGCCCACTCCTGAGTTGGGCCCTGTGGTCATGAATTCTTTTGTCAAATACCTATTCCTAAAAACAAGCATGTGTGACTAACTGTGAGACAATTGCAATGACGCAAGTGTATGTGACTTATCTCATCTACCCAGTGTGACAGCTTGACACTCAAGGGAGAGATTTTCACCATCGATTCCCAGAACAAAGAATTTAGAGTAATGAACATTTACGTATGGGTGGCCCTGTGATCTCTCTGACAACACCCCTCGTTTGACCAAATTCTCAGACTCAAAAAGACGACATTGGCTCTGCGCGCTTTCTGGCCTCAGAGAACCTGCAATACCAAAGTTTCACATTTTGGGGACTACCTCCTCATCCGTGTAAGTACAGTTCTGAAAATTATTGTAAAATGTGTTATACAAAGAATGGGGTAATTTATTGCTGCAAATTATCAAACAAGCTAATCAAATTATGCATTCACTCATTCATTTTTTGCAATCATTCATAACACAGATGTACGAAGGAATATCTATGGATATTTGGGGTTGCAAAAAACAGAATCTTAGCTCCACCACTTACCAGTTTAATAATCTGGCCCTAGGAAAGTTACTTAACAGTCTGATCCTCAGTACCTATCATCACTTGAAAAAAAATGGGAAAATAATACCAACCTCATAGCTTGGTTGTAAAGATTCAATAAAATAATGCATGCATGTGCCTAAAACAAAATAGTCACAGAATGGAGATAGGAGCCTTACCGTAGATTCCAACGTAATGGTGTCAATCAGCAAAGTTCATCAGATCAAGGCACAGACTGCCAATTATGCATCATGCTGGCATTTGATGTCTAGAAATCCATCTTCCTCTTACATGAAGCTTTCCTCTTAATCTGTACTTTGCTCATGTTCAACATTTTGGCATTTTTCTAAGTTCCCCAACCTTAGGGCTCTTCTGTTTTCCCACTTAATGTTGGATTAATGAACCACTGGGCCAATGTCCCATTGTCTTCAGCAAAGTGAGTCCCATGAGCCTAAGCTCTTAGGGAAAAAAGTTGGTTTTGGCTGCAAAGGGTGTATAACAGCAGCTGAACCAGGCAGTGCAATATGCATGGGGCTTTTTACTTAGTGGAACTTGAGAGTAAATTTAAAAGACAATTTACTTCTACCTTCTCATTTTCAAGAACAAATGAGGCCCAGAAAGGTAGGGGATTTGCCAGAATGAGACAGCTCTTAAGTGGCTAGATCTACCCCTACTCATGACTCAGATTAAACAGTTGCTTAGGAGACCCCAAAATCATCTCTGCATTTCAGAAGATTAAGTGCTTGTATAGACAATATCACATATTACACTATAGTAATTTAATGATTTCCTGATGATATATGATAGGCCCCAGATTATCACTAAAAGGTATTTTAAATTTTGACAACTGACACAATTTGGGAGCCAACAGCAACTCTTGGAATTAAGAGTTTAGTTAGCACATGCCTGGCTGGAAGCCACAAGGTGACATACTCCAGTGGCTTCTAAACTGTCTGTGTCACTGGCAGTCCCCATGATTGCATGGCTCAGAGATTGAATGAGGAGGTATCCAAGAGTTTGCCCCACATCAATCTGTACCCTGAAATCCAATATCTTCTTTTATGAAATAATATGGTTAAAAATAAATTCAAATAGAATAAAAGGGTAGCAGATTAGTCAAGATTTTTCAGAAAAATAGAACCAATAGGATGTATATGTATATCTATATCTGCAGAGAGACATATTTTAAAGAATTGGCTCATGGGATTGTGGGGGCTGGAAATCTGAAATCTGTAGAGCAAGCCAGCAGGCTGGAAATTCAGGTAAGCATTGACATTGCAGTCCTGAGTCCAAATCTGAAGGGCAGCCAGCAGGCTGGGAACTCATGCAGGGTTTTTATGCTGCAGTCTTAAGGCAAAATTCCTGGTCTCCAGGAAAGCTCAGTGTTTGCTCCTAAGGCCTTCAACTGATAGGAAGGGGCCTAGCTTGTAAAGGGTAATCTGCTTTTCTCAAACCAGCTGAATGTAATTGTTCATCACATCTAAAAAATACATTCACAGCAATATCCAGACTAGAGTTTGACCAAACAGCTGGGCACCATAGCCTACCCATAATTTTAGTTGACACATGAAATCAGCCATCACAGAGTAAATAACGAGAAAGGGACCATATCCCACTCCAGACCCTTCCTTCCTTTCCCCAGAGGTAAGCTCTTTAAGTGGTCAAACCCATCTTTTCAGGGAAGGGCATTGGTTCTATTTGCATCCGAATGTTTATGTGTGTAAAAAAGCACCAGACTTTCTCTATTCTTCACATCTCTGCAGTCTTTACTCTGTGCCAGGCCTTCTGTTCAGCACTCTACATGAATTTCCTCCTGTCAGTCCTTTTAGCCACCCAGACATGCAGTTACTATTCTGTCCCCCCTTTTACAGATGGGTCAATGGTGAGCAACATTAACATCCTTTCTGTTGGACAAATCTGATGACAAGAAAGGATCAATCTGCTTTGGAAAAAAAACCAAAATAATTTGAACCATTTTTATTGGGAAATTGGAGGCAAAAACAAGTTCAGAAAAGTTTCAAAGGCGTGCTTGATGCCAAATATGATTTAAAGCCCTGTGTTCTAGAACCCTTGAGTGACACCGGAGGGATGTATGCCGGGGCCGTGTTTTTATTCAGCTCCCCATATAGACAGCGATTTTCCTTGTTTTAAATTATTTATTATTTTGTGTTCCCAATTAAGCTATAATGTGACAGGCAAGCTATTTTACAAGCAATAAAGAAAATAATCATGCTCCCCGGCGAGTAAACTGCAAGGCCAAAAGGTGAGTTGTTTATATCAGAGAAAGAACTGTATTACCACATTGAAAAACAGTAGGCATGGCTGGTTATTGCCACTACAAGTAAAAATGGCTATAGAACAGAACAAGAGAAACTGGTTCCCAGCCTCCTTAAAAGCACTTATTTTTAGAATAATGACAAAACTGTGTTTGCATAAGGAGCAAAAATGATTGATAGACGGCCTGGAGGGAGCCAAGTCTTACCCCCAAATTAGGACCGCAGGGACAAGGAGGTGCTGAAAGGGTCAGGAGCAGAGAGATCTCCCGGGGTGGATGAATGGCAGAAAAATCTAACAGTAGGTTAACTTGACTTGAGGGTCCCATCTTCTGAACATGCTGAACACACCATATCTTAAATTCAAATTAGCCCGTCTATGGAAAACGAAAATGATTTTATGAGTCCTGCCTTGTCATTATGGCGGTTTATGGGAAGCCCAGATGGCTACATATGGCCACCAGACGGGAGCTGGTCTTCAAAACAAAAACAAAAAATAAACCAAAAAGCCCTCACCCTCAAATAAAGCCAGAAGAACTCACCTGCTGAGAGGCACCATGCATTTCAGCTGGAAGTAGCTGGTGACAAGTGAGCCCAGGGGTGAGAGGGGGAAGGAGCTAAGGGAGTGTGTCATCAGAGTTGTTTTCATCTCCCCCTGGTGGGTGGCACAGGGCTATTTGTGGGCTGTGAGTTCGTGTATCTGGGATGTTGCAGGAAGTGGTGAGGAAAGAAGAATGAAGACAAAGAGTATGGAGTTTCCATTGATTTAGCCAAGTCCGTAACAGAAGAAAAGTGCCTTCCTTCAGAACTTCCAATACAATGTGTGAGAATGGACCTGTTACAACGTGTATTACTCACAGGGTGCCCCCACTGCCAAGAATAGGGCCTGCCTTAGAAGGCACTCTGAACCAAGAATCAGCAAGTGACTAAATCTATGAGACTCGTATTGATCAGCCTCAGAAGAAATGAGTCTTACCTTCTTGGTCTCTTAAGAAATTCTCTCGAAAAGCAATTCAAAAAGCTTTCCCTAATACACATTAGATAAACAATGAGATATCCTCCTAGCTTTCTCTCGGGAAACTTTGACTTTATACATTTTCAATTTATTCTCCTCTTTTTTTGTTCATTCCTTCCCTACTTTTAGGCGTTGTTCAAAAGCTAGCTCATCGAACTTTTTTAAATCTTTGTATTCATGTATCCCCAACTAGAGCATGATCTTGTTTTGGCTGGTGGATCCTCCCCAGAATGTTTGCATGTATTAGGGCTCCAGTGAATAGGTGTTGGTCATGAGGAAGGATGACCAGCTAAAGGAGCTAATGACTTAGACAGATACTGTCAAATGGCAAGGAATAGAGGTGTGCTCAAGATACCTTGGTTGGCGAGGCGTATTGTTACACAAACGCACTGGGTGGTAGCCAGTCAACCGAGATGGCGGCCGGCAGTTCCTTCCCTTTCTTTGTGTACATGCTGTGCCCCATGACCAGAGGTAGGGCCTTTTTTCTCCTCCCTTGTATTTCGGCTGCTCTCATACCTTGCTTTCAACAGTGAAATGTAGCAGTAGTGAAGCTGGACCTGTTCCAAGCCTAGACTTCAAGCCTTCTGTGTCCTACTTAGAAGCCAGTCACCATGCAAGAAGCCTGACTGCCCAGAAACCAGCAAGCTGTGAGGAGCCCAAGCTGGCTACACAAACAGGGGGACGCTGAGGTGCCAGACATGTGAGTAAGGCCTGCTTGAACCTTCCAGCTCTGCCGAACTCTCAGCTGAGTGCAGTGAATCGGCCAGCCTAGCTGAGAACACAGTGGAGCAAGGGTTCTGATCCTGCCTGGATTTCAGACCCACAGGATCCAGAGAAATCATATGACTTTAAACCACTAAATGTTGCAATAGATTAATGTACAACAATAGATAAAACACACAGAAAAGTCAAGAAAATGCTTTTGAAGAAAAGTGATCTCCGTAGGTTAAGTGCAGTTGGTTAATACTAATTTATTGTATATTTCAAAATAGTTAGAAGATAATAATTAGAATGTTCCTAACATAAAGAAAAGACAATTTCAGGTGATGGATATCCCAATTACACTGAGTTGATCTTTACACGTTATATGAATGTATTCAATTATCACATGTACCCTGAAAATATGTACATCTATTATGTGTAATAATAATAAAAACTTTTTAAAGAATAAAAAGCGGCTGCACATCTAAACAGCGCTTACAGAGTCTGAGGTGTTCTCTGGGTGTTTATTACGTGTTAGAAAACTCCTAAGTCCTTCCCCATGGGTCACTGAGTAGGTCACGGTCCCTGAACAAGGGTCCAGTTGTTCAGCCACCCTATGGGTCTAAGGCCTGGCCGCTCCTTGGCCGCAGGTCAGCCTCAGGATGGCTGACTTGGGATCAGGAGCAAGACCCTGGCTTGGTCACTTGAGGATAAGGTGGCTGGGCACAAGGTTACCTGTTTGGGAAACAACTCCTACAGCTTTGATAGAATTCAGAGACCGGGATTCAAATGTAAATAGCACATTCCCTATGGGTTATCCCATCTCTTAAGTCTTCTGGGCTGAATGGAGTGCCCGGGGCATTAGCAGTGGCAATGATCAGGCCTCTGAGGTGGGCCAGGGCCCCATTTGCTCACATATTAGTGTAAATACCCTCACCGTACGGGGAGGCTGTATGTGGGATCATAGAGAAGGGGAATGGACAGACAACACAACTCCGGCCTCGAACACCACTAAGCCTTTTATGCGCTGAAGAGATGTTTGCCTTTCCCACAATTGGAGGCCTGGCTATTACCATCGAGCATTTTCCTCAGGCTCCAGTAAATTTCTGGATTCCATCTGTGAGTCTGGATATGGATGTGAATATTTTTCTGTCACTGGGAAAACAAAATAAGTCCAAGAGAATGATGCTGTGGAATCGCTGCAACTCAGAAGTACTCTCTTTACCAATATGCAGAGAAAATAAGACCCGAGAAACAGCACCTGCTCCTTGCAGCTTCACTTACAGCTAGTGCTTTGGGATTGCTGGTTTTTCTTTTTTTACACAGGGTTTCTCCTTGAAGAGGCCGCGCTTCCTAGACGCTCTTCATGATCCTCCTCCCACCTGATGTGCCCTTTATGCTGTGAAAAGCAGTGTAACTCACCCTCAGAGGCTAGCATTTCCTGACAACACATATGGAGAATTAAACGCTATTGCAAGGTGGAAACATTAACTTTAGATCATTAACATGCTTCAGGGCTCTCTACTTGCCAGTAGGCTCTCTCTGGCTAAAAAGTAGGTTCATGGTATTGAACGTTGAATACTCACGCAGAAACTGCAAACTATTCATTACAGGAGTCCCACCTCCCCCAGACACTTCTTGAAGTTTCATGTTTCTGGTGAAGAGAACCAGAGATTGGTGATTTCACAGACTTTCCTGGGAAGAAAATAGAAGAAATTCACTCCCACCTCCAGACAATGTGGCTTTTCCCAGATGGAACTTATTGTGCAAAGCTGCACACAAATAAAAGAAACTTTTGGTGAATTTGATTTAATGTTTACAAAGTATATTTATTAAACAGACATTTTCCTATTGAAAATTTCCACTGTGGTCCTGGAAAAAGATCAAGGCCAGTTCTTACTAAGTAAGCCTATTTGATGCAAACTTCCATGTCAGTCCACCAAAAACAATGATGAAGCATTCGGCGTGGGAGAAACAGCCCTCGCCCTGCTCAGGACTGTGAACCTGGTGAACTCTGTCCATGGCACCACCCAGTTTCTTTTCTCAGCTCATTTTTTCCCTCCTGGGGCTTCAATATCTCTTTCATGAAGAGGTCATCCCTGTGCCCACTAACGAGTAACTCCTGTCATGCCAGCACAGCATGGCAGTCATCTACAACAGAGAGCAAATGTAGGCTAGGGACTTTTTTTTTTTTCCTAATTATGGAGCGAAAGACTTTTTCCCAGCTAAAAAGAAGGTATTGGGGGTGGAGTTCCCATGCAACCAACACTACATGATGGGAGCTGTTGCCAAGTCTCCTCATGTGAAGGGCGGTCCCAAAGTAGAAAATTCTACAAGGTGTTCCTCTGAAATGGTGCTTCCCGAACAATGAACCATGAACCCCTTGCAGCTTCAGAGCTTGCATCTATTTTCTTAAAGGACACTGAGAATACAGTTCCTATGGAGAGGGAGGGAGGTGAGGTCTTGGACATTTAATTTTTCCATTAAAATAAGAGGTTTTTACATGAAACTGTTGTGAAGCAGTGCAATTTTTTAAAAAAGAACAGCATGGCCTCATTCAGAAACTGGTCGTCCAATAGAGATGCAGGTCAAGTTGACAGGAGAAAAACAGTGAAATAAAATATGAGGGACTTAAAAATAATACTGAAAACAGATATTTATATATATGGAGACTCTAATATATACACACACACATACATAGACAGAGTTGGATAGATTTCCTGCATATTTTCTGAACTGAATGCAGGTAGTCAGGTTAGTTGTGAAGTTCAGTGGAGAAGCTAATGTTTGAATGGATATTTTCACCTTGATAAAATGTCATTTCATTCATTCATTTAACAAAGCACCATCCCTAGCATCACCTACTGGAACTAGGAAGTGTCTCAAGCAAGTAAGGGCAGTCGCTGCCCTGAAGATGAGTTCAGTCTGTTGTGCGAGTACACACATCCATCGGGTATGATCTACTAGGTGGGGGCACAAATACATTGTAACACTCACATTTCCCAGTTAAACACATCAGCACCCACATGTCCTTTTACCCACAAAGTCTAGCATTAGCCCCTCCCATGCGGTGAGCCCCCAGCCTTGGACCCCGAGGTCACCACATCTCTCTTATTTCACACTCATGCACCCAGTCATTGATCCCCCAAGCATGACTCCAGGTCCAGGTGGCCAGGCCCATGCATAGGTCCAGTTTCAGGCCAAATCATGACTGGTGATTTTTAAAAATGATGCCAGCTCGGTATCTCCCACCTTCCTGGGGGCCTACCATCAGAACTCATCTGCTCCAGGGTCTCTCACTTAAAGGGAGAGGCTATTGTAAGGGTCTTCATTTTTTTCCCTCCCGAAACTTCCTCGTGTTCCTTATGGCAATCTCTGCCTCCTTTTCCCAGCATTATGGATTCCCAAGAGAAGAACAGCCTTTGTGAAGACAGAGAAAAAGAAAATGAAAAGATGATGCAGGGAGTCAGCTCCTCTCACTTGCCCAGTCAAGAGGGTTACTTGCATCACCCCCACAAGGCAAACAGAAGGAAGTCAAATAATGTTTTTCCCATAATTAGGAAGATCTGCTTCACAGTGACCTGCTGCCCACCCCCAGATTTCCAGGAGCTCAGCAATTTTTTAAAATTCCATCTCACCAGAATGCCACGCACACAAATGGCCGAGTCATTGCAATTGTGACAGACGTTACAAAAAGCACAAGGGGATGGGAATGCAGAAAGCAGGGGGAGCTGCACCCCCATGCTAGTGGGGTGGAAAATGGGGGTGCAGAGGTGGGCTTTCCAAGTGGGAATGAAATCTAGGTTTAGGCCCAGTGTGTGAGGAGATGTTAGCCAGGTAGGCAGACAAGCAGGGGTGAATGGGAGACTGCAGGGAGAGGGAGCTAGATTGTTCAGAAAACCAAGACACCCAGATAAAATGATGCAAGATCAGGCTGGAGCATGAGGTCCGGGCCAGAGCCTAGAGATGTGTAGGCACTTAGTCCATGTAGATTGAGGAGTGCGTGTGCTTGCAGATCCCATGAGGGAACTGTGCAGAGCCCTGGACTAGCAGAACTTGGAAGCAAGGGTTCATGCGGCTGGGACAAGGTCTCTGTTTGGTCCCGGTGGTAGAAATCCAAGAATAGCACTGGGGTTGACTAGGATTCTGGTTTTCCTAAGACAGTCCTGGCTTATACTTATTGTCATTCCTCTTTTCACTATGGAAAATATCCTGGCTTACCACCCTCAAATGGTTTGTGATAATAATAATTTTATGATAATGATAATAATAAACTGCAGAGAGAGAGGAGAAAGAACAAGAGAATGAAAAAGCAAACATTGCAAAAACTAAAAATTGGTGAATCTGGGTTTATTAGTTTTCTTCTGCTGCTATGACAAATTACCACATATGTAGTGGTTTAAATCAAATATATTCTCCTTTTTTTTTTTTTTTTGAGGCACAGTTTCACTCTGTCACCTAAGTTAAAGTACAGTGGCATAATCTCAGCTCACTGTAACCTCCACCTCTGGGGTTCAAGTGATTCTCCCACATCAGCCTCCAGAGTAGCTGGGATTTTAGGCACATGCCACCACACCCGGCTAAGTTTTGTAGTATTAGTAGAGGCAGGGTTTTGCCATGTTGACCAGACTGGCCTCAAACTCCTGACCTCAGAGGATTCATCTGCCTTGGCCTCCCAAAGTGCTGGGATTATAGGCATGAGCCACTGCGCCCAGTCACAGATGTATTCTCATACGGCTCTTGAGATAAGAAGTCTGAAGCCTGTTTCGGTGGAATAAAGTCAAGGGTCAGCAGGGCTGGACTGCCTTCTAGAGGCATGACGGGGAGAATCTGTTTTCTTGCCTTTTCAGTGTCGAATGGCTCCAGCATTCCTTGGCTTATGGCCCCTTCCTTCATCTTCCAGGTGCATCGATCTGACCTCAGCCTCTGAGGCCACATTGCCTTCTCCTCATCTGTCTCAAATCTCCCTCTGCCAGCTGCTAATAAGGCCATTTTAACTACATCTACAGTCCACCCAGGAGATTTTCCCCATCTCGGGATTCTTGGCATGAGCACACCAGCAAAGTCCCTTTAGCTGTGTAAGGTAATATCCAGGAATTAGAACCCGAATATCACTGGGGGCTATTATTCTTCTTACCACACTGGGTCAAGCAGATATGTGAGTGCTTCATACTTACCTAGGTTTTGTAAGTTAGAAATTATTTAAAAATCAAATGTGTTAAAGGATGAACAGGTATGGAAGATAAATTATATGCTCACTCTAATAAAGGGCAGAAACCCCCTCTCCCCAGCCCCTTCAATCTTCTTCTCTCTTAATTTTATGAAAAATACTTAGTAGATCATACAGGTACGACAGCTTAATCCAAATATGCCCATGCACTTGCTGAATTGTATTTTAAAGGCAAACGCCGACACAATGTGATCCTCACTGCTATCTTTTTTAAAGGCTGAGAAAAATCTTTAAGTTTCCCAGCAGTGAAATTTATAAATTTAACATTGTCAGAGAAGGCAACCTTCTACACTCTTACAAAGACTCTAATAATTAAAGAGCCAACAAAGAGTCTCAAGAGCTTTTAAAAATTATTATTTAAACATGCTTTCCTCTGCAATGAAGGAGCAATCCAACGCAATTATAAATGTCTCTTTGCATCTGCTCATGGTCTCTGCACATTGCCACATATTTATTCAGGCCTGCAACTTGAGATTCCACACTGTTATTTCCATCACTCAAGGCTCTTTTGCTGTCCCTAGGCTCATGTTCTCTCATATCTACACAGGGAAGGTTTTCATTCCTTGTCAGCTGTCTCCTTTCATCCAAATTGCTCATACCCTCTATCTCCTGAACCCACTTGTATCATCCTTACCAGTATAATGGTATTATTATTGCTAGTCACACTAATAACCTTAACTAAGGTCTTTCTGTGGAAGGGGAAGGAGAAGAAGTGGGGTAAGAGCCGTGGTTCCAAAGGGCTAAGAGCTGCCTCCAGCAGGATTCTGCACCCACCACCTCACCAGGCCCGACCAGCACTTGAACGGGTAGGAATGAAAGCAAAGTGATGCTCCCCATTGCAGACCCTTGAGACACAGTCGTCAGGGTTGGAAGAAGAATCTGGAAAGCCAGGAAAGGCTTAAGGGGGAAAAATAAAGGGAAATCCAAGGAAACTGAAGTCAGACAAAACTGGGCATGGAGCCCTGCTTCAGACAGCTTTGGAGGTGGGTGTAAACAGAAACTCAGGTTTGGGGAAAACAGCTCCATTCTAGTTATGGACAGGACAAACACATTGCAAAATATTTGAAAACCAATACACAGCAATTTCCTGAAGAAAAGGAATTGAATTACAAAAGAAAAGGTGGGGAGAACAGGGGTACTTTGACAAACAGCCACATTTTCATTTGGGCTTAAAACTTTGAAAGACTCACTGGACAAATAAAAGTGGGATATTAAAGGTAGTATATAAAGATACTTTGCAACTTGTTTCTTTATAGTATTTCCATAAAAGAAGAAGTCCTGAGAATTTTTGCTGCAGCTGTTTTCATTGTACAAGAACTAATGTTTTGCTTCTTGTCATTGGGCAGATTGGCGGATTACCATCTGTAATATACACAGAATATACACAGAGCCAACTTACCTCAGTTCAAAAGTCATTTGCTTCCCAGACTTGCATTCCTTCAGACTCCATTCACAAGTTTCCTTTTCCATGATCTTCCCTAAATTGAAGAAGCAAAAAATGATATGCATCACTGAATTTGAATATTTTTACCTTCTCTTTCAACTATTTCATAACAATTCTGCAAAATTTACCAGAAGAAAGGCACCTGGTGATGACTACCCACACTCCAGACCTCTCCCCACTGATCCTTTAAGACGAACCAAGGAGCTGTAAAGACCAGGTCGCCATGAATACAAGTGGATTGTCAGCAAAGGGGAGCAAAGGTCTCACCGCCCACTCCCTTTTTGCAGATATCCCCATTCAGATTTCTGTCGTTACTTCATGTAATTCCTTTATAGAATTATAGAGGAGGTTCAATTCTTGAGCCATCAGCCAGCACATCTTTGTTTTCTTCTAGATTTAAGGAACTCTTAGTTACCCAGTGAGACTTAAACCTTTTGCCCTCTTAAACCTTCACCTTTTCCCACATCAGAACCACGATCTACACAGTTAATGAGCTGGCTCTGCTGACACGTTTTCTGAATAATCTTTACCGACCGGCAGGACATTTCAGCCAGGTACTTGCAAGCTGGAGGTGGGCCCTGGCTTTATCTGATTGTGTGTCCAGACAAGTTATGATGACATCCTCTTTTCTTTCCATTGCTTTCAAATCTCCCAGAGAGAAGGCTTGAATCCCCAGGCTTTCATACTTGCCTGTCCTCTCATTTGCTCACTAAAACAAGCTTCATTTCCCTCCTCCTCCCTATTTTCTCTTCCTTCTTTTTTCCTTTTCTTCTCCCTTCTCTTCTTCACACAAAAAGATCCTTCGATTAGTTAATGGAAAAAGGGCAGCTAGGTTTTCTAGAGGCACATGAATATTGAGCTCAGAGTCAGTGTTACTGACAACATTTTAGAGGACGACATTTTCCATTCATATGTTAATGTTCTAACAGCAAATCTTTAGCTCATCTGAAGAGGCAGTGGGATTTGAGCTCCTGGTCCCTACAAGGAGGCTGGTAAAGGTGGCTGTTATGCCTGCAACAAGCAGCCTATATGCAGTTGTTTCTGGAGACGCATTTGTGGGGATTCTTCCAGATATATCAAGGGAAGGTCCATGTAAGCCTCTTGAAACAGGAGAAATGGCTGCTGTGCATTTTAACTGGTCTTACTTGATGCTGAAATACAGGCCCGTCTACAAAAAAGTACTCAAAACACATGGTGAACTTACCACTATTAAGCAATTGATTTATAAACCCAGTTTGGGGTTTTTAAGTTAGCCACCCCACTGGGCCCTCTATACACACAACTAGGCTTATGAAACTCAAACAGCTCTTGCTTGGCTGGGTGTGGTGGCTCGCGCTGTAATCCCAGCACTGTGGGAGACCAAGGGAGGACTGCTTTAGCCCAGGATTTCGAGACCAGCCTGGGCAACATGGCAAGACCCTGTGATACAATAATTTTTAAATTAGCCGGGCATCATGGTGCATGCCTGTAGTTCCCAGCTTCTCAGGAGGTGGGAGGATCACTCGAGCCCAGGAGGTTGAGGCTGTGGTGAGTTATGATCACACCACTGCACTCCAGCCTAGGGGAGAGTGAGACCCTGTCTCCAAAAACAAACAAACATACAAACAAATAGCTTTTGCTTAAACTACGCCAAATTTTAGAGCCCTGAACTCTCACATTTAACATTAATCATCAAGCAAAAATCTTAACAGCAGCACCCAGTGTTTGTTAAATCCTTCTCAGGTTGGTCCCGGAGAGCACCCTAGTGACGTAGTGTCTCATCCTGGTCTTGCAATGGCCTTGTGAAGTGCATGCTTTATCACCTTCATTTTTCAGAGGGCAACACAGCTCGTGAGGAGAAAGGAAGATGTGAACCTAGGAAACTTCCATGAGCTTGAGTTTGAATACTATGTCCTACCTAGGGCTGCCATAGCAAAGTACACAGGCTGGTGGTGGCTTAAACAACACCCTGCCTTCTCTCACGGCTCTGGAGGCTCATGGTCTGCAGAGCTGGTTTCTCTGGAGCTGGAGGGAGAATCTGTCCCACGCCCCTCTTCCAGCTTCTGGTGTTTGCTGGCAATGTCTGGTGCTCCTTGGCCTGAAGAAGTTTCACCCCATCTCTGCCTGGATGTTCACACAGCGCTCTCCCCGTGGGCATGCCTGCACCTAAATTTCCCTTTTATATGCAGGCACCAGTCATATTGGATTAGAGACTCACCCCACTCCAGTAGGAGGTCATCTTAACTAATTACTGCCAGGACCCTATATCCAAACCATGTCACATCCTGAGGTTCTGGGAGTTAGGACCTTAACATATGAAGTTATGGCAAGTGCAACTCAATCCATAACATAGTTTGAGATGCTCGGGGAATCGAGTTCATTTCACTGCTGTGGTGGCTAATATTAGGTGTCAACTGGATTGCATTCAGGGATGCCTGGATGGCTGGTGGAGCATTGTTTCTGGGTGTGCCTACACGGGTGTCACCAGAGGAGATGGACATTTAGGTCGGTGGACTGGGAGAGGAAGACCCAGCGTCAGTGTGGGTGCACACTGTTGAA
Organism: Colobus angolensis palliatus; assembly: GCF_000951035.1. NCBI lineage: Eukaryota > Metazoa > Chordata > Mammalia > Primates > Cercopithecidae > Colobus > Colobus angolensis. Next base: position 16,902,656 of record NW_012114252.1, read on the forward strand.
TCAGCTGCCGGCGCTGCTAGAACAAGGCAGGTAGAAGAAGGCGGGAGAAGCTTGCTGGCTGAGTCTTCTTGCTCTCTTTCTTCTTCCTGTGCTGGAGGCTTGATTCCACTCCTCCTGCCCTTGGACCTCAGCTTCCACGTTCTTTGGCCTGTGGATGCTGGAACTTGTACCAGTGGCTTCCCAGGGGCCCTCAGGCCTTTAGCTGCAAACTAAAGTCTCCACTGTCAGTTTCCCTAGTTTTGAGGCTTTCCGACTCGGACTGAGCCACCACCAACTTCTCTTTCCCCCGCTTGCAGACGGCCTACTGTGGGACTTTGCCTTGTAATTGTGTAAGCCAATTCTCCCTAAATTATTCCCCCTAAATTTATTATTTTTCCCTTTCCTATATACATATATCCTATCAGTTCTGTCCCCCTGGAGAACACTGACTAATACAACTGCCATAGTTCCTAGCATCTTCCCAATGACTCACCACCTCTCTGCACATGGGCCTCCCCTGGGCCTGTCCTCCTAAGCAGAGTTTATTCTGTGCATCCCACTTTGAACTGTCCCCAACATGTTAAAACCTGCTTTTCACAGCTGTACTGTCTGATAAGCTACAGCGTGTGTTACTGAAAAGCCTAGAGGCAAACTTGTCCTCCCTGATTTCTTAACTCCAACGAGTGAGCATCTAACTGCTGAGAAATTTGGGAGAAGGAAAGGAATGGGCCGTCTTCCTAGAACTTTTAACCCACGGGCCCAGGCCACCCCCTACACACAGCACCAGCTGCCAGCCATTTCATCTCCCTTGCTACTGTTGTATCAAAATCTTCTTTCAGGTCATCCCTGGTGCCTGAAATGTGCCAACTTTTCCTACAGGTAAGTCAAACACTCCTTAGAACCCACCCGCCTTAAGAATTAATCAACCCTAGGGCCAGCGTGGTGGCTCACGCCTATAATCCCAGCTCTTTGGGAGGGTAAGGCAGGCGAATCACAAGGTCAGGAGATCGAGACCATCCTGGCTAACACGGTGAAACTCCGTCTCTACCAAAAATAACAGTGGTTGAAGGAGCTAATGCATGAAGGTCCACAACAGAACACGCAGTGCTTTTGACAGGCAGACCTGCCCTGTGCACAGTTCCCAGAGGGAACTGGGCAGCTTGGAATTTTCATTTTCATGTGACTCCTTTTGGAGACAGGTTCCGTATTAGTCCCTTTTCACGCTGCTGATAAAAACATACTCAAGACTGGGCAATTTACAAAAGAAAGAGGTATTGGACTTACAGTTCCACATCACTGGGGAGGCCTCACAGTCATGGCGGAAAGCAAGGAGAAGCAAGTCACATCTTCCCTGAATGGCAGCAGGCAAAGAAAGAACTTGCGCGAGAAACTCCCATTTTTAAAATCATCAGATCTCGTGAGACCCATTCACTATCACGAGAACAGGATGGGAAAGACCCGCCCCCATGATTCAATCATCACCCACCGGGTCCCTCCCACAACACCAGGGGATTATGGGAGCTACAAGATGAGATTCAGGTGGAGACACAGCACTAAACTACAAGATGAGATTCAGGTGGGGACAAAGAGCTAAACTATTATCAGGTTCTGACCATCAACTCTGCATTCAGAACTCACAGAATCTAGGACCTTTTAATTCTCAAACAGAATTTTAGCCTTGCCACTTGAAGGACTCATCTACTAAACAAAATCCCTAGGCCCACTCCCTTTTTGGTGCAAAATGTCAGGGTCACCAAGTAAAATAAAGTTTCTTTCTTGATCCATTCCTGCTGCTATAGAAAAATACCTGAGATTGGGTCATTTATAAGCAACAGAAATGTATTACTCACAGTCCTGGAGGCTGGGAAGTTCAAGATTAAAGCGCTGGCAGATTCAGCATCTGATGAGGACCTATTTCTCACAGATGGCACTGCCTGGGTACCCTCACATGGTGAAACGGCAAAAAGGCCGGGCAGTTCTCTGAAGCCTTTTTTTAAATTATTTTATTTTTTTCAGACAGAGTCTCACTCTGTCACCCAGGCTGGAGTGCAGCGGTGCGATCTCGGTTCACTGCAAGCTCCGTCTCCCAGGTTCAGGCCATTCTCCTGCCTCAGCCTCCTGAGTAACTGGGATTACAGGCACCTGCCACCACACCTGGCTAAATTTTTTGTATTTTTAGTAGAGATGGGGTTTCACTGTGTTAACCAGGAAGGTCTCCATCTCTTGACCTTGTGATCCGCCCGTGTTGGCCTCCCAAAGTGCTGGGATTACAGGAGTCCGCCACTGCACCCGGCCTGAAGCTTTTTTATTAGGGCACTAGTCCCATTCATGAGGTGGAGCCCTTGTGACTGGATGACCCCCTGCAGGCCCCATCTCTTAACACTCTTGCAGTAAGGGTTAAGTTTCAACATGAATTTTGGAGGGAAACAAACATTCAGACTATAGCAGATTATATGTAATCATCTAAAATAGTTCTAGGAAATAGAATACAATTTTCCTCCTTATTCTCTGTTTTTTTTTTTTTTTTTAAATAGAGTCTCACTGTGTCACCCAGGCTGCAGTGCAGTGGCACAATCTCAGCTCACTGCATCCTCCACCTCCCAGGTTCAAGCAATTCTCCTGCCTCAGCCTCTGGAGCAGCTGGGATTACAGGCATGCGTCACCACACCCAACTAATTTTTGTATTTTTGGTAGATAGGATTTCACCATATAGGCCAGGCTGGTCTCGAACTCCTGACCTCAGGTGATTCACCCGCCTTGGCCTCCCAATGTGCTGGGATTACAGGCATGAGCCTCCACGCACAGCCAGAAATAGAATACAATTATTAAAAAGGTATCTTGTCAGTGGCCTTTGATGGTAGTGAGGGGAAGCATAGAGAAAAACACATGTTCTTCTTGTGCATTAACCACTGAAAGTTCTATAAATTATTAGGAATGAATCCACTGTATTTCTTGATGTTTAATTTGTTCTTCCAATGCTATTTAACATACTGCTTTTAAAATAGGACATCTTTTGGCTCATGCCTGTAATCCCAGCACTTTGGGAGGTCAAGGCAGGCAGATAACTTGAGGTCAGGAGTTCGAGACCAGCCTGGCCAAATCACATCACGGTAAAATCACATCTCTACTAAAAATACAAAAAAAATTAGCCAGTTGTTGTGGCAGCCTCCTGTAATCCCAGCTACTCAAGAGGCTGAGGCAAGAGTATCACTTGAACCCAGGAGGTGGAGGTTGCAGTGAGCTGAGATCATGCCACTGCACTCCAGCCTGAAGTGCTGGAGTGACTTTTGTAGACAGAACGAGACTCTATCTAAAAAAAAAAAAACAAAGGCACCTCCTTCTGAAAATGTCCTTTTGGAGTTTATGCTTTTTTTTTTTTAAACTTTAGGTTCAAGGGTACATGTGAAGGTTTGTTACACAGGTAAACTAGTGTCACAGAGGTTTGTTGTACAGATTATTCATCACCCAGGTATTAAGCCCAGTATCAAATAGTTATTTTTTTCTGCTTCTCTCCCTCCTCCCACCCTCCATCCTCAAGTAGCCCCCAGTGTCTGTTGTTCCCTTCTTTGTGTTCGTGAGTTCTCATCATTTAGCTCCCACTTATAAGTAAGAACATGTGGTATTTGGTTTTCTGTTCCTGTGTTAGTTCACTGAGGATAATGGCCTCCAGCTCCTTCCATGTTCCCATAAAAGATACGATCTCATTCTTCTTTATAGCCGCATAGTATTTCATGATGTGTATCTACCATATTTTCTTTTTCCAACCTGTCACTGATGGGCATTTAGGTTGATTCCATGTCTTTGGTAATTTGAATAACGCTGCAATGAACATTTGCGTGCCTGTGTGTTTATGGTAGAATGATTTATATTCCTTTGAGTATATACCCAATAGTGGGATTGCTGGATCAAAGAGCTGGATCAAACAGCTCAAAGAGCTGTTTTTAGCTCTTTGAGGAATTGCCACACTGCTTTCCACAATGATTGAACTAATTTACACTCCCACCAACAGTGTATAAGAGCTCCCTTTTCTCTGCAACCTTGCCAGCATCTGTTATTTTTTACTTTTTACTTATAGCTATTCTGGCTAGTGTGAGATGCTACCTCATTGTGGCTTTGGTTTGCATTTCTCTAATGATCAGTGATATTAAGTTCATAAATGTAATGTTAATGTCCACTGCAAAACCCAGACTGCTCAAACAGAGAGAGTATAGATAGTTAAGTAATTATCTATAATATCGAATCTATAATATCTCTTGCTTTTTGGTTCATCCAGAAATCCACAAAATGAGTCCCTCCACACAGGCCATCTCACAGGTGGTCTCTGCTCCATCAGAGCCTTGGTTCCCGATTATCTTTTTCCTCTGTCACCCTGCAGTCTCCGGGGCTTACCTGGGTCATTGATTACTTTGCTCCTTATTTCTTAGGATCTAACCTACTACAGCAAATGGACCATGAGCAGGTGGCATCAGAAAGTGGGGAAAGTGTGGCCACACCTGCCCAAAAGACCAGCAGCAGACACCACTGTCATTCTTCTCGCTTCTCAGTGGGATGCTGGCCTCACCACCTCCACTTAACGTCGTATTTTTTAAACTTTGTAAATCACTTTCAACTCCTTCTCTCCCTCCTTAAAAATTTATTTTAAAAATGCGAAGGAAATTCCAAGGATGGCAATGCATGCCCTTTCTAATTAATGTTATAATAAAATGGTATATTTGTATTTATTTTTCTATAAACACACATTCACATATATACTCGTGATTAAATTGCCTATTAGTGCTGCCCATCGATAAAACATTCTTCTCATTGAAACAGTCACAGGCTCTGACTGGAGTTCCGTTTCACCCAACACCAGCATTCCAGCAGTGTTCTGCTGCATACTTGTGCACAGTGCCATATATATATATAAAATTATATATTCAAATTCATACACACACACACATACACTTTTTGTTTGGATCATTCAAAATAAAATATGCTTGAAGTCACCTTAATAGTAAAAAATCTCGGAGGCTGAGGCAGGAGAATGGCATAAACCCGGGAGGCGGAGCTTGCAGTGAGCTGAGATCCGGCCACTGCACTCCAGCCCGGGCGACAGAGCGAGACTCCATCTCAAAAAAAAAAAAAAAAAAAAATAGTAAAAAATCAAATTGAAAAAAGACAAAGTTAATAACCTGACATATGGCTATCAAAAGACAGTAGGGTCTTTTTAGCAACTGTGCTTTTTCAGTGGCCTCCGATAATTTGTAAGTGCTTATTACCCACCTGAGCATGCACATTTTAAATACCTTGTTCTATTATACCCATTGTATTACATCAATTCTTTCAGCAATTTCCTTGTAAAATTAGATTTGTGCTTCTGTTCTCTCCCATAAAGCACTGAACCAAAGAACTGCGGTAATCTCAATTGCCTTTCATGCCAGATTTAACCTTATGATACATGCATTAAATACAGATTAACATCTTGTCTCTGAGAAACTTACATTTAGTAGACTGGCCCAAGTTTCATTAAAATATAAATCAATATACAATTCATGAAAAGAAAACCAGTCAGCTATAGCATCTGCGTTCTTCTGTCTAGGAAAATACATTGCCCCTGCTCAGCTACAGCACACGCAGGTAAAGCGAGCTTTTACCCAGGACGATGAACCGAATGGATTTTCCTAAAGTTATGGAAATGAACAAAATGGACTTTTCCAGGTCCACAAATCTCAATTTGGAAACTGATTTTTCAAAATGAACCTAGGAAAGCTGACCTAATTCCAGTGATCTCTGAGGCTCTGTTTCAGTGGCTAGCGCCTTAGATTTACTTCAGTGCTGCTTTAAAACCTGTAAGAGCAGGGGATATAATTTCATCAGGAAACTAATTCCCCTCAGGAGTCAGCCTCGTGGCGAAATGAAAACATACTATATATTTCAGGCCAGATGGGCAGTCCTACAATTGCATAGTAGCAATTAGATGGATCTTTTCATTTCTTCCTAGAGCAGAGTAAATGCAATTTCAACCAGGCGAGTTTCTTCGCTCTCCTCCTGCCGCATGACAGAGAGACTCCAGCAAAACCCCAGGAAGTATGAGCAGCAATCAATTGGAAACAGGTACAGAAAAGGCATTGAAACTGCCATTTCTACCCAAATCACTGCCACACAAAGATATAATCGATACATTGCAAGAAGTGAAAAAGAAGGAAAAAGAAAGACAGATTTTGTAGTCTTGTCATAAACTCTAAGTCTCTCTACTCTCCTTGCATTATTGTATTTTTTTATACTCCCAATCCTATAAAAATTATCCCTTTCATTATTCCAGCATCCCTTGGAGAGCTAAGCCATTGTTTTCTCTGTAACTCATGTTCTTTTATTAATACTAAGAAAGGTATTTCTTATGCTCCAGGACTGAAAATGGCTTTACATATGAGTGAGGCCAGTGAGAAATTTACTCTATGATTACTGAAAAGGTTGATGTCACTCTTATTCCTTATTTCACCTATAATATGGGAATTATTACATTAAATCTTTCAAAGGAATAATCGAGAAGTAAACTAGAAACTTTACGGTAAAATGCACTGGTATAATCATTGTGGGTTCAGCTCTATCTACAGAATATCTTTTGTTCCCAAGTAAGTCAGGAACACTTTTGTTTCTATCTTAACCCAAATTGCCAATGGGACAATTTTCTTTCCCACTGAAGTAATAGTTCTTTTGATACTGATATGTGACAAAAATATATTGATAAATACAAGGTTAACCACTCCCGTAATTCTAATATTTTTACCTAATTGGAAGTACTATTTTGGAAACATTTCTATTGCTGGGTATATGAAATAACTATGCATTTAGCTGGAAAAGTCTGGTCCTAAAAATGTGTTATGCTAAGATAAATCATTTCTAGATCTGGTCTCCATAGAGACCAGTTTCTGAGCTCTAGGAAAGTATTTCCCATAGAGGGAGGACCACAGGAATAGTGCTGTGGTGTTCATAGGACTTGATGTCTCAGAATTACATGAAAGAACTTCCTAACATATCTGAAATTTGATGGTGGTACAAATAGAAATAAGAGAACCAAACCCTGTGGAAACAGGTTCCACTTTCTCAGTATTTTGTCGTGCAGATAGATGTGAAGGAGGTGAAATGCTGCATGTGAATGACCTTCCCATTTAGGTGTCCCCATGTCTGTCCTGTGTTATCGAAGAAATTCATATTCCCAGCTGTAACTGGTGAAAGCATGCTGAACTGTGCAAAGTGGCCTCAGGAAATGTAAAGTTTGGGGGCTGGTAAGATAGCAAAGCTTTTCCTTGTTGATCTTGTCTTGTCCAGGCCTTAACAAATTCACTTGGATTCATGACCTTCCCTGGTTGGCATTAGAAGAGACAGCTCTATCAAATGGACTAACTTGAGATAAATTATGAACCAGACCCTGTTGGGTCTGGTTATGGTGAGGATGAGAGGGAAGAATGCTTCTGCTATCAGCTGAATACCCAGACACAGCTCTGCCTGCAGGGGACCTCAGAATGGATTGAAAAAATGTAAGTTTCAAACTGCAAACTCTCAGAAAGCTAGAGCACTTTTTCTGCTTTGCAGAATTGAAATAATACTCTTTTTTTCACAATACCTAGGAGGAATGTTTAAATGTATATTTACCTCTGTTCCTTGTGCAAGGACTTAAAACCATATTCATGATAAATGAAAATACTTCTTTAACAGCACTTTTAAGCTTCAGAGTAGTCTCAAATAATAATTCTCCCAGAAAAGTTGGAAATTCCTGTAAAAAATGTATGTATGTTAATAGATAAATAAAATATACATATATATATATTTATGTTAGGAGATAGAGGAACTGAGTAATAGTTAATGAGTCAAAGGTCAAAGGGATAACGCCAATATCAAAATTTACCTCTTTCGGGTTTTGTTGTTTTATGTGCTGTGTGCTGATGCTTTAAGTGCGTAGGACATTTTATCCATAGCAATGGGGATGAACAGAGATCTGCAGTATGTGAAGAACAAATACTGCTTTCCTTTGTTTGTACAACATTATAGAGAGCAATGTGTGAATCCAATTAACTGAAACCCAAAAGGATAATTGACTTGTTTTTCCTTATACATACGCCTTTAGAACTGCAATGATAATCATGACCTTTGGGTTATTTCCTGGAAGTTAGTCACTAATTTAATTAAAAGAACTGGAGGTTATTTCCAGAGAAGTGATAACAATACCCCGAATATAAATCATGTTACACAATGCTGCTTCAATGGCAGGTCTTGCTTAAATTTCTCAAAACAGGAATAAGAAGAGTAGTCCCCGTGTGAAGCAGGAAACATCAAAAGAGATTGGGCAGCTGTGCGCCTTCAAGTTAACCATCACTGCATCAGAGACGGGACGGGCAGCTGCACGAAGCCAGACCCATCAGGGAGGAAGAGCAAAGGCAGAGTGGCTTCAAGACAGATCTTGTCTTCCATCTCTGCTAAGGAAATGATGATTTGCCTGAGAAACAAAACAAAGTCAAGAAGAAACACAAAGAAACATCTGCAAGAGGGAAGATACCTATCCAAGGAAATAAATAAGAAACACAAAGTGACAGCTGCAAAGAAAAAACATTGAACACCTTCATGCTATACATGTTCTACAAACACGAAGACCAAATTAAATGCCATCCAATGGAATGGATTGAAGATGTGAAGATGTTTAGCAAATCTATAGGAAAACACACAGGGAAAAAAAAAAAAGATGTTCTATTCTAACAAAGCTTGTGTTTCTTTCCCGTGCTGTGTATCACTGACTGCACAGCATCAGTAATTAACAGAGAATGTAAACGCTGACAAATGGAGGCAGATACTTGGCACCATAGTTTTCCTCTCATCATTCATGTTTTAAAGCCAGTGAACATGAAAGTACAGCCATAGGTGGGAGAGACAAGGGCGATTTTGCAAAATTTATTGTATAATTCAAATCTGCTACAGATATTAGAAAGAGAACTGGTTCCGTAATGCAAATCATACAGTACACAATCTCTTAAATCACAGCAGCAAGCAACGACGTGAACAGGGACTGGCTTTAGTTACTGTGGCCATCTTAAAGTAATAACTGCATTCCTTTTACATTATAGAAGGTGCTTACCTAAAATACGCCTACTGTGGCACAGCTTGACCAATAATATGTGTCAATTATTCTGTTACAATGATGTTTTTCATGGTTATTTAATAAATACAAATGAAACCCTATGACCTCCCGTCATTGTGCTGGGCACTTCCAAGTCGCACTTTTTATAGCTCATGTATGTGTTTAAAAGACAGGTTAATACTATCTCAGTGGCTTTATCCACACCAAGTCAACCTCAGACTCGAATGGATTTTAGAAACTCACAGGAAAGCTTTGTTATTCCTATCTGCAGAATATTAAAACCTCATTTGAAAAGATTATTTGACAACACTTAGTACAATACTCCAGCTATGCCACCAGATACAAATGTGGTGAACAATAATGTCCTCAGAAGGCACAGACAGTGCAGTGACACACACAGAGGCTCAGATACAGCCACAAAAGAATGAGTGATTTGTTTTCATCTCCTTCTTAAACATGTTACGTATTTAAAAACTTTTACTATATGTGTGCATTACTTCCTAATCACTTTGTGTGTGTGTGTGTGTGTGTGTGTGTGTGTGCATATAACTGGATGAACTCTTTCTTTCTCCCCTTGTGGCAGTGGCAATACCTCTGCATGAGATATTATTCAAACACTGGGGGAAACAAAAACCTGAGTGTTTCTAAAGTCAAAATCCAATCCTATCACCTCCTCCTCGTTCTCAGCTATGACCATTAAAAACTCATGAGAATTCACTGAGAGCCTTTATTCACAGTTAACCATTCTCTGAAATAAAAGCAGAAAAATCCAGAATTCTTTGCTCAAAGCGTCTCGGTCTATTCAAACACAGTTGGAAGAGGCCTGGATTAGGGCGCACCATAGAGGAAAGGCCACTGGAGCTGCTAAGTCAACATGTGACCTACTCAGACTCTCCCAGACCTCGGCAGGAAATATTCACCACGAACACAGCCTGTGAGATGTTGCGCTGCTTTCTACATTAGGGGTTATGCATTATTAAAAGGCATCTCATTACGATGGAAATTATGACCTTGTCACCAGCACTAGAAATGTCAAGAAATACCACTTTAAAAGAATATATTGTCTTGATTATAGAAAGAAACCTCTTCCTTTAAAAAAAGAGAAGAAAAGAAAGCTTGCTTTTTCATTGAAATCCTTTTCATAAAAAGGGTTGTAATTAATCATGGCTATTTCATCAAGCTTCTACAACACAAACTCTTAGAAGTCAAAGGAAAATCACACACACATGCACACGCATACATACACACACACACACACACACAATTCAAGAAATATTGGAAATCTAGACCTTCCTCAGTAAGTAACTGTCAATCATGTACATGTTCTCTGACAACCCATCACTTTCTAAGCGATATTAAAGACCATGTTGTCTAAACACAATATTACTGTTTATCATACAAAGCAATGCTTCCCCAACATAAACATTCACATAACTTTTGTATGGCAGTGACACCCACATTATTACTTCTTAATATAATTCTTTAAAGCAGACTACTTTTTAGAAATCTAATTGTCCACGTCAGCCTCAGGAAAACTATTGGTAAAATTGATAACATATTGATAAAATATTGGCAAAATAGTATCTAGTAAAATATCCTGGATTTTGTGTGCTAGCTGCACTTTTTTCCTAATATGTATACATTCTTTTTAAAACTCGAGCAGATTAGTATACTTCACATACCATACCACGTAAAACATTGATATAAGGTATTTTTCATTACAGTGAAATTCTCCTGAGAATACCTAAGTGAATGCCATGAAAAGGGACACCCCTGGCAGCTTCGAACATTGACGAGAGGGCATCATTATGAGACAGAAGGAAACGCACTGGGCCTAACGGAAGAGAGGTGGATCCAGTGGGGACTCTGTGATAACCACCTTGTCATGATACCCTAGGGTCCTTTCCTCATGGGAAAATGAAGATAATATGGAATCCTGAATCAGAATTGCTTAAATTAGCAGATATGCAGGTTGCTAATAAAATGTGTTTTGCTAAGACAAGCTATAGTATTATACAGCAGGATATAAACGTCAGTGAACTCTGTTGTGTGTGACATTTACATACCCCTGCTCTGTCCCAGGCACTCTGTTAGTGACTGGCAATAATGAGAAAAAGAGATCTAGGTCCCACCCTCAAGAGACAATTATTTCATTCAAAGCTCATGTGCATCTGTCAGGATCATGACTCACTCAGTTATTGATACCTTCAAGGAAGTTGTGTTTGGATACATGTCTTTGATCACAAAGATGGTAGAAGGCTCCTCACCTGTACTTTGAATATCACTGATTTGATATTTGATGTTAGACTGCTTAAACTCCATACATTTTTGAAATACGTGGATTTAACTTCAGTACACTATCACAGTATTTCCTATACCTAGCAAATGTCAGAATTGTTGGAGGCGCTAGATGAAAACACAGACAGGCTCCACTTCTGCTGTCAACGAGTCAAGACCTCGTTGGTAGGAGGAGGACTCACTCTGGATAGCGATTTTAACAAGAGTCCCCAGTTGATTCTGTTTCAGACAGTAATTCTTAAAGTGTGGCCCTGGAACGGCCGCATCAGCATCACGTGGGAATTAAGAAATGCAAACTCTCAGGTCCCACCCCCACTTACCGAATGAGAGAGTGGGACCCAAGCCCTCCAAGTGACTCTAGTGGCACACTAAAGTTTGAGGAGTGCTGGTGTAGGATATAGGATAGAAGTAGAATTAAATGCATGTGCTGAGTATCCAAGGTTCGGAAACACTACATTATAAATAGCAAATAAAACGTATAGCTCTAACATACTGGTTCTCAACTTTGCCACCTCATTAGGTGATCATGAGGAGCACATGGGATGCTTTCAAATATCTTGAGGCCCAGTACCACACAACAGATCTGTTTATATCAGGTCCTCTGCAAGAAGAACCCAGGGATCAGTATTTTTTGAAATATACATTTCTAGGTGTTTTATTTGGATAGAATAATGTTTCATTTAAAAATTTTTAAAATGATACAAATATGCTTATTTTCTTCTTTGTGGTTTTTTGTTTGCTTGTTTGCCCCAAATAAATAGAACATGAATGTACATTTAGGATGGTTTATGTTTTATTCTGAAAATTTTAAGGCAAAGAAATTACAGTATAACTTATTACATAAAGACATTGTATATGTACCATACCTGTGCCATATACATGTAAACATGTTTATAAATGTAGAGTATCAAGCTTGATGTTTTGAAATTTATTTTAAAACATATAATCTTGAAACCATTAAACCATATTTTTGTGATTACACAATGTATTTCATTTACACAAACACACATTTTTGTCAGTAGGATATAGGACTTTTATCTTCTCAAAGAGGTCAAGTGTTAAGTCAGAAACGTCTTTCAAAGGAAATGTGATAAAAGTAATGTCAAATTCAAGCTAGTGATCTATTCCAGAACAAAGTATCCTATTTTCTGTCTTCAAAGGTTTCTAACAAGTAGGTATTAAACTTCATCTTAATGTTTAACACACAAATTTATTTTTCAAACTGCTGCTTTGAAAGCAAAAGCCATGAATTCTGTAATGTCATTGCATTTCTTTTAGGATTCCATCCTGCGAATGCTAAAGCAGCGGTAACTCCCAATAGGATTTTATCTGGGCAAGAGGCAAAACTAAATGCCTGAAGTGATCCCACTGTGCACTAATCTCAAGGCTAATTTGTCAAATCTGCGTTTCATTTGTTTTCGTACTTTGTAAAAGTTTATTGATAAGCCATTTTTGTCATCTTCCTGGGAATTAGATGCTGATCAATCTCGTTTGCATTCCTGACTCTTTAGTAATTAGTGACCCAGTGGGTCTCCTGCAAGAAGGATAAATGCGAGGACAAATTCTACTGAGCAGCTCTTATTGTAAACAATTTGCTTTCTTGCTGGCTTCCCAGGTTGCTACATTTTGAAGGTTCTTACTTTTTCTATTCAGAATTTGTTCTGCTTCAGAACATCATAAAAGTGATGGCAACCTTTTGTATACTTTATTTCTGTTTATTGTGTTCAGGGCAAATGATCCTACAAGACATAAAACATCTGGGACTGAGAGATCCTTTTTATGAAGGCGGTTTTGAAAGGAAAGAAGGAAACCCCGACACCACACCCCTCCTCTGCAAAATCAAAGCCAAAGCTGGCTTTGAAGGTCAAGGAGCCTGTGCTGAAAGATGTTCACAGCCCTGAAAGGCCCACAGTCAGTCACTTTTTCTGTGGCGGGGGCCCCAGGTGTCGTACAAGTGGCTTGTGTATCCTTGGACAAGCCCTGCATACCCTCATCAAGTTCTTGAAGCACAGAGACAATGATGAAAAAGATGGATGGTAGCACCCTACTGGTATTTATTAAGGATATCAGGGCCAAGAAGCACCAAAACAAGCCATGAGAAGGCCCAGCAGCACAACGTGGCCAAGACCAAGGTGGCCATCGAGGCTGGCAGAGAGAAGGCTACCCTATAGGACCAACCCATAGGAGCATGATTTGAACACTGCCAGTCTCTCTGCACCCTCTAAACTGCGCCCACCCTGCTGATGGTAAAGATTTGTTTTAATCACCCAAATGAAGGAAGGGGAGAAGAAATTCTCTGACTCATCCAATAACATATGTCTCAGATGTCACCTAAGCTTTCCTTGTAAATATTTTAAGGGTGCTTCTCAAACAGTCTCAACGGGAGCCATACAAGCTCCCATCTGAGTGAACTCAGAAAGAGCAGTTTAAGTTGCTATTGACCTATCTGAATTCTCTTCTCCCACTCTGCACCATCCACCTCCCTCCCTCCTGCCCTGCTCACCACACTGACACACTGGAACAATTGGAAAAGTAAAATCAGTTTCGGAGTTTGATCTAGATGACATAAACCAGTTGCTTACTAACTATGCACTCTTGCAGAAGCTTCTTTAGCTATGAGATTAAAAGAACACAATGTATTTGCAAGAATTTTGAGGTAGAAATAATAGATATGAAACGCCCAGACACAGAGCATGTGTTCACAAAACGATTTGTATTATCAAGAATATGAGCAGAAAAACACCACACCAGAGGAAAAGTGGGACGGGAGGCAATGGAGCAATGGTCAGAACAGATTGACAGTTATTCACCACAAGAGTCATCTTAGTCATTTAAATCTGGGGGTCAGTTTTGAACCTTTGAGAGGTTCCAGGCTGCAAACACTCCAGGCTTAAGAGTCGGCGAACAATTTCTGGAGATAATGAATTTGGAGATGGGGGATGTGGATTCTGCTCCATGTCCCTCCTGACTGACCGTGGACACGGGCAGAGACAAAGCCTATTCCTGTACATCTCTGAGAGGTAAGGGACTGAGAATAGCTACAAAATCACTTCAGGAAATGACTCAGCTGCTTTTGTACGTTTATGTGGGTTATTTTAGTCACATAAATGGATCAATGTCTAAATAAGGCGGCGATACTCAGCCAGTTCTTCTGCATCAAGTGAAAAGCAGGACTGTGTGATGGACAGTGAAAAGGCAGGTTCCGGGAAGCGGGTGAAATCCAGAGTGTGGAGCCCCAAGGCAAATGCTGCCTTCTTATCATTTCACCTCTGCGGAGGAGGCCCCTGGCTTTCTGATGCCTGGCGATTACCTCGGGATCGCTTTGTGAAGCGGCACACACATGCCTGTCCCAAGGCCTCCAGGAAGCCCTTGCTCAGCTCAGCTGAATCCAACCTCTCCGTAACATCACCATGTCTCTTTACCTGCTTTCTCATCGGTACCTTTTCTTGCTAAGAGAAGAAAGAAAATGTACAAAGGTGAACTGTGGCAGACATGTTCATGATCTCCTCTCCATCCTGCTCTCTTTTTCTTCTTTCTTTTATTAAAAATCTTTTATTTTTTATTTCCATAGGTTTTTGGGGAACAGGTGGCATGTGGTTATATGAGTAGGTTCTTTAGTGGTGATTTGTGAGATTTTGGTGCACCTATCACCCAAGCAGTATACACGGAACCCCATTTGTGGTCTTTCATCCCTCACCCACTTCCCACCCTTTCTTCCTGAGTCCCCAGTGTCGACTGTGTCATTCTTATGGCTACACATCCTTATAGCTTAGCTCCCACTTATGAGTAAGAACATATATGTTCTTTGCAATTGCAAATTGTGCTGCTATAAACATGTGTGTGCAAGTATCTTCTTCGTATAATCACTTCTTTTCCTCTGGGTGGATACCCAGTAGTGGGATTGGTGGATCAAATGGTAGTTCTACTTATAGTTCTTTAACGAATCTCCACACAGTTTTCCATAGTGGTTGTACTAGTTTACACACCCACCAGCAGTGGAGAAGTGTTCCCTTTTCACTGCATCCACACCAACATCTATTATTTGTTGATTTTTTGATTATGGCCATTCTTGCAGGAGTAAGATGGTATTGCATCGTGGTTTTGATTTGCATTTCCCTGATCACTAGTGATGTTGAGTATTTTTTCATGTGTTTGTTGGCCACCTGTATATCCTCTTTCGAGAACTGTCTATTCATGTCCTTAGTCCTACTTTCTCATGGGATTGTTTGTTTTTTTTCTTGCTAATTTGTTTGCTACTCTCTTGTTCTTAGCAGTAGACTCGGTACAGTATTCTTAGGATCCCACTGCCTGGAGTGTATAAAAAACTCTCTTGCAAATGCCAGCACTCAGCTATCTCCTTTCTCAAAAGTTTGCAAATGAGTCATTAAGAAATGTTTTTGTCTAACAGATTGCACATCATTCTGTCAGGCAGGGAACTCTTCACCCCTGACTCTCCCCACTCCTGTCTCTCTCTTTATTGTGTAATACACTGGGGGACACAAAAGCAAGAAGAAGATAAAAGGGGCAGCATCTTCCCTCACAAAGTGTAATGGAAGGGATGATAAACACACTTATACATTTGCATTTTAGACTCCAATGAAAATATAAAATATATTTATACGGTAAGTATCAAGCTTAAGATGCACTGTAGGTGAGCTACGCTGAGAGCAAAACTCTGCCTGGTATGGATGGCAAAAAAAAGGTAAGAAAGGTTTCTGGGGTAGGCAGAAGACGGTCCTCCCAAGGTGTTCATGCCTTAATCTCCCGAAACTGCAAGTGTAGGAGGTTATATGGCAAAGGGGAATTCGCACTGCAGGCAGAATGAAGGGTACTAACCAGCTGACTTTAAACAGATTATCCTGCATTATCCAGGCAGACCCAAGTAATCATAGGGATTCTTAAAAGTGAACAAGAGGCAAAAGGGGAGGTCAGGGTGATGGGACGCCTGGGGGACCTGTCATTGCTGGCAAAGATAGGGCAAGAAGCCATTGCCTGAGACACGTAGGAAGCCTCTAGAGACTGGAAGAGGCAAGAAACTGACTCCACCCTCACCCTTTCAGACAGGAATCCAGCCTCACATTACCTGGAACCCAGTGAGACTGGGGAAGACTTTTTTTTTTTTTTAAGTAGAAGTATTTTTATTTTAATGCACCATAAAATGATAATCTCTCTAAGAAATACCTCTCCCTCCACGTGTGAAAATCAAAACAAAACAAAAAAACCCACACAATGTTCATAGCCATCAGGAGCTTGAAAAACAAACTTTGGTGAATGCGAGCAACTCTGTTAAACAGGACAAGGGTTACAGGTTCTCACGTCACTACAATAATTGACAATCTTGGAACGGACTCCACTGCTGATGTCCTAAAAGGACAGAGAGGTGAACTGAACACTTGTAATTAAGAAGAGCCCGTGGGGTAGGGGATGCTCAAAACCAAAATTTGGCCTGGCACAGAGACTCATGCCTGTAATCCCAGCACTTTGAGAGGCCAAGGTGGGTGGATCACTTAAGGTCAGGAGTTCGAGACCAGCCTGGCCAACATGGCGAACCCCATGTGAACCAAAAATACAAAAATTAGCTGAATGTGGCTGGGGGTGCTTGTAATCCCAGCTGCCCAGGAGGCTGAGGTGGGAGAATCGCTTGAACCCAGGAGGCAGAGGCTACAGTGAGCAGAGATCAAGCCACTGCACTCCAGCCTGGGCACAGAGTGAGACTCTATTTCAAAAAACAAAACAAAACAAACAAAAATCCGCATAAACGTGGCAGTGTTGGCAACTCTCCTCCCCTTCCTCCTTGCTACCTCTCCTCCTCCTACTCAGGCTGGTATTCTCCTTTCATGCAAAAGGGCCACCACTGTTTTGGATGTCTCCATGTCAGACTTCCAATCTATAAAACTGTAAGATAATAAATTTGTGTTCTTTTACACCGCTAAGTTTGTGGTAACTTGTTATAAGAGAAACAGGAAGTGCATGCCAATTCCCTGAGGAGCTGACAACTGAGCTGAGTTTTTATAGATTTAAGCCAAGCTAGGCAGGGAGGTGACAAAGCATATCCTATGTGAAGATAGCAAGATTCCTGGCACTGGAGCCAAAAGATGATGGCAGTGAGGGGTAGGAGTCAGGCTGGAACTGATAGGCACAGCTGGACCAGGGAAAAATGGTTTGCAGTTTCACTTTTTCCACAGATCATGGTGCCTTTGTTGGGCTAAACCACTGGCCGCTCCAGAAAGGTCTTGTAAACTTTCAGAGTGTGTGCCTTTGTTCACACCAATCCTTCTACTTAGAGTAAGCTTCCTACCTATTTCCACTAGCCCAAATCTTACCTTCAGCCCTAAAACATGAATTACCGTGTCCTCTGATCACCTCAGCTGAAATGGTCACATCTCTCTAAGAACTTTTATGACACTTTATGTTTCTCAGTTATGGTCCATCGCCCTAATGGCTCAAGTGAGAATTATTTGTGCGTCCAACTCATATTACTTATTATTAGCATCTGAAGACGAAAACAGCATCTACCTAGAACATCCTTCGTGACTTCTCTCATGCCGCCATGATGCCGTGCGTCACAAAGCAGGTCCTTGATACATACATCTTTGACCAAATGTTTATCAACAAATAAAAGAGTGACATCGAGCCCAGGAAACACCTTCCAGTCTGGAGGAAAAGGACCTGTTCCTAATCCATTAATCAAAACAGAAGGCCAGGCAGTGAATCCCAACAAAATAATAGATGCACACGTCTTAAACATTTCACACGTAAACATCTGTTCACCAAACTTCTGAGGTGGGGTCTTCTGATTGGTATTTTGTCTCGTCTCTTTGCATAAATTGCACCTAGAACACATCTCTATTAGATTGCTAGGACTACCATAACAAAATGCCCCATACTGCACAGGTTAAGCAACAGTAATTTATGCTTTCACTATTCAGGAGGCTAGAAGTCCAAGATTAAGATGTTGGCAGGTTTGTTACTTGGTTGGCAGTTGGCCACCCTCTTGCAGCCTCTTCACACGGTCTGGGTGTGAGCATCCCTATCCCTGGTGTCTTTTTTCCTTCTTATAAAGACACCAGTCACATCAGATAAGGGCCTACTCTAAAGACCTCGTTTTCACTTAATGACCTCTTTAAAGACCCTATCTTCAAATACGGTTACATTCTGAGATACTAGAGGGTTGGGACTTCAACATATGAATTTGTGGAAGATGCCATTTAGCCCATAATAACATCGCACATAATTTTCAGTTTCATCTGCTTTAAAATGGATCAGCAAGAAGTACATTTTGTCCAGGTGTGGTGGCTCACGCCTGTCATCCCAGCACTTTGAGAGGTCGAGGTGGGTGGATCATGAGGTCAGGAGATCGAGACCATCCTAGCTAACATGGTGAAGCCCCATCTCTACTAAACATACAAAAAATTAGCCGGGCGTGGTGGCGGGTGCCTGTGGTCCCAGCCACTTGGGAGACTGAGGCAGGAGCATCGCTTGAACCCGGGAGGCGGAGCTTGCAGTGAGCTGAGATTGCGCCACTGCACTCCAGCCTGGGTGACAGAGCGAGACTCTGTCTCAAAAAAAAAAAAAAGTACATTTTGAGTGGAGAATCCTTCTGGATTCTTACATTTTCCCTTGGTCTTTTAAGAGTTTTCTCCCCCACATCTAATTCAACAGCAACTTTTCGCTCTTCTTTCAATGGCCATCTTCCAAAGGAATTGCTTTGATTTCACGAAAATAACAAATCCCTTCTCACATTCAGACATCACTGGTTTACCTTACAGTGAATTAAGTCATGTAATTACAACAGCAAGTGAAACTGGCATCAACAGTTCTAGAAAGAAATGTAACTGACTTTTGGTGAGCTTACAACTCAACTTTTTAGAAGTCTGAGAATGCAGAAATGGGCCAAGCAGAGAATAACCCAGCAACCATCCACACTCAGCCTGTGGTGGTCCTGGGTCCTGTGCTTCATAGCACAAATGGGGACACAACCCAGTGGGGGTACTTAGAGAGACCCCTGGAGTAACAGAACCTGGGAACTGGACAACGTCAAGGAGTCTCATACCCCAACTCCTCTTTCAGTAGAATTCTTGTCGGATTTGTAACACTCTTTTTCATTATAGATGTCAATGATTCAGTGAAAATCCCTGACAGTGGGCATCTAACAGTTGTTGGATTCTTCCTGGGAATGGGGTTTTATATACTCACAAGGCAAGCCTGTTCCTTTCCCAGATGTTTTCATTGGTGAGAAGCACCTGCTTTTTTTTGAGATGCATTCTGCCTCCCTGCAATTCCCATGTATTTTAGCCCTTAGGAGTCATATCTGTCTTCTAAATACAAAGCTTATATTTTATCCATCAAACATCTAGAGACTTTTTTTTATTTTTTTTATTTTTTGAGATGGATTCTTGTTCTGTCACCCAGGCTAGAGTGCGTGGCATGATCTTGGCTCACTACAGACTCTGCCTTCTGGGTTCAAGCGATTCTCCTGCCTCAGCCTCCTGAGTAGCTGGGATTACAGGCGCCTGCCACTACCCTTGGCTAATTTTTGTATTTTTTAGTAGAGATGGGGTTTCACCATCTTGGCCAGGCTGGTCTCAAATTCCTGACCTCGTGATCCATCTACCTCGGCCTCCCAAAGTGCTGGGATTACAGGCATGAGCCACCGCACCCGGCCCATTTTTCTTAATCTTACGTAACATCCCCGTTCTTCCCTTCATTCCTCATGCCATGGGATCTTACATCATTTTTCATCCTAATTGCCTCGCTCTGGACACATTGTATTTTGCCAAAGTTCTCTTCAAATTGTAGCACCCAGAATTGTCATTCTGCAGATCTCGGCTGACCAATCCAAAACAAACTGAAACGACACCTTCCCTGATTCTTTACATTTCCACTAAGATAACTAAAAATCACCTTGATGGCTCTCAAGCAAAACACTCAGATCTTTTTTCAACTAACAAGTATGTGAACAAGTTGGTCTCAGATTCACATTGTATAATATCAAAGAAAAGGTTCACTTGAACATCACTTGCTGTTTTGAGTCTCTCACACAGTGTAATATGTGTTTGTGTCAAGTCCACGTATGTCATGAAGAATCATCCATAAAGGAATGACATGAACTCAGCTCTGCATGTGCCAGCTGTGTGATTTGCACCAGAGTTCCCAAATTACAGCCATTCACTTACAACTGCTGTGACACTTACTATGTCTTAGTACTACCATTCAGTTATTTAACTAAATCAACTCATTTTCCAAAACGTAATCATTTAAATAGAAATTTTTATTACATCAGCACCACAAGGCAGGGTAGAAGAAAAAAGCAATTTTTATTCCAGTAAAGATCCTCAACAACCGGTGTGCCACATCTCAATTCTCACCCAACACAAACTGAACGACCGACCTTCTCCCCAAAAATCTGCCTGAGGTCAGTTTTCCCGTCTCAGCTGATGACAACTCCATCTTCCAATGACTCAGCTAAAATCAAAAGACAATCAAATAAGCCGACTTTAGGATCATTTTTAATTTTTTTCTTTCTGATCCAATTGATCAGAAAGTCTTGTTGGTTCTACCTTCAAAACGCAGCAGAATCTGATGCTTCTCCCTGTTTTTACAGCTTCACCCTGGGTCCAAGACCCTCTCTTGCCTGGATGTCTGTAGCACTCACCCAAGTGGTTTCTCTGTTTTTATCTTTGAGTTTAAACTCAACAGCCAGAGTGATTTTTTAAAAATGTAAGTTGGTGCATGCCACCCTCCTCAAAGCTGCCCAATGACTTACAGAGCACTAAGAATAAAGGCCAACCCCCTGTAGTGTCTCCCATTTCTGAAATGATCTGTCCCCACTCCATCTGCTCTCTCTTTGACTTCATCTCCTATGTCCCCCTCCGCTGCTGCTCACCCCACACCAGCTCGTTCACTGTTCCTCTAACAGCCAGGCACATGCTCACAGGAAGGATCACAGGACAGATCACAGGAAGGACGTGACCCTGGTTGAGCCTCCTGCTGAGATGATCTTCCAGAGAAGTTGGCCTGGCTGGCTCCTTTGCCTCCTTAAAATTATTGCTCAAACGGCACTTCTCCGTCACTTCGCTGACTTCTCTGTTTTAAATTGGAACGTCCCTATTCCCAATCCTCTTTACACTACCTGCTCCCTTCTTTTCTTTTTCCCACAGGACTCATGACGCTGTAATATGGTATGTTGTTGTTGTTGTTGTTGTTGACTCTTTTGCCCAGGCTAGAGTACGTTGGCAAAATCTCAGCTCACTGCAACCTCCACCTCCTGGATGCAAGCAATTCTCATGCCTCAGCCTCCCAAGTAGCTGGAATTACAGCTACATGCCACCACACCTGGCTAATTTTCGCATTTTTAATAGAGACAGGGTTTCACCATGTTGGCCAAGCTGGTCTCGAACTCCTGACCTTGTGATCCACCTGCCTTGGTCTCTCAAGGTTCTGGGATTACAGGCATGAGCCACTGCACCTGGCTTTCTATTATACTTTCTAATTTACTAATCTACTGGGTCAGGCATTTAGTTTTTGTCCCACCCCCTCCTATGAGGAGGTAACCCTGCAAGGCCACAGATCTCTGCTTTGCTCACTGATGCATCCAAAGCACCCAGAACCATGCCTGGAGCACAGCCTGCCTGGTGGTCTTCTCCACCTTCATTGAGCAAAGTGGCTCAAAAGAGCCCTCATCTTTCCATATCAACCAGAGGCTGCATGTTCGTACCAGCAATGCCGACCCCACCTCCACAAAGAAAGAAGACCACCTCTGCCAGGCCCTTCACTTCATCAACACAGACCAAGGGTAACTCACTAAAGCTCTTTGCTTCCCCTGCTTACTGCAGCCTAAAGATAGTTCTTTAGAATAAGGTGCGAGGATATAGTACAATTCTGTGATATGCAAGTATCACATTTTTATTATGCCGTTGGCCTGAGGATAAATTTTGTTTAGAGCTCCCTGTTTTTCTGATAGATATATGACCAGTGGGTAGTGCTCAGAGCTAGTGACATAGAAATAATTTAACAGATGTAAGGATATGATTTTTATCCTCCACTGTTTCTCTCTCAAACATCTTTAGTTTCACAGCTTCCTCACTGCGACACTTTACATTTCTTATATATTACTTCTCAACACAGTAACTCTGTTAAAGTATGAAGAAACCTAGGTTAAATTTTTCTTTTTCCTTAGAATATTCTAAAACCAACAGGAAGATTTAGCTGGAGACCAGCTATAGAGAATAGTGACACAAATACAAAATATCAAATAAAGAATAAAAGTGTTTATATTGGTCCCTTCCTGAACCTAAAATAGCTCTATAACAAATAAAGTAAAATAATCTGAATGAAGTAACAGCAATAACAAAAAATCATGGTTAATTAGCAAATCCCATCTCAAATATCTGAGAAGTATGAATATTCAACCTCTGATGTCTAGAGAGAGAAACCTTACTGAATCCCATGTGTGAGTACCTCTGTCGCTATCTTGAGTTGGGTATTTACAGTAACTTACAGCTGCAGATTCTTGACTGTACAGCCGTATGTTTTATTATTTAACCAGATGTAGGCCATAAAACTAGTTTATCTATTCTGGGGTTTGCTTAGTACTAATAAAATAAACTTCAAATCCCTAACTTAATGGCTGTTCTGATATTGTAGCACTTCAGCAAAGGACAGTTTTGCAATCTGGTACACCGAAAATGTTCTAAAATCAAAGTGTACTTGGAAAGATATATTTCTGCTCCTAAAGATTTCATAAAGACCCTTGCAATTTGGATGAATCGTGCTGTGCAATGACTTGTTTTTCTATTGATTTCTAGGCTGATGGACCATAACCTTCATTGATAGTTCATTTTGGCTTCCTCCAGACTGAAAAGGAAATAGCACTGACTCTCTTCTCTGCCTTGGAGCCTACATTATTGATATTCTTTCATCATTATGTAGGAACATAAAGCTTCTGTTATGTTGCAATTATTATGTGTCTTTACTAGAATGTAGTTAGTGAAACAAAAATAGATGAGGCAGCCCACCACAGGGCTGTCCTGCTGTTCTCTGCTACACTGAGTACAATACACAGAGCTCAGAGAAAGCTCCCCATTCATGCTGATTTTTTGGCAACAGTTTCACAAAAGAAATCTTTCTGAAGTTCTCAAAAGTGAAAATATCATAATTAGCATTTTAACCCAAGAGGAGCTATGCAGAAGAGTTGAGTCAATTTTCATACAACAATGTATTATTTTAACTCATCTTTCTCTAGGTACTTTCTATGAATTTCATACCATTTTTAAGAAATGCAATAATGAAACAAGATTATGAACCTTCTATGGGAAACAGCTGACAATATTTTGCCAGATTTTAAAAGTCTTTTGAGATTTCTTGCACTAGATTTTATCTACATGCCCAGACCATGGGATGTATTTCTATCAACCTATGCCTATTGAGATTCCTTAAAGCTTATGAAGTTAAACATTCATAGGAACAAAATCTTTTATGCCTTTTTTTTTTGACTTTTCATTAAAGGGAAACAAAAAGATCTAACGATCATGCATGCTCACCAAAATAGGTATGGACACTTCTGAGAATAACCACTGAAAGGCAGCGTAAGTTAATTCAAGGTCAGGATAAGTATGAGAGAGCTCACTGCGTTTACTCCCTGTGATTGATAACAATCAGCTGCCATTTGCAGAATACTTCTGGTTCCCTCCCCCTTCCTCAGTACTTCCTGGTACTGACAGGGACCAGCCAATGCATTGCGAGTAGAAGTGATGGGTCACCTCTGGGCTGAGCGTTTCCCTGGGGGTGCAAATCCCTCCAGAGCTGTCTTTTTCTCTGGTACAGCCACCAGTTATGTGTAAGATGGTCACTCTGGCTACCCGGGTAACAAAGGGACAATGCCACCGCCCAGGATGTACATGAGCCTTTCTTATTTTAAGCCGC
The DNA here is from genome assembly GCF_000951035.1 of Colobus angolensis palliatus. Taxonomy (NCBI): domain Eukaryota; kingdom Metazoa; phylum Chordata; class Mammalia; order Primates; family Cercopithecidae; genus Colobus; species Colobus angolensis. The sequence goes on from NW_012114252.1 coordinate 16,926,966, forward strand.
TGACATTTGGGAGTTGATTCTTACTAGCCTATTCTGACAAATTTTTTTTTTTTTTTTTTTTTTTTTGCTCTGTCGCCCAGGCTGGAGTGCAGTGGCCGGATCTCAGCTCACTACAAGCTCCGCCTCCCGGGTTCACGCCATTCTCCTGCCTCAGCCTCCCGAGTAGCTGGGACTACAGGCGTCCGCCACGTCGCCTGGCTAGTTTTTTGTATTTTTTAGTAGAGACGGGGTTTCACCGTGTTAGCCAGGATGGTCTCGATCTCCTGACCTCGTGACCCACCCGTCTCGGCCTCCCAAAGTGCTGGGATTACAGGCTTGAGCCACCGCGCCCGGTGGACAAATTTTTTTAAATGCTTATTTTCGCACTAGTTAAACTGATCCTTCATTTTGCCTTATAAAGATGGTTATCTACATTAGAAACAGTATACAATTTGGGCGGGTGGGAGGTGCTTCGTATCTCCAAGTTATTAATGTGCAGTGATGAATAGACAGAAAGCGGGAAACAGCTGTGGCCATGAAGATAGTTGTTTTTCTAAATCAGGAAACTAGAAAAGCCTTCAGATTTAAACCGGGCAAGGACTGGGGCTAACAGTTACCTGTCCCCAAATTCCTTTTTTTTTACAAGAGAAGTCTGGTTAAAATGAACTTCAGAAGTCTCTTTGAAGAGGAAAAATCGGGGGAGGGGAGACAAAATATACAACTAGAATCAGCTAAGCAGGCAAAAGTACCTGGTATTTGTACTCTCATTATAGGTATATGAATTTCAGAACTTTGATTTTTTTTTTTTTGTAAAGTAACAGCTGTGATTTAACATTCATTTCCCCCACCTACTGCCTGCTGGTCAGTGAAAGAGATCATGAGACTGCCTAGTTATAGCCGCTTGCTTTACCCTGGGGAGCGACAGGAGCAGCAGGTGTGGCTGAAGATGCAAAGGTCTGAGGTTCCTTTGCTGTGTGTCACCTCCTGGCCTCGCAGCTGCAAATGCCCAGCTTTTTACCATCTCTGTGTTATGACCACGGGAACATTCACATTTCACTTGCTCAAAACAATGTGCAAGTCATATGAAAAGTGAACTTGATCTCTTGAACTTCCAGAAAACCCTCACTTGCAGTGGGTGAGCTTTCATTTTTAGAATACAAATACAATTTAGGACCCCTCTTCACACTCTGGCTTCTGCGTCATCCCGCAGCTCGTTCAACAGATTTTCTTTTTGCCCGTGGCAATGTGAAATAAAATTTTTTTTTTTTTTTTTTTTTTTTTTTGCTTCTTTTTTTTTTTTTTTTTTTTTTTGCTTCTCAAAATGACATCTGGTTTGTAGCCGTCTTAAAGTTTGTTCTGCAATGCCGTTAGGTTTAAACATCTGTCATTAAATCAAGGGATTGACAAAATGCTCTGAGTTGTATTGCAACAGAGGGTACTACATCATTAAGTATCTTTTTTTGGAAACAAATTGAAAGAGAGTTAATTGTCTCTTCTTGAAGAGAGTGGGCCCAAATCACCAAAGGTATCTGTTTTCTTTTCCAAATGAGAAAATGTATTCAATTTATTCTAGTAATTTTCCATTTTCTGTCCCACTGACTACTATATTTAATGACTCTAAATCACTCTCCACGTAAAGACAGAGATGCGCTTCTGAGAGTCATTACAAAGATATTGTTTCGTAAATGTCTTTGCCTATTTGAAAAGCACTGAAAGTTTTCAGCAGTTTTGCCCCCCGCTGGTTTCCTAGGCAGGCACGGATCAATATGTCATTTGATAAAATACAGTGCAGGGACACTGTGCCCCAGCAGAGTCCGGATTCTCCTGATGTCTCGTGGCGTCAGCGTCTTGCTCTGTTTTCACGTTCTCTGGGAGAGAAGAACTGATCAAACATAACGTGCACTGTCATTACCTGTTTAAGCCGAAAGTGATAGCAGATGAATATCATTAAGACTCCAGGACGTCTTAAATCCAGAAAGAAAACTAAGGCTTGATGAGTAAAGAGGCTGGCAGGTTGCCCTTCAGTACCCGCACCCAGCTGAACAGCTCATCCATTGTGAGGGAAGTCATAGGCGATTGATTAAATATAAGCTCTCTAGATGGCCTGATACCACTCCCAAAGCTTTTACAGTGATGTCTTTTCCAAGTGCTGGAATAAAGCAGCTTTTCTCTGCAATGGGAAAACCCCAATGTCTTCCTTTTATTCTCTAAGTTCAAGCTGCTTTTAGTTATCGTCTATGTAAAGGATTAGATAATGTGAGAATATTTATTATGCTTGAAAAATATCATTTTTAGTCAAATTTTAAAGTTTCAATTTTTATTTTAAAGACGAGGGTACATGTGCAGGTTAGTTACATGGGTAGATCACACCCAGAGAGTGACCATAGTTACCCACTGGGTCGTTTTTCAACTCATCCCTCCAAAAAATTTTTTAAAAGACTTTGCATGTTAAGAAATCTAGTATATAGAAATGCTACCTTTTCTGTATGTAATTATTTTTAATTTGGATAAGATACCTTTTTTGGATGGTTACTAAATTATTCAGAATGCTAGATCCCAAAGCACAAATGAAGAGAATAAAAATTAAGCAAAAGCAGGGGCTTTGTGTAAGGAGGAGCTGTGGGATTCAAGTCAGGGCTTCACCCCTTAACTAGCTGGGAAATGTGGGACAAGTTTGTTTAACCTTTAAGTCTATTTTCTCAACTCTCCAATGTTAGTAATAAATCCTATCCCATATGGTTGTTATGAACATTACATTAGATAATGCTGATAAGGAACCCGGCAGGGAAGTGCTAAATAACAAGTAACTATTCCCAATACTTCCAACAATTTCTTTTTTTTCTTTTCTTTTCTTAATTTTATTTTAAGCTCCAGTATACATGCGCAGAGCATGCAGGTTTGTTACATAGGTATATGTGCGCCATTGTGGTTTGCTGCACCTGTCAACCCATCCCCTAGGTATTCGGGCCTGCATGCATTCGCTATTTCCAACAATTTCTGAATATCGGAATCACTTCTGAATATCACTGAATATCTGGTGGACATCTTCATTGCTGTTTGTCAAAGAATATGTGATCTTGGCCTCCAGGTTTCTCCTCAGGGTGGGTTTCTTTGAGATATGACTTGAACTCATTTTGGTTTTTCCATGTTTATAAGAACTAAGCGTCTCACTTTTGTTCTTGGTTGGTGGGGTTTTAGTGAAATGGAGAATTGAGCACCTCCCCAATTAAAGTTGACCAACCAGGCACGCTAAAGACATTGACTTTTCAAAGCACAGAGCCAGCCTGAATCCATTATGCATGTGAACAGTATCACACATCAAAATGTCCTGTTTAGCCCACTCAAAATTAGCATTAAAATAAAATGGGTAGGTAGACACTTTTTAAATCTTTTTAAAATTTTGAGGAACAAATCAAGAGAGTACTTTACAAAGGCAACCCTTGGGCATTGCCTTCCTTCCCATGGACGAGGGCAGAGCTGACTGTGTGTAACCAGGTCTCCGCTGTACACCATCTCCCCTCATCTCCCATCTCAACTGCTGAGTACAGACAACCCTTCAATTATTATCTTTACTTGATTTTCAGATCCATAAACACAATGTGAAAGGAAACCTCAACCCCATAATGAGACGTTGTAATATTTTGCATCCTGTTTTAAAAACATTTTGGCTCTGATCGTAAGTGGGGAGGATATTGTTTAAATAGCAGTATCTCCAGGGAGTACAAAAACATTCCTAGAGTTATCTTCCAATATTTCACAAAAAGAAGTTTATTATAAAAAGTGTTCGGATGTTTTTATCATTAATAAGAAAATAACTTGATTTTTATAAAATGAAAAAAATCATAGCCCTATCTGTGATTAGAAACACACAATTTGTATGTGGTATTCATATTGGACTCCATCCTGTCCCCAGCCGACATATACTAGAACTAAATATTACCAGATAAAACACTGGTACAAAACTAGAAATGGGTTTTAAATTAAACAAGTCTAACTTTCCAATTGTATGCTTCCTTATGCCGTGGATAAGGCAAACATTACAAAGTGTAAAACCTTCTTGAATGGACACTTCAAATTTTCAAATGAATTCAGCCTTTTTGAGGTTTGAATTTCAATTATTTTGGACAAAATGGCACTTCCTGGCCTTGCAGGGAAAAAGTATGTTTAAGGGGGCTTCTCGAAAAGCTTCCTAAAGGATCCTGTCCCTCAGGATGCTTTTCAAGGCAAACAAAGTCTGAAGAAATGAGTGAAAATTAAGCCGATCCCTACAGAGTAACTTCCTCCAGGAATCAGCTCCACCTGGATGTCAAATGGCCTAGGAACAGACCCACAGGTGTGGTTGCCGTTTGCTTCTAGGGTCAGTATCCTCTGATATAAACAAACTAAAGAGAACCGAGTGCGTTTTTCCTTTGGTTGAAAGTAGAAAAGGCACGAGAAAGGAATTTTGTTTACCCCAATAACTTCAAAATATTTATGAATATTTGAGTTGGGTTTAATTTCTTTTTAATCTCATCTACCTTAATGATGGAAACTGCAAAGCATTTCCCCTATACCCCTTAGATTTTATAGAAGCTTGGCAGAAAATTTAATATTTTCCAATGTACATTGGACATAAATGTGGAATTCTAGCAAACTATACTATTGTTAGCATCTGGGGCTATAGTCCACTTTCATAAGTAATGTAAATTACTGATCATTCTGAGGATAAACACCCAAAGATAAACAAATAAAAGTAGATGCTGGTAGCTTCTATTTAATTTAATAGACGTACAAACGTTGGAAAATTGCAAAGCAGCAAAAAAACAAAAAAAGGTTTTGGGGGTTGCCCAAAGAATAGGTAGAATTCTTTCAGCTCTGTTTTCTTTCTTATTATAATTTTTTTCTAAGTTCCCTAAAGATATTTAATGGGAGATGATTACACAGGGAGTGCGTACGACAGCTGATTTAAAAGCAGGTCAGAATCAGATTTAATGATTTAAAAAGTACAATTATGATTACAAACATGAGAGGGGGAATGTACACAGTTTTTTTTTGAAAAAACTATCAAAGAATGAAAATACAATAAAGTGTTAACAGTTTTTACCTTTGGGTGGTGAGTCCATTACAGTTTTGATTTTGTTTTTGTTTTTTGCCTGTTTGTACTTTGTGTTTTCTGTATTTAGTAGTAGCTAAACACACATATGTAACTTTTATTTTCATGTGAATTGTTCAAAGGTAAATGACATAAAACACACATACGTATATATAATAGAAAATAACTAGGTGCGGTCATGCTATGGACCACTTTAAGAACTCTAGTCTGAGAATTTTTTTTTGTCTGCTTGTAGAAGTAAGACCATGACATAGTTGAATGACTGTATTTACTCTGTTCATTTATTTATCAATAATACTTTCATTCTCAGAGAGCTGGCTTGGTCATGTTGGCATGCCTCTACTGTCCTAATGTCTCAGCAAGACGTCAAACTCAACATGTCCAAAACAAATAGAATGATCCTCCCATGTGCACAGTGACACATGCATATATCCCACCTAAATCCGCAGCTTCTGTAAATAATGACAGAATTATGCCAGCCTTAAAAGTTCTGGAACAGTGGCGGCTCCTCCCTTCTTCCTCGTCTCCTATTGCGAGACTCAGCAGCCCAAACTCACTGAGCTCTCTTGATTTCCATTGCCACTGCCCCATCTCCAGGTTCTTTCCCTCTCTGCTTGACTGTTACAGCAGCTTCCTCTTCTTCCTGGCTCTACACTTTATCCTCCTGACATTTAATACAAACAACTCTTCTGTCATCTGCCCTTAGGAAAACCCCCAGGATTTTTAGACAGGCCGTCTACTGTCCTAGCTTTGGAGGTCAGGAGCTGGCTATCACTGCCCCTGAACAAGCCTGAGCTTCCCTCTGGTACCTGCACATGGCACGTGATTTTCATGCTACCCTCCCACTGCTGCCATTTGAAATATTTGCTGTCCCCAGAGTGGCTCTTCCATGATGATCACAACCCAATGTGAGTTCCTCCTCTCCTTTGAGCCTCCCTAGTACTTTATCTGTGCTTCTCTCTACATCCATCAAAACCTGCCACATGAAACAGTTACCTCATACTGGAGGCTCAGGAAGGGCAGCCACTCAATTCCTCTTCTTTGCATCTATGCTTTGCACCATGTGAGCCTCTTACCCGCAGGGATTGAATTTAAAAATATGGATTGCGCTGAAACGAAAGATTCTGCAGACAGGAAACCTGGAAATTTCCATTAATAAGTTGATATATGTAAAGCTCTCAGAGCAGCGCCTGGCACGTCGTAAGCACTGTGTAAGTGTTATCCATTCATCCTATTAGCTATTAATCAGAGCTCAAATACAGGGAAAGGCAATGAATGACTCAGCTACTGAACTATGTCAAAAGAGTGAAAACCAAATGGAACCAACACATCTAAAATTCAGAGCCCACTGCACACATCACAATGTGGGACCCCAGCAAAAAGCCCCGCCCAACTGAAAACAAAGGTTCCTAAAGCCGGAATGCAAACAAAGGCCAACCTGACCACACCTAAGGGGAGGGGAATTGGAGAATGAATTCCCTCGGGGGCATTCCTAACCCTTTCTGACCTCCAGGCTTAGCCCGGGGCTTGGAAAGTCACTCCAGACAGTATCTTTTATCGAAGTGACTGGTGACACCAGCCCCAAGGAGAAGATTGACCTTTTTACTTCTTCATAGTGAAAAGTAAAATGTGGGAGGAAAAGGTGAAGCTAACCTAGTCTCTGGAAGGTAACTCCCCTTCCACTTTCTATTACACGTTTGCAAGAGTTTGTCGCTGTCACCTGAGAGGAGCCTGCCTGCCTGCCTGCCCACCAGTCCACCAGCACCAGGCCTGAGGAAGGCCTGGAAAGTAGGGTGCCACCACTCCCCTCTTCTCAGCTGAGTGCAAAAGAACTACAGCTAGCCCGAGTTCTTCTATAAGACCCCGAGAAAGAGCCTTCTTGGGAATACGGAGCATCTAAGGTTTATTCCCAGAGGTGGTGACTGCAATTAACAAGAAAGTTTGAAAATTTTCAATTTCAGGAAAATTGCCATTTTACGCAGAAGCCAGAACAAGAAACAAAGGAATAATTCTTCCCTTATGTACAAGCTCGCCTCCCATTTTTTTGCAGGAAGTAATCAGCCTCGTGGTACCTCATTTGAGTCAGAAGTTTAGACGTTTATGTAATGATGAGTCTCGTTATGAATCTTAATCAATATTTTTTGTGTCCAATTTTGTAAGGAAATAGACTTATCACGTGAAAAACCTCATCTTGTTTCATTGTATTTTAACTCTCATTGATTCCAAAATAATGAAACCTCAGCAGCAGCAGCAATTGAAAATTCTTGGCTCTGAGACGGGAGGATTCTCAGAGAAACTGAAGAGATTACATTCCAGGACACCAGCTGTTGATCCTCCATCATTTTACATCCAAAATATTGACAGTGTCCCAGGCAATTGGCTATTCACAGATTATTTCATTGAGTCAGTACAGCAACCCTAAGAGGTAGAATATTGTGATATAGAAAGTTCACACACTCAGAATTCAAAGTAAGTTTATCATTTAAAAAAAAAAAGATGGAAAAAAAGGAGGGAGACGCTTAACCTATCAGAAAGTGGAATCCTCAACCTTTAGGTTGTTACCTCATCAAAACTTCAGGCTTTGGGGCTGGGCGTGGTGGCTCATGCCTGTAATCCCGGCACTTTGGGAGGCCGAGGAGGGCGGATCACTTGAAGTCAGGAGTGTGAGCACAGCCTGGCCAACATGGTGAAACTCCGTCTCTACTAAAAATACAAAAATTAGCCAGGCGTGGTGGTGAGCGCCTGTAATCTCAGCTACTCGGGAGGCTGAGGCAGGAGAATCACTTGAACCAGGGAGGCAGAAGTTGCAGTGAGGGAAAAAAAAAAAAAATTCAGGCTTTTTTTTGTAAACACACGAGTTCAACCAGGTATTCCCTCCAGGAAAACACTGTGTTTGCTCAGAAAGATTTGCTCCATGAGTCAGATACAGGAGAGAGGACCTTAGAATCATCAGTCCTCTCTGATGGAAGGGGAGAATGGGTCTTTTATTAATAAGTTACCAAAGCTTGAGAAGCCTCTTTGAAAAGAATGCAAAAAACATACATTTTTAAAGGATCCCAATATTTGTCCAGTAAAACATTTCGTATTTATAAGTGATCTTATCCATAGAAGAAAAATAGTAAGAATCTCTTGAATAGTTGAGATCTTAACTTTCTTTGTCTAACTGTAGACAGGTAACATTGCATTATTAGGGAAGGCTGATTCTTCACTGGAATTCATCTTTTTCTGTGTGATAAAGCTCAGAGTTTAAGTGGGTTAGCCAAGTTCACATAGCTTACATGGAATTGCTTGGACTGGAAATCAGCCCCATTAGAAAGCCTGAAATGTCCACATTTTTCTATTCTACTTCCCTGAGTTGTTTATTTGCAAATGTCAATGATAGCATTTCCCATGGAGGAATTTTGTCAGAGTAAATGAGAGAATAATATGTAAAAAAGGCTTGGCATAGTTTATCAGCAGAACCCTGTGCCCCGAAATTCACATGTTGATGCCTTCACCCTCAGTACCTCAGAACATGACTATATTTGGAGATAGGGTCTTAAAGAGGTGATTAAGGTTAAATGAGGTCATATGGGTGGGGCCCTAATCCAATGTGATTGGTGTCTCTCTCTAAATATATAAATATATATAAATACGTATAAATATGTATATAATATATATAAATAAATATAAATGTATATAAAAATATATATGATATATATATATATATAAAAGATGAATGGGCGGCCTGTGCAGCAATGGCCAGAATCGAGTCTCCAGACTTTCACGGGAAGGAGGAGGAGGAGCTGCTGAAACAGCTGGGCGACCTGAGGGTGCAGCGATCCCAGCTGCAAGTCGCCAAAGTGACAGGCGGCGTGGCCTCCAAACGCTCTACGATCCGAGTCGTCTGCAAGTCCCTTGCCCGTGTTCTCGCTGTTATTAACCAGACTCAGAAAGAAATCCTCAGGGAAGTCTACAAGGGCAGGAAGCGCGAGCTCCTGACGCTGAGGCCTGAGAAGACTCGCGCCAGCCGCCGCCGGCTCCACAAGCACGAGGAGAACCTGAAGACCAAAAAGCAGCAGCGTTAGGAGCAGCTGTACCCACTACGGCGAAAAAAAAAAATGACACAGACACACACACTGAAAAGATCGTGAACAGACACAGGAGAAAGACAACCCTCTAGGAGCCGGGGGGGAGCCTCAGACGAAAAAAACCTGTCCATCACATGATCGTGGCCTTCCAGCCTCCAGAACCGCGAGAAACACATCTCTGCTGTTCATGGCACCCGTCTGTGACGCTTTTTTAGGGAAGCCCTGCTAAACGAATATGAGCATATATTAGGTATTTAGGAAATGAGAGGCTCCACGTTGGGAAATATGGAGGCCGTCTGCAATGACAAGGAGAAAGCTTCCTCCGGGTCCAAGACATCAGCAACTTCTTGTGCTATGTGAACGTCTTGGTGTACACGTTGCTGCAAAGTTGGTGTCTTATTTCTTATTTGTGTCTCTCCTTCCAGGCTCAGAACCCATTGCTTTGCTTATAGTAAGATTGATTAAAAGATGACAAAAAAAGATGTGGACCCTCAACAAGCCCCTGGCACAGGGCAGGCCCTTTTGAGAAAGTGCATGAACCTTTGATACTGCCAGGCTTTGTGTGGCTGGTAAGTTCAAGTTGTCTTTTACAGGACGGAAGACAACTTTGGGGGTTTGAAGGAGCAAAGGAAGATGCCTAAACTCCCTGCCTTGTTCTCCTGGAGTAACTGAAGCAGTGGAAAATCCTATTTATTGATTAGGAATAATACATATTTTGTGATACTTTTTAAAAGAATAATCGTTCAATTCCCCTTTCTGCCACTTACAGTGATAACAGTAAAATTGACAAATACCTAAGCGCATTTAATTTGCAAGATGGATTGTACTATTGCCTACACCTGTTGGTAAGAGGCGAGCCCCAAAGCACTGCTACCCCGAGGACTTCGTCGCTGCCAGGAGCAAGTTGGGTTGTCACATAAATGAATCACTGACAATAGGGAATCTGACGGCAAGTGTTCCTTGGAAACCACTCCCAACTAATGGAATAACCCTCCACAACCACCCCAGGTGAAAACGGTGCTTGCTGGTTTCCCATATAAGTCTCAGACTCATAAAATGAGAAAGAAGCACTGGATGGCTTCTTCAGCTGTTACAGTGCTGCCTGACACTGGGAGACGTGCATCCAGGCTACTGGCCGCATGGTGACAGTTGAAACTTTAAACAAATTCAACCCACTTCTTCAGACATTGGTGCATGCCTCAGAGGTCATCATTTTTAGAAACCCAAGCACTGGGAATTGATGTTTCCCAAACAGAAGATTGCCAAGAACAAGATCACAAACTTTTGGTGTTTTTTTGTTTTGTTTTGTTTTGTTTTTTTTTAACATATGAGTTCAACCAGACGATACCAGATATCACTCTTTGCTGAGTCTGAAGGCTCAGGAGGAGAAATTAAACTGATTTTTTTTCTAAGCACGTATTCTATTCAAACATAATGAAACTTAAATGGCTTATTTAGGAAGATGGTAATAATTTTATTAAAATGTAGATCAAACGAACAAAAACATTTAAAAAGCCTAGAAGTGTTAGTAGCATATAGAAAGCACTCAGGAAACATAGCTGTTACTTTCCGTGTCCTGCCAGTGGTACTAATAGCAAATAGACCCACAGCTTTAGACATTTTCCTCTCTTTAATGGTTTCTAAAAAGACGACACAGGCCAGGCGTGGTGGCTCATGCCTGTGATCCCAGCACTTTGAGAGGCTGAGGCTGGATGATCACTTGAGGTCAGGAATTCAAGACCAGCCTGGCCAACATGGTGAAACCTTGTCTCTACTAAAAATACAAAAATTAGCTGGGCATGGTGGTGGGCACCTGGAAGTTGAGGCAGGAGAATCGCTTGAACCCAGGAGGCAGAGGTTGCAGTGAGCCGAGATCGCGCCACTGCACTGCAGCCTGGGTGGCAGAGCGAGACTCAGTCTCAAAATATAAATAAATAAATAAATAACCAGAAGACGACACTAAGGAAGCAATGGAAGCTGTAAATACACGCGCCCAGGTGAAAAATCTGGTGCATGGGGCTTATCGTTGTATTAATTCAATATAATGACTAAACAGCTTTGCAGCAATAAGACTGCCTCATCTAGACAGAATCTGATGAACCAACAAGAGGTGTGAGAAAGCAATTATGGATCCAGAATTGATAAGAAACAGTCAAATAAGTTGTGGAAGGTTGTAAATGATATTTCATAGCTCTAGCAAAATTAAATGTGTTGAATATAAAATACAAAATTATTGGCTAACAGTATGGAACTTGGCTTGTACATGACGAACTGGAAGAGAACAGAGAATTATAAACTGGGGAGAAAAGTAAACCTTCTATTTAATCTTAGACTTGGTTGTCAGGTATTTTTGTATTTAAAGTTAAATGAGGTACAATTGCCTGTTGTATTTAACTGCAATATTCACCTACATCTTTATAACTTTAGAACATTCTTTATTTTCACGAGGCCTCTATTAAAAGTACATTGAACCAAAACACACATGCCTATTTATGGCCGGCAGAAAATTCCAATCCATCCACACACACACACATATTTGGGACTATCAGCCGTAGGCAATGGGTCCTGCACTATGCCCTGAAGAAAAACAGACTGACATGTTCCAGAAGGGCTGCGTGCCCAGGAGAAAACGCACACAACTTTCCAAGTCTTTGAAGAGTCGCCAGATTCCCTGGGACATTGCTGCTACCTACGTTAGGCACTTCGTGAATTTATTTTCAGGAGAAAAATAGTATTCTTTAATAACAAACTGCTATAACACAGGACGGGTAAATGAGCGTCTTCTCTCTAAATCTCCATTTCTTCGAGGAAGTGGGACAAGATCTGATTGTCTGTAAATTACCATTTCAGTTCTGACATTCTTCCAATCTTTGGAAGATAACTTGCCCTTTAAATGGTTCTCAATAAATATTAATTTTAAACATTAATGAATATGTTATACCTAACCAAACTCTATGTAGCTTATAAAAGTTTCTTTCAAGTCTACCACTTAAACATGAATCCAACTGTAACTTGATGGATGTTATTTCAGAATATATTTCTCATAAAACAAACTTTTAAAAGTATATAATGATGTGTTTTTGCTTTCATTCCTTGGGTAAATTAGAGCTACTTGGTCTAAGCATTGTTCCAGTGTCTTCAAAGTAATTGTGCATAGGCCAGTCGTCTTGGTATATGTCACCTAACTCGTATTTTACTTTCCTAGGCTTTGTTTACTTTTTTTAAGTTGATCTAATGTTTTTCAAAGTATCCTAAGTTTGCCTCATTTCCAGTGAACATCCTGCGAAGTTCAGAAATTCATCCCTCTCTGCCTTTTAAGGGGAAGAACAAGTTGGCATTTAATAGTTTGGCAGCAGAGATGGAGAAGCAGCCTGCACAGGATGAGAACTAGAATTATGGAGGCAGCTGTATTGGGCGGTAGGTTTCCATTAAATGGATGTCTTGGGCTTGCCATCTTTCACTGTAATTGCTGGTCCGGGAAGTTGACTGTCTCTGGAGATTAATCTATTTTAAGTTTAATGGATCTGTAGAAGCTATTGAAAGACTGGTACAAGTCTTTCTCCTTGACTTTTCCAGTCCAAATGAAGACATTGCTATCAGTAATAATGCACCTGCCCTGCATGCCAACATTCCAGCCCCACTCCACCCGCAAGAGGAAACCTCCTTCCATGGACCTTATGTATTGGAAACATTTCATGCTAAGTTACTTGAGTTTATTAGTAAAAACATATTTGTTTTCCTATGTGATATATATACACACACATATATGTATGTGTATGTGTGTATATATGTATGTACATATGTGTGTATAGACGTGTATCTATGTGTGTATATATACATAGAGAGAGAAAATGAGTCTTCTAATCAGTGTGAAATAATTCGTGTTATCAAACTGAGTTGATACAATACTAAGAAAAAGCAAAGAAAATTTACATGCATTTATTCAATCTATATATGCATTGGCCTTACTGCAGGCAAGGGTACAATTTTCATAAACTTTTATTTGAAAGAACTTTGGCATTCAAAGATGTAACCTTGTGGGTTAACAAAAGGCAACGTAAATGTTCATAGGACACGGTCATTAGTGATCTTTCTGAAAAACAGACATAAATCATGGACCTCGGGGTGGTAAAAGGTCACTTGACTGGTGAGGAATCCAACCCACCTCCCCAGCTTCCGCGGCAACAACTTCGTGTGCTCAGCTTGCTGTGGTTTACCTAGAAACACTAGTGAGAAAATGCGAAAACTGTTCCTTCTGAGAGAGAAAAAAAAAATGGCATCAAAAGTGAAGATGAAAGAGAACTAAGAAAGTGATGATTTTTAATTCATGTTCAGTCAATAAATGTTTAAGTATTTTTCTGTAGACCACTGCGTAGGCACTGAGCATGCAGTGATGAACAAATTAGACATGGTCTTAGTCTTCATGGAACTTATAAACTATGCAGGAGAGAAACACAGCAAACAAAAAAGAATCCCCACCTACATATGTATTTTAGAATTGCTACAAGCACGGGAAGTCACGCCAGAAGGTGCTGTGAGTGAGTATCACAGGGGACCTGACCTGGAGGAGGCATCAAGGATGACCTGTCCTGTTGGAACAAGCCACATTTAACCTGAGTCCTGCCGGCTGAATGGAATAGATGATAATGAAGCGGACAGGGAGGAATCAAGCCTTCTAGACTGAGGAGACAGATACAGAAATCCTTGATAATTAAGAGGGGTGTGATGGATTGGGTTGTGTCTCCCCAAACTTCCTATGTTGGAGTCCTAACCCCTGGTATTCACAGGAATGTGATCTTGTTTGGAAACTGGGTCTTTATAGAGTTAATCAAGTTAAAACGAGGTCATTAGGGTGGGCCCTGATCCAACCATGACTGGTTTCCCTAAAAGAAGGAGAAATTTGGAGACAGACATGCACACAGGGAGGCAACCATGTGAACATGAAGACCATCTAGAGGCCCAGGAGAGGGGTCTGGAACTGACCCTTCCCCCACAGCCCTGCCCACACCTTGGTCTCAGACTCCTAGCTTCTAGAACATTGGCATCATACATTTCCGTTGTGGAAGGCTCCTCGTTTTTGGTACTGAACTTTAATGTGAGAGCTCTAGGAAACACATACAGGAGGCATCAAAGCCTGAAACCAGAGAGGAGGGTTATAGGTTGACTTGAGGATTTTAGGTTTTCTATCACAAGTGCAATGGGTGTGACATGGTCTAGCTTCACAAGGCCTGCCTCGCTACTATTTGGAGAACAGATTGGAGGGAGTAGAAGTGAATGTCTGGAGACCAGCACGGAGACAATGCCAGGAGGCCAGTTAAGGGGTGACAAGGAGCTGGGCACAGGGGCTCATGCCTGTCATTTCATCACTTTGGGAGGCCAAGGCAAGGGAATTGTTTGAGACCAGGAGTTCAGGACAAGCCTAGGCAATATAGCAAGACTCATGGTCTACCAAAAAAAAAAAAGTAAGAGGAGACAGTGCTGGTAGTAGGGTGGTGGCAGTCAGGTGGGGCCTGAGTCAGCGTAATTTTGGAGTTAAAAGCAGTAGGTCTCAGTGTTGGACCATAAATACGGTGATAGTTGTGGAAATGGTGGCTTCAGGAAGGACTCATGGGCCTCTGGTTTCCACGGCTGGGTGAATAATGACTCCTTCTGAAATGAAGAATTGAGGAAGAGGAGTGCATTTGGGATGAATGGTCAAATAAGTTTTGCAAATACTAAGTTTGAGATGCCTGTGTAATCTAAATGTAATTTTTAAGTAGACAGTTAAACAACTAGACTTATAACTCAGAAAAGAAATCAGATCTGAAAATACAATAAAATTGGTTCTGTTGGTATATAAATGGTATTTTAAAGTGGGAAAAGATGAGATGACCTCAGGAGAGAAGGTAGAACAGGAGGAGAAGGGCCAGCACTGGTGCCTGAGAAGCCCTATTAGAGGTGGCTTGATTCAGGTTTCCTCAGTCTTGGCTTTGCTGACGTCTGCAGCCAGATTATCGTTGCTGTAGGGGCAGCCTTGTGCACTGCATGTTGTTCAGCAGCATGGCAGCCTCTACTCAGCAGAAGTTAGCAGCCTCCTCTTAATTATGACAACCAAACATGCCTCCAGGCTTTGCCAAATGTCCCCTGGAGCCCCAAATCACCCTTGGTTGAGAACAACTAGTGTAGAATAGACAAGCAAAGAAAAAATACAAAGAGTAAGTAGAGGGGGAAGAGGAAAAGCAGAAGGGTGCGATGTGTCAGAAGCCAGGAGAAAAGACGATCTTGGGAAAACTCAAATCACAGATTGCTGCAGAAAAGTCAAGAAAGATGCTTACTGTGAAGGGCCTAGTAGTTTTAGCAGCATGATCATAACTTTAGCAACAGTAATTTTGGTGGCTCAGTGGGAGCATAAGCTAAATTGAAGTAGATTACAATTCTATTTTTATTTATCCATTTGGTGATATGTATACATGTAGTCAGATTTTAATGACATTTGTGTGATTATTTTGTTTAATGTAAAATATAGCAGATGCTATTGATTGCCTACTCAACAATTTCTCCCTTTTAACAGAAATTCAATTTTTTCATATAATGTGCTGTCTGTTCATGGGAAACTGCTTTGCAGTCGATGGTGGCAATCCCATTCTCCTTGGCAGCAGTGGTTTAGAAATAGGCGTGTGATGCAGATGTAGTTAATGATGACATCAGAAGAAATTTAAAGGCATCTGGGAAACGTTTCCTTGTTGATACAGACAACCAGGAAGGAACACCCACCTTTCATCTGGGTGTGGCCTCCTAAAATTCCTGGAGGATTTGGGTACTTCTAAAACAACTTTTCTCCCCGCTATGGCAGAAGAATTACCTTGAGAACAAGCCGAACAGTGAATGTAGCAAAAGGAAAAATGGGAAGAACGTGGGTGTTTGAATGAAGAGGGAAGACTGAATGCATCAGCCTGGAAGCCATCCATCTTCAGGCATCTTAATACATTAAACCTAATTTCCTGCCACCTCCCATCTGTTTGCAGTTGTTTTAATTTGTTTGTTTATTTGTTAGCATTTATCATCAGCCCAGCATCTTTGTTCTATTGTCAACAACTTCTGGAACCACACCATTCTTTTCCCCTGATGTGCTGTTCTCTTACTAACCTGAATGGAATTCAGCGTTCCCCCATTTTACAGTTTTCCAAAATAAGGCAAAATGGCTACAGTCACCTCTTGACCTCTGATCTGTTCTCTGCCCCAGCTGGTTTCTTTTGAAGTCCACACCATTCCATTAGCACTTCCCTGACCACAGTGCTGTCTCCGCTGGTATCAGCTCCTCACCCACATGCCTTGAGGGTCTGCACACTTGGACCATCACTCTTCTCTTTGAAGTGTCTTGGGAGCCATTTATTTTGATGGTCCTTGCAAACTGCTGGCTTCACACTTCAACTACCTCCATTGGCCTTCAGCTATACCCTCCTCTAGCACCAGCACTCACAGCCACACCTTGGACTTCAGCATTACCTGAAGCCGCTCCATCTCCACCATCTTAAACTCAGAAATTCTCACCCCTGTTGCAACCCCCTACTCTCACTCCTGTTTATTCTCAGTGTGACCTTTGATTCTCAGCCCCTCTCTCATCTCCCACGAGTCCCTTTCTGGATGTAAAATACAAATAGAAACCCCTGAGAAACTGGTAACTACAATCAATGACAAGGTATTATGACCACTTACTTATGACATTTTTATAACAACCCAGCCTGAAACCACATCTGCTCAACCATTTCAATTAAAATTTTCCCAGCACTCAGAATTCACACATCCTCTAAACCCATCTTGTCAGACAGAAACTAAGCCATGAGTTGTCCCCACTTTTGATTCTGGGCTGTAGAAACTACCAGAAGAAAATTAGGCTGGGCACGGTGGCTCATACCTGTATATAGTCCCAGCACTTTGGGAGGCTGAAGTGGGTGGATCACCTGAGGTCAGGATTTTGAGACCAGCCTGGCCAACATGGTGAAACCCCGTCTCTATCAAAAATACAGTAATTAGCCGGGCATGGTGGCGGGCACTTGTAATCCCAGCTACTCAGGAGACTGAGGCAGGAGAATCGCTTGAACCCAGGAGGCAGGGATTGCAGTGAGCTGAGATCACACTACTACACTCTAACCTGGGCGACAAAGCGAGACTCCCTCCCCCACCACCCAAAAACAGATGGCTCTCAATGTTTCCTTCTTTTCCCAGAGGGCCATTGTTCTGTTCATAGAGAACCAGCCTCGGAGGGCCTGATGTTTTCCCCTGGTGGCCTCCCTCTCCCCTCTTCCTTCACCTGGCCATGCATTCAGACTCTGGGTCCAGGCCATGGCGTGAGCATCACCCTGTAAGGCAGCAGTGGGCACTGCGGTCCACAGACCCTACAAGTTCTCCACGAAAGTAGGTTTGGGGGTTTTGGATTCTTCAGATTAGATCCCATCACTACCACCACCCCTCAGAAGCAAAACACGGAAGGCTTTCCCTTCTAGTAGTGATTAGTGGTAACAACACAACTTTGATGCATTACAATGGAGCTGCATCATTCAAACATTTAATTAACCTTTTTTTTTTATGAGACAGATCTCGCTTTGTTGCCCAGGCTGGAGTGCAGTGGCACAATCTTGGCTTACTGCAGCCTCCACCTCCTGGCTTCAAGCAATCCTCCTGCCTCAGCCTCCTGAGTAGCTGGGACTACAGGTGCCCACCACCACGCCCAGCCAACTTTCATATTTTCAGTAGAGATGGAATCTTACCATGTTGGCCAGGCCGATCTAGATCTCCTAGCATCAACTGATCCACCCTCCTTCTTCTCCCAAAGAGATGGGAAGACAGTTGTGAACCACAGCACCAGGCCTAATTAACATAAATTTGATGTATCAGCTTCAATGAAAGAATAACGAGCTCAGTTTGATACAAAACGCTACAACTTTAGGCTGACCTTCCACTTGCTGAGCTTGGCGGACGGCTGAGAGGAGTGAGTGTGGCGTATGCTGTTTCCTCGTCCAGTCTCAGCTCCTGTGGCCTCCCACGTTGTCTCAGCCACAGTGAGTGTGATCCTGTTGTTCACATATACACATGTGTAGTTTTACTGCACATGGCTCTCAACACCAGTTGGTGACATCAT
This sequence comes from Colobus angolensis palliatus, assembly GCF_000951035.1. NCBI lineage: Eukaryota > Metazoa > Chordata > Mammalia > Primates > Cercopithecidae > Colobus > Colobus angolensis. The sequence goes on from NW_012114252.1 coordinate 16,945,225, forward strand.
CTCTTGTTCCATCCTAGCAACCTCTGCCGCCTTCCAGCCCTGGGACGATCACACTCACTGAGAGAAAGTCTATGTCGGTTGGGTGCAGTGAATCCTAGCACTTTGGGAGGCTGAGGCAGGCGAATCACCCAAGGCCAGGAGTTCGAGACTAGCCTGGTCAACATGGTGAAATCACGTCTCTACTAATATACAAAAAGTTAGTCAGGCGTGGTGGCACATGCTGTAATCCCAGCTACCTGGGAGACTGAGGAAAGAGGATTGCTGAAATCCAGGAGGTGGAGGCTGCAGTGAGCCGAGATTGCACCACTGCACACCAGCCTGGGTGACAGATCAAGACTCTGTCTCGGAAAAAAAAAAAAAAAAGAATAAGCATGTCTACGCCACCCACATGGCACCACTACAGGGACTAGTGGTGGGTGCAGCATCTGGCATAAAGACACTAATAGTATTTGCTGTATGAATGACTGGAAGGAAACAGTCCCCACAGCTGTAAGAACATTTGCTGAGCTCTGTGCTAAGCCACTTCCACGAATGTGTGTCATGGCAGGCAGCTGCTTCCATTCATCCTATTTTGCAGATGAAGAAACTGAGGCTTAGGCTACTCAACTAGAACATGGTAAAGCAGGGGTTTGACCTTCTAGGACTCTGATCCCAGAAACTGTACTCTCAACCCTTTTACCATTCCACAATTATGTAGTCACTGATAAATTAACCTGTTTCTGATGGTCATCTAACCTCCAAAACTTTTCCAGAGAAAATGCTTAGATTCCTACGCAACCCTAGCACTTCATTAACGTTGTCTGTTGAGTGGTAAATGTAAGCAGTATTTGGTGTAGCTGTATAAATTGAGTTCAATTTTCTAAATTAGTATCAGAAGAGTAATAGGTTAATGAATACAAATATTGTGGGGTGGGGCAGAGGAAGGAAAGCTATTAGTTTCTTTCACATTAAAAAAAAAGTCTTTATACATTATGGTAGGCTATCTTTACCAATTATTCTGTTTTCCTTGTAATAGAAGTGTACCCCTTGTTCACCGACATCCAAGCCTGATCATTTGACTTGACTTATCCTTCAGCCTGGATCCGCAATGAAGACAGGCAGAGCAGAGCCAGGCAATGCCGCATCTACCTGTAATTGACATGCCGTGAGAGCCAGACTAAGTCTTTGTGCTAAGTCCTTGAGATTCTGGGGTTGTTACCCAGCATAGCTTAGTGAAAGCTGAGGAATATACACATTGCTATGGGTCAAATTGTGTTCCCAAAAGATGGTGCTGTCCAAACCCCAGGAGCTGTGAATGTGACCGTATTTGGGAATAGTGTCTGTTCTTTGCAGATAATCAAGCTGAGATGAGGTCATCAGGGTGAAGCCTAACCCAATATGACTGTCCTTATACAAAGAGGAAATCCAGACACGGGTGAGACCACATGGAGGGAAGATGGTGTGAAGAGGGGCAGTGGAAAGACCACCACCATCTCCACCATCTCCAAGACCTCAGGGACGCCTGAGGTCACTAGAAGCAAGGAGAGAAACCGGCAGCAGATCCTGCGCCAGTGTCTTCCAAGGGAAAGTATCTCTGCTGACACGCTGATTTCTGGCCTCCAAAACTGTGAGGCGATGCGTTTCTATTTTAAGTCACTCAGTTTATAGTGCTTTGTTATGGCAGCCTTAGCAAACTAATACAAACTCATTTACCTCCGATTATATAAGGTCTTGAGTAAATGGATGTTGTTGTTTAGAATTTAAATGTAAAGAATTTTCCAAAGGTAACTCTTAGAGAAGTTACTAATTGTTCTAAATAGAGCTAAATAGAAAATTCCCAGGACGTCAAACTTGCTAAACTATGACTTTTAACTAATGGAGAAAGATATAAAAAAAATACTGAAATGAAGATTTGAAACCACAGGTAGAAGTTACAATGTGAAGAAAATATAGACTTTTAATCACATATGTACATTAGACTAATTTTCATATTCTGAGATTTTTTATGAAACTGCAAATCATACCTTTTTCTCTAACATTCACTCCAAATATTTAGGATTTATGCATTTTTCTGTATAATAAAATAGAACTGTAATACTGATCTCTTTCTCCTCTCCCACAGGATAAAACTCATTTTCTTCAGTTCGTGTGCTATATGTGAAAAACATACAGGCCTTGTAAAATGCTTTAGAACCTAGGTGAGCACCACTGAGAATTGGCTGAGCTTCCTCAGCATCATTTTTAAAAGGTCTATAAATTTATTGTTGTTATATCTTGGTCTTCTCAAAGCTGGACTTGTAAATGAGACGCTCCATGTGATTTGAAGAGCACCACAATGTTCAGTACAAGTTGTTCTTTACCCTACACAAGGAAGACTCTCATGAGCTAATTGTATAATACTTAAAGCATGGCATATTTGAACTAGTAAAGTCGGAAAGGCTGAAAGATTGATCCTTTTTTATTAGCCAGAGCAGATTTTAGTGTATCAGATTAGCTCTGTGCTGCAAAGGATATTGGTAAGTTGTTCCCCAGGTGGAAAGGTGGAAAAGGTATTAAAATTCTTCTGTAACTCCCCAGAGCCTCAAGAAAAAAACAAATTCATAGCAAGACACATCTAAGACCTCTGAGAGCTGGCCTCTGATTTCCTCTCCAGACTCCTCTGTCTGACTTGCTACACTGAATTGTTGAAAGTGGAAATTTCCTAGTCGCCTTTTTCTGGGTAACTCTACCTTTCCTGACTTACCGTGCAGCCTAATTTTAATTAGGGTAATTATTGCTGTCTGCAACAACCGAAAGACACTGCCATCTTCAACGGCTTCACACAGAGTGTGAGTTCTTGCTTAGAAGGAGCCCAGGGCGGGTCTGCCTGCTGCCCTCCATTTTGCATTCACATCAGTTTGGACACATGTCTCCCAGGTGTCCACGTTGAGAGAAGAAAGGGAACAAGAGGCACAAGGTGCTGCAGCCCAGGCCTCCTGAGGTCCCCAGGCAAGAACTAGTCAGCAGGTCGCACCTCGCTGTGAGGATAGAGAGAAGTACAGGGGAACACATGGGCTGTTTGTGCTCCCTACCTGATACCCCAACACTGGTCTGCATGGTATCCCGGCCATAGCTCGCACCACCCAGACTTGCTCCCATCTTTCTTCCTCATTAGATGATCAGAGCCTCAAAGTTGCTTCTGCACCTTGTTTATGTACCCAGAGCTTCCAGCATCTTCCCTCTCACACTTCGGATGCTCAATAGCTTTTAAAATATAGAATGAATGGATGGATGGATGGATGGAAAGAGGGATGGATATATGAATGAATGGAGGGAGGAATGGAGGGATAAATAAAGAAAGGAAAGGAGGCATGTATAGATGGACGAATGGATAAATGGATGGAGGGAGGGATGGGTGAAAGAAGAAAGGAGGAATGTATAGATGGATGGATGGATGGATGGATGGATGGATGGATGGATGGAGGGAGGGATGGATGATGGAGGGATGGGTCATTCATCCTGTGGTATTGCAAGGCTGTTCAATACCTATAGAGAACATTTGTTAGACCCATTACCTTCTTGAAAACTCTGTGATTGGGAACCTTCTAACACTGAGAATCCTGGCTCCCCAAAGTCAAGCTCAGGAAATCGAGTTTTCTCCAATTTCCTGTGCAACCAGAATACAAGCATGCGATATAAGCTTCTCCTATCAAATAAACGCACACAAGACTTTAATGCAAAGAAACAAGCAACACAAGGCAACAGGCCCGGCATCCCCATTTTTGCAGGGGATGGACTTAACACAATCAACTTTATGGTATCGGTGGAAGCCGCAGTGATTTCACAGGAGTTATAATGGAGCTCCTGGTGTAGAGGAAAGATGTGGGGACAGCAATGCTGGAGCAGCCCAGTGGAGGCAGTATCCTTATCAGACAAACTCTGAGGGGTGATGTGGGCATTACCTCACAAAGATTAGCCTTGGATCAGGTTTTACAACCCTCCCAATATTTCTGATCCAGCCAATATTTCTTTAATTAAATCCCTTTCGACTTACAAAAAAGAATCCACTTTCTTTGCATGCAATTAAGAACCAACTGAGATCCAAGAAAATGGCGTGCAGCCACAGGACATTGGAACTGGAAGAGAGAGAGAAAGTATGTGTGTGTGCACATGTATGTGCATGTGTGTGTGCATGTGTGTGTGTATTAGGAGAATCACTGGGGAGGGGAACAGATGTAGAGGGAGCAGTACAGTCATAAAGTTGGTGAGAGTGGCATATGGACATCAGAGGTCAATTTTGCCAACATCATTCTCACTACAAGTCTTTATTTTGTTCCTGTGAGGTGTCACTGTTACGCTACATTGCAAGAATTCAGGGACAGTGGCCCATTTATAATCTTAATATTTATCTACTTAAGTCATGCCTTGTGTCTTCAATCTACCATTAGACAATATTTATTAAATTCATGAAATTGTGCTTCAAGTAAAAACTGTGGTAAACAGCTTCGAGTAGTAACTATATTATTTGGTTTTTCTATAAAGTGTAAATTTGAAGGCAAGTTTAGATTGATGAGATTTCTGAGCTCACAGAAAAGCTGATTGCTTCATACCAAGTAACAGAGTTTCACTCAGTTGAAGAGTCTGAAGTGGTTGCACTATTAACAGCCTTAAGAATAGAATTGCAAGGATATTCTGAGGTAGACAGTGCTTCTGTGATGTACTAATAACATTATATGTGTCCTAATAAATATAAACTTAAGGAGACGGAACTATTATAATTGTGGAAGGGACAGTTAAATAAAAAAGAATATGGAGTTTTGCTCAAAACATTTTAACTGAATACATTTGTTTGTTTGTTTTCATAAAATGTTCATTTCCACTAAAAGTCTGTGGCCTATCAAAAGTTTGTTTCATAAGGGATGGTACAAATTCACTTACCAGTTTTTTTAAACTTTAAAAACCAATATTTCAAGCAACCCACCAGAGATTTCCACTCTCAATTAGAAAAAAAAAAAAAAGTCTTCTCTGAATTACAATAACTTTAATGTTTGCAACGCCTTGATTTAAGATTTTTCAAACTGGCTCATTCACAATATGAAAGTGGCATCCCTATGAGATCATTGACTTTTGCTTGCAATTATCTTAGCAGTTTAAAGAAGTGTAACTGATGCTAGCATAACTGCTTCTTAATGTTTTCAAGGTACTGAAAAGACTAGCTGGAAGTGAAGAGTTGACCCTTTCTGAAAACCTGAATAACCAGAGGTTCCCTAGTCATCAGTCACAGCAACAGCTAGCTCTTCTTTGAAAACGGGTCCATTTTTCAAGCTGTTGTTGGCATTGCTATAGATCCTGGAGGCATGACTGAAAACAAGATCATAATTGAGCCTTAGGAGGTCTGCTTATCTCTCACAGCAATGAGCTGGCAGAGGATGGGGACCCAGGCTGTGTGAGTGCAGGGGAACAATGCCCCTGCTTGGAGACCTAACTGATTGTAAACCTTGTTGGTAAAAAGGTGTGAAGAAATGAGTCTCAGTGTTTTGCTTGCTGCCTTAGGATTCGTGTGGGGGTAGAGGCTGGAAGGTTATACGGAGGAGGCAGAAAAGACATAATTAAAACTATTCATTTCATGAAGCAAAAAAAATGTACTCTGGCTTCCCAGCAGGCCTTGATCTCTTTGTTATGCCATTTACTTGGAAAGCCCTCTTGAAATGTCATTCAGGAAGTGCCACTCCAGCGGCCTCGCAGAAAAAGAAAAAGGATAGTTAGGGAAGAAGGGTGAAAAGATAAAAAGCATCCAATTTTCAAAGAATAATATTGAATTAGAAGCATCTTAATCTGTGCTTGCTCAATCCTATGAACTTTTACCTAGATTACAATCAAATTATCTCCTGTAAGTAAAGAAAGATTTTAAGGAATTGCTAATCTTTTATTTTAAAAATAAAAATTATAAAATACTTTTATAATTAAAAATAGTGCTTGATCTTTCTCCTTCTTCACTAACATGTTAAAAACATGATTTCACCGTATGGAAAGCTAGTCCATGCCTAAAAGGGAAAAAGGGCAACAATCATAAAATAATAATATCCATAATTAAAATAAGTGCAAACATACATTTGGTAAATATGTCAGCGTAATGAATAAATAGTTGGTGCACTCTGTGATTTGGTTCTCAACTAATTGATGTAAACCTTCAATTTGATTTTCTGATTCCTTTTTATGCCTCTCAATAACCTCCTCCTGCCCCTCAAGATCTCCTGTTGACATCAAAGGGAGTGTAGGGCACATGAGAGGAGACACCAGCAGGAGCACCAAGGAGAAGGAGGGTGAGCACTGCAAAGACCACATTTGTTGGAGCTAATTTTTAAAGAATGAACTCGCAGTATGGGTCTATGTTTAATGTAAATACATAATTATCAAGAAGAAACACTGCAACCCTTCTCTCCTTCATCTGTGAAAGCTAGATCTAGAAAAGCTAAGCGTTTCAGAGTGTCAGGAGTAATATTAGCATACACTTATTTAAATTGTGGATTATTTTCATTCTCTGAAACCAGACGAATGTGGAGCAAAAGCAATTTTGGCAATTCAAAAGAACGAGCCAGGTCTTTGGGTTGTTAATTAGAATATAGACAATCTGCTTGTCTTCGTTGAAACTTGTTGAGGAGGGACAGGGAGAGATGGGGAAGGGGTGAATAATGAAGAGATCATCGTTTATAATGAATTTCAGATTTATTTTCCAAAGTTTATCTGTGTTCTGCACTCTTGCTGCAAAATGGATTCAAACTCAAAAGTTGGATAAATAACAGCACTTGTAACATTTTTAATTATAACTATAATTAGACACTCCAGTAAATCAAATATCTTGCCTAGAGTTTCTGTATTCCATAAAAAGTATAAAAAATTTCTTTCTCTCAAAGAAAATAATATTCTGTCATATAATCAATGTATTTAATAACTGAGCAAATTGGAATCATTTCCATTCCTAACATCAATAATGTTGTCTGATTCTTAATGAATGTGGCAACGCATAAAAGTTTATTGATTGCTAGAACCAAAAATCGTAAGAAGAATCACTTTTATCCTTTAAAATAATAAACATATGGAGAATTTAAAGACAGCCTTTTTTTTTTTGAGATGAAGTCTTGCTCTGTTACCCAGGCTAGAGTACAGTGGCGCTATCTCGGCTCACTGCAACCTCCACCTCTTGGGTTCAAGCGATTCTCCTGCCTCAGCCTCCTGAGTATCTGGGATTACAGGCACCCACCATCACGTCCAGCTAATTTTTGTAATTTTTAGTAGAGATGGAGTTTTAACATTTTGGCCAGGGTAATCTCGAATTCCTGACCTCGTGATCCAGCTGCCTCAGCCTCCCAAAGTGCTGGGATTACAGACATGAGCCACCATGCCCAGCCGAACACAGACTATTAAAACTTTTGTTAAACTTTTTGTGACTAGGAAAGAGCTAGCTTCTTATATTTCAAATATTTTAAATATATTTTTACATTTTTATAATTAATTCACTTTTTAATGTGACAACTAAAGTTTCAAATACGCAAAAACAATTCTACTTGAATTTATATATATGAATGAAATATATATGTATATTCCAACTTTGTCTTATTATAAGAAATAACTATTTAACATTATTTGACCACTTCGAGAGATAATGTTTTCAAATAACGTGAAATCTTGAGAACCATCTACTCTTTGTGTTGAAAGACAGTAATATTTTATGTGTTTCTTGCATGGGTGCCAAAATTTCACTCTACTGGTGTTAAAAAGTTTAAGCAACTAAAGCATGTTCTGTACTACAGTGTATAAAGCACTACAGTACTTTAAAATGATTTAGTGAGGAAAAAAGAGTGAGAAGTGTTAGGAAAAGAATGGCATTTATGTGCCTCAGAGATGGTCTTAATTTATAACCCGAAGGGTTTTATTATAACAAAATCCAGTTACATAGCCTTCACATTAAAATTAAAACTGGTCTTCAGGATACATATTGTAAACTCATGACATCAAAGACTATGATTTTGAGAAAAAATTATTCTTTACAAAGGAAATACCTTATACTTGTCTAAAAATAAATTTTGCAGAAAGCCACCAAAACAGTGTTCCATTGTAGGCTGTGAATCGTTTCAAAGGGATAGTGTTCTGAATATTAACATCATCTCACATCTCCCCAAGACGCATGCAATTACCCTGGAGAGAAGTGCGGGAATTGGAAGGTCTCAAGGGCTTACTTAGATAATGACATAAAGTAAATTGCAACGATTACCCGTGTGCTTTTCCAGGAGACATATTATTTAAAACCTATCTAGGACTTCAAGAATGAAAGACAGAGGAATGTCCACTTTATGAAATTGCTATTAAAGTGTGACATAGAGTTGAAGACAAGGTTAATTATTGGTTTTTAACCGAAGTATCATTCTCGTTTAATATCAGTGCCCTGTTCTTAAATATTGAAGCAAGTCACATTTTTCAGGGACAATTGCCTTTGAATGAAGAATGACAGAGCTCTGGTCTTCGCTGACCCTTGCAACTCCTGCAGCGTAATCCATGGCAACTCGTTACTATGGCAACCAAGGAACATGCACCAGACCAGGATAAAACCGTGAAATCTGATGTCATATTTTCATAAGACATAATTGCAAATGATATTCTAAAGTAGATTTGTGAAACGTGTGATCCAAATTATAAATTAGTTGGAAGTGGTTATGAAACCTTCATTGGGTCGAAGAATTAAGGGTCCGTGTTTATGCACTCAGCGATTTTATTGAACACCTACTATGTGTAGCACACAGAGATGAATAAGACATGGTTTCTCATATCTATTCTTCCCCTCAGCCTCTCTCACTTCAGCTAGAAGTTCCAAGTTAGTCCACTGCTTTTTCACAGGCTTCCCCCTCCCCACCCCCACCAAATGAAGTCGGTATTTTGAAGTATTTCCATTGGTTTGATCAATATAAAATCCATAACCAGATCTCACTGGCGGTAGAAATTATACAACTATTTGCCAAATTTCCAAGTTCCTTTCTGTAATAGAGGTTCGCTCTCAGTTTTACTTTCCCATCTTAGAAAATCAACCTGTATTTTTGGCTCTGGGTCCCATAGCAGAAAAGAAAGCTTCTAATTCATTCTGTTGGTGTTTTGAGTTCCTAAAGTATTTGCAGTGACTTTCATCCAAGTATCTCAGGTATTTCTTCTTTGTCACACATTTCAATGAAGAAGTGAGAAAGAAAACTGTTATTGGTCTTAGTCTATCAGAGTTTTGTAATTACACTATAAAACGTCAGTTGTATATGTTATGCTTATGACAAAACATGGTACCTAGCATTGAGTTTTGTATTTGGGCTCTGTTAAGGATTCCTTGGTAGACCTGAGGTGAACATGGCAATTGCCATCGTGATGTGTCTTGGTCCTAACCCTGCCACTGGCTATGATCCAATTTGTTTCTAGGTCAAAACCCATAACCAATCTGAAAACAAATGTTATAATCACTCTTCACATTTGCAAACTCTACAGAGGGAAATATCAAACCACTTGGGAAATAGGAGAGAGCAAAATGACTGCACAGAAACCACCATTTCTCCATCCTCATTCACAAATTAAATGTAGATTGTTCTAACCGTTGCATTTCCCAGCAACCCCTAAACCCCAAGTTGTGTGATTAAGACATAGTTCCCAGTGCAACCACTCTCTGATAGATATCTACAGACCAAACTGATCTGCTCCAGCCTGTTTCTAGGTCAGGTAACTGAGCTGCTCTTTCTGTTTCAGATCTGTTTCTATTGCAAGGACAACCCTCATGTCACATATTAAAAGAATATAAAGAAAAGCATATTTGCACTTCGTAAGAGGTTGGATGCAGAAAACAATTCTGCTGTGTGAGAGCTGCAGTCATTCCATTATTCACTGAAAAAACATTTATGCAGGACCCGTTGGCCAAGCCCTTTCAATGGCTTGGGGAAATACAGTCCTTGAATAAACTCACAGTTAGTGGAGAGAACCAAATACCAGACATGCTAAATAAGCAACAGTTATCAGACCTGTCATTAAAAGATGTACAGCCTGCCATGGGAAGGAGACACAGATCTGAGGCGAAGCTCACGTAAGGCTTGCTAGAGGGGAGGCCTTTGTTTCCCTACAGAGAAGGTGTATGAGCGCCCCATACAGAGGGAATGGTACATGCACTGGTGCAAAACAATGGCACAGCATTGCAAGGAGAGTCAAGAAATTCAGTGTGGTTGTCATTTTTGTTTACCTATAGCAAAGTAAGGCACGGGTGACAGTATGAAGGGCTACGCTTAGGGGGGTTTGCTCTTCATCTCTCTCAAAAAAAACACAAAACAGGGAACATTTTATAGGATTATTTTCTTCTATCTCCATGCCTGGCCAGCAACCATGAGATCTGAGACAGCTTCAGCTACAGCTTTATATCAGTCATCTATTGTTGCATAACACATTGCCCAAAAACGTAGCGCCCTACACAGCACAGTTTTTATTTCACAGTTTGTGTAGGTCAGTTGGTTGCCTCTGGCCCGGCCGAAGGGAACACTAGACAGATGGAAGGATGTGCTTTCCTGCTCATCCACGCAGTTGCCCTCCCCCAGGATGAGTAATTCAAGGGAGAGCAAGAGGCACGCACTCAGGATGAAAGACACCCAACACAGAAGCCGCACATTTTTGTAACTCAGTCTCAGAAGTGAATCACCATCACTTTGCCATCTTCTCTTCGTTGGAAGTAGGTCCCTTGGTCCAGCCCACAGTTAAGGGAAGAGTATTACCCAGGCTGTACACCCACAGAAGGCAAGGCACAGGAGTAGTCTGAAGTTCTTGCATGTGGCTGGCAACAAGATACCACACCACCAGAGCAGAGAGGGCAGTGACAACACCTTTTAGTTACATCAATAATTTCAGGTAGCATTTACCGTGCATTTACTAGAATCTAGGTACCCTGTTTATTTATTTATTTTCTGTTCTGGTTTGATTTGTGGGTTGAGCTACAGAAGTACAGTATTTAGTTCCTATAACAACCACATGAGATAGGAAGTACTGTCTTCATTTTACAGTTGAGGAAAGGGTAATCATTTTGCCCGAGGAACAACAGCCAGCGAATCTTAAGGTGGTGGTTGGAACTGGGTTTCAGACCTGACTCCACTATGTCTGTCTCTAAAACCTGCTCATTTAACCACTGTGCACACAACCTCCAATATCCCATCTGCTTCTGAGAACCTATTGTCAACTAGAGTCCTCTTTGGACTTTGGAACAAGGAATAACTTTAATGATGCTCGAAAGGGAGAAACATAATATTTCAAAGAAAAATGTCAAACAAGACCTTATGACAGTGATTTTATGCCCTGAAGACTAGAGCTCCTAGCACTAATTGTGTTACCATTCCTAAAAGGTACAGAAAATTGCCCATGCACAAATGAAATCACAGGCTTGCAGTTCTGAGCCTGCAGTACATGATCTCACCCTGGTTCACGACACCACCCTATTGACTTTTGACGTTCCAAGTGGCATTGTGAAGCCAACCAAACATGCAACTCTAGACAAAACTAGTCTTGTATTAAGGCCAATGCTCTGAAAGGAGGACACACAATACACAGAATTTTCATTCAAAATTCAATACAAAAATCAAAATTTGACACCACAGCAAATAAACATCAAAATATGTAGAGTTCCCAAAAAATGGTCATTGGTGATAAGTTGTAAAAGAAAATCTATTTTCACCAAATGGTTGAGAAGCTATGAATGCATGGGGTAAGAAAGCAAGGAGACACAGGCTCCACTTGATGCTGTGGTTCAAAGAGGAAACATGTTCAAAGGTGTTCTGTAACAGTAGCTCTTGTTTTTATTCATTCCAAGGAACGTAAAGTACGTCGTGGAATTACTTTATGACTAAGAGGTAGAAGGAGATGGGTTTTGTTTGTTTGTTTGTTTGTTTGTTTGTTGTTTTCAAGACAGTCTCACTCTGTCGCCCAGCCTGGAATGCAGTGGTGTGATCTTGGCTCACTGCAACCTCTACCTCCCGGGTTCAAACAATTCTCCCGTCAGCCTCCTGAGTAGCTGGGATTACAAATGTGTGCCACCATGGCTAATTTTTGTATTTTTAGTAGAGACAGGGTTTCACCATGTTGGCCAGGCTGGTCTCAAACTCCTGACCTCAAGTGATCCGCCTGCCTCAGCCTCCCTGCGTGCTGGGATTACAGGCATGCGCCACCACGTCCAGCCAAGATAGGTATTATTATTACTCTTTTGGGTACAGAAGCTGACTCTTCCTTCCTATTGGTCCCCACCAGTCATCCAATCTCTGAGCATAGCACAACCACTCCATCCCAGGAGCTTGTTTGGACAGTGGGGGTGAGCTCATGAGGAAGACACGTCCGTGAGACACTCACCGTCTGTGGAGGAGATGAGTCATGATGTGGAAAGGCAGGTGTCGCAAAAAAAAAACGCTGCGAGAACACAGACACGAGAGGGAAGGATTTTTCCAGGGAGTACTAGAAAAGGGTGACAGGGGAGATGAAATCTAAGCTGGACTCCGAAGGATGGATAGAGGAAAAGGGAAACCAGGAAGAGGGAACAGCATGTGTGAAGCTGTGGGGGAGTAAAGAAGTCTGTGGTCTCTGAGGAGCACTCGGTAAAGACACGATCAAACCTCCATCCACACGCTGGTCCCTCTCAAGCCACCATGTCTCACTTCAGTGCAGCACAGCATACACCTTGCTGCATTTGGCCTTTTGTGTTTAGACAATGTTTGTGACCCCCTGAAATGTGTACACTGAAAACTATTCCCAGTGTGGTGGAGTTAGGAGATGAGACCTTTGGGAGGTGATGAGGGCACGAAGGTGAATCCCTCATGAATGGGGTTAGCGCCGTTATACCAGAAACCTCAGAGAGCTCTCTTGCCCCTTCCACCACATGAGAACATAAAAAGCATGCACGGTCTGTAAACCAGGAAATGACCCTCAACAGCCCCTGAATTTGTGGGTGCCTTGATCTAGGACTTCCCAACCTCCAAACTGTGAGAAATAAATTTCTATTGTTTCTAAGGCACCCCATTTATGTTATTTTTGTTCCAGCAGCTGATCCGGTTCGGCTGTATCCCCCCCCAAAATCTCATCTTGAATGCTGGGTCCCATAACCCCCCTGTGTCATGAGAGGGACTCGGGGGAAAGTGACTGGATCATGTGGGCGATTTCCTCCATGCTGTTCTTGTGAGTGAGTTCTCATGAGATCTGATGGCTTTATAAGCATCTAGTATTTGCCCTGCTTGCATTCATTCTCTTTCCTGCCGTCCTGTGAAGAGGCGCCTTCCACCATGATGGTAAGTTTGCTGAGGCCTCCCCAGCCATGCAGAACTTTGAGTCAATTAAACCTCTTTGCTTTATAAATCATCCAGTCTCAAGTATTTCTTCACAGTAGCATGAGAACAGACTAATACAGCAGCCCAAACAAAATGAAGACAGTTTGATCACCACCATTGTCTTTTAGCTTAGTTTTTGTTTTGATAAAACTCTTGCCTATTAGAATTACATATTGAGGTCCCATGGGTGGTGTACGCAGGCCTTAAGCCACAGAGAAAACTTTAATTTTTCTCAGAAAAGACATTTTGCAGGGTTGTAATATGTTATTTATTTTGCTTCCAGATATCAGCGGTGCTCCATGGCCTTCCCACTACTCCTTTATTAAAATCCCATGCCTAACAATTTCACTCCTGCTGGGTGAGTGCCAACACATGCACTTACCTGGGGTGCCCATTTTGGGTCAGCCTCCTAGGAACTTCTATAATCACAAACGCATAACACAGAGCAGGTGTCTCTTTAGATTACCCAGTACCAGCAAATGCTTTTTTTTTTTTTTTAACTTTAATTTCAGCAAATAAGAGAAGGAAAAAGAACAAATCTATGAAATATAAAAATAATTTCTCAACATTTTATTTTCCCTGGAAAATAAACACCAATGGTTTTATTACCAGCCATCCTTTAATTTTGGGTCATTTTGCCACATAAAACATTAAATGATTCCTCCTTTTGAAAACTATTCTTACCATTAACTTAATGTAAAAAAAAAAAAAACAAAAAAAAACGTGAAGGATAAAATTAGATTTAGTGATATATAATATGTTTTTTTCCCAGTTACTGATCGTCTGCATTTAAAAAAAAATCAAATAAAACTGAAAGTACCCAAACAAGATAATAATGCTCTTAACAGAAAACTAGACTTACACACAGACATGAAAAGTGATGCAAGGAAGTTGGTAAAGAAGGGGAGAAAGAAGGCAGTTGAAAGTTTCCATTCTGGTTTAAAATTATTTATAATATTTATGTGTTCATAAATTAATTATCTTAAATCTGAGGAAAATTATTTAACAGTGGTTATTTCTGGGTGATATGAGAGAATTTCACTTTTTTATATTACAGACTTCTATGTTTAAATCTTTGTATATATATTTTAATCTTTTTATAATAAGCATATGCTTCTTTTATAGTCGGAAAAAATCAATCAATAAATAAACAAACACTTTTATCGTCTACCCCTCATAAGTATTGTATGCCTGTCTTATAGTCTGAGACTAGATAAGGTTTCTCCAGCACTTTTAAAAGTCATTTCCTAGGCCAGGTGTGGTGGCTCACGCCTGTAATCCCAGCACTTCACCTGGGAGGCTGAGGCAGGTGGATCACTTGAGGCCAGGAATGTGAGACCAGCCTGGCTAACACGGTGAAACCCCAACTCTACAAAAAAATACAAAAAATAGCCAGATGTGGTGGTGCACACCTGTAGTCCCAGCCACTGGGGAGGTTAAGGCGGAGAATTACTTGAACCCAGGAAGCAGAGATTGCAGTGAGCCAAGATCATGACACTGCACTCCAGCCTTGGTGACAGAGTGAGACTCTGTCTCAAAAAATGAAAACAAAACCAAAATAAAGTCATTTTCTTACTAGAAAGGGGCACTTTCCTCTGTCTTGTTCCGATGCTTCCTCCTTCTTAGGTGAAATCTTAATAATTCCCTTACCCAGCAGTCCCAGTGCCGCTAGACTGAGAGGGGCAGGCATTCCCACAGATGTGCATGAGCTTTAAAAGTAGCAAAGCACACCCAAACCCAAACCCAAACCTAAGGGATCCTACTAAGCCAGAGCCCGATGGAGGAACTCCGCCTCCTGAAACCAGCCAGGGCCCAGCCTCTGCCTGGAGCAGGTCTCTCACTATAGACACTAACCGGCCAGGTTGCAGGTTTGGCTGCTAAACTTCAATCATTTTTTCCTTAGCTGGGAAAACAAAATAAAATATGTTTCAAGCTTTTCCCTGATAAATAGTTCCTAAACCTTCAGGGCCTACTACTATTTGTCTTTCTCAGATTTTTTTTTTTTTTAAATAAAAATGGTATCTGCTTTATACTGAATTATGTATTTGTTATGAATTTAACATATAGAATACTCAATGCCGTTTTACAGAACACAGCAGGGCTCTCCTGTGCGTCTCCTGTGCCTCTCCTGTGCTTTGCCTCTGAGTGTGTCTGAGAATCACCAGAGCAACGTCCCTGGTAAAGGACTCGGTGTCTGTCTTCTGAACTCTGCTCCGGTCACAAGGGACACCAGAGCTCTGCGAACAAGCCGCGCTCACCACCTCCTGCTTTTATGCGTGTGGTTCCCTCACCTGGTTTCCTGCTCTTTCTTCCTTCCTCCTCCCTCCAAGGCACCTGAGACCTCACTGAAGGCTCAGTTCAGGCTTCACCTTCTTCGGGACACTCTTCCTGGTCTTCTCCCCCAAAATTCACCACTTTCCCATGATGCTCCCATAGCATCCTACACAGGTTTCTTTTCTTTTTTTTCAACCATTCATACCACAAACACTTTTCCTTATGTCTCTCCCTAAATTACAGGTTCTATATTCACTTTCCCTTTTCCCAACGCAGTGCCAGCCACAGTGTCCAATGTGTTCAACAAATGATTACTTGAGTAATTAAGAAACAGGAAAAGGGTTTGCTATGGTTTGAATATTTCTGCCCCCTCCAAGTTTCATGTTGGGACTTGAACCTCAGTGAGAGAGAGCGAACAGGTGAGGCCTTTAGGAGGTGATGAAGTTAAGAGGGCAAAGCCCTAATGAACGGGCTTAGCAGCCTGGTGAAAGAGTAGGAGAGAGCTGGCTAGACTTGGCCCTTCTGCCATGTGAGGAACCAGCACAAAGAACCTCACCAGACACCAATGCTGGTGCCTTGATCTGGGACTTCCCAGACCCCAGAGCTGTAAACAATAATGCCTATTGTTCATAAATTACCCTCTTTCAGGTATTTTGTTAAAGCAGCATAAATGAACTAAGACAATGTTTCACGCTACCCCATCTCTAACCCTAACTCCAGTCCAAAGTCAACCCATCCTGTGTGTCTCTTAACATGAGTACAGAAGGAAAAGAGCAGGGAGGAAGGAAGGAAGGGAAGAAATGAGGAGAGAGGGAGGGAAAAAGAAAAGGAAGTAAAGTGATCTGCCTGCTTCAGCCTCCCGAAGGTCTAGGATTACAGGCATAAGTCACCACGCCCAGTCCTCTCTGTGCTTTTTTATGTGACCTATATTAAATGATCACTAGAATTTAGTTAGTAGCTTGTACAATGATGCTCCTCACCCCTAACATATTAGCGTCTCATTTTGCAAATATTTGTTGAATAGCCATCATTTGCCAAGCAAAATAAGCCAGATAATTTGCTCACTGAATATTTTCTATCTTACTTCTTGTGGTTTTTTATGTATGTCCATTTTTCCGGGTTGGAATATAAATTTCTTCAGATCAGAAGCCTTATTTTTAAAACAATGAGCAAAATATCTGGTAGGCCTTAGCCTCACAGATCCTGCAGTTTGATGGGGTTAACTGACATTGATTAGCAGTCACACATATATATTTATAAGCCATGATCATTGCCATGAATATATATATGTGTATATATATATGAATATATGTGTGTGTGTGTGTGTGTGTGTGTGTTTAGAGAGAGAGAGAGAGAGGCAGAGAGAGACAGAGAGAGAGAGACACGGAGCTTCACTCTTGTTGCCCAGGCTGGAGTGCAATGGCACAATTTCAGCTCACTGCAACCTCTGCCTCCTGGGTTCAAATGATTCTCCTGTCTCAGCCTCCCAAGTAGCTGGGATTACAGGTACCCGCCACCGCACCTGGCTAATTTTTTTGTATTTTTAGTAGAGACAGGGTTTCACCATGTTAGCCAGGCTGGTTCCAAACTCCTGACCTCAGGTGATCCGCCTACCTCGGCCTCCCAAAGGGCTGAGATTACAGGTGTGAGCTACTGCGCCCGGCCAAATAAATTTTAAAATATACATAAGAGGAGGTATTGACCTGGTCTTGGAGGATTAAGAAGGTTTCCCTATTGATCAAAAAACATGACAAACATGTTGAACAATCTAACCTGAAGGATGTAACAGAGTTAGCCAGGCCAGGGGACTGGGGTGAGAGCTGGGGTTCTCAGCATCTGCAGCAGGAGGAACGCCAGGCTACAAAGCTTTGGGACAGTGGGTTCCCAGACGTGGTCCACTGGGTCAGTGTGCCTGAGGAGCAAAAACAAAGCGGGGGAGGCGAGGCCAGCGAAGAAGACAGAGGCAGGTGAGTGGGAGCCCATCTGGCCGGACGTAGGAGATACGGAAACCACAGAGGGCTCTTGGCATGAGAGTGGCTTGATCAGATGGGAGCGCTGAACAGCTCTCTGGTCACAGAGTAAGGATACAAAGAAGGCAAAATATGTGCAAGGACACCGGGTAGGAGTCCACAGCACCTGTGTAGACGACAGAGCGTGACGGCATGGAACATCGCCGTGGCAATGGGAAGGGAGAACGAGACTGCTGAGGGACTTGTTTAGAAGCTAAAATCGTGAGGATTTGATGATAAACTGGATATGGGGAAACGGGGGAGAAGAGCATGAGGGTGGCTGAGACTTCTGGATTGTAGGATGAACAGTTCACTATTCACTTGTCTAATCCACTGAGATGATAAGCTGTTTTTTAGACGTATTGAATTTGAGGAGTCTTCAAGACAGCCAAGCAGAATGTAAGTGTCCCTCATATGAATATCGGGAATGCAGAAGAGGCAAGTCTTCCATTGCAGCTTTGGAAAACAGACTCTTAGACCAGGAAGGATTTGAGAAGAGAAAAATGCCCTTTTTTTTTTTTTAATGCTTCCCACTTGAGCTATTAAAAGGAATAGTAATTAAAAGTATTTAATAACATTAAAAGCAATGGCAAAACCAAAATTACACTTGCACCAACCTGATGAAGCTCACTTTAGCCTTGTCTTTGTAAAACTTTTCTTTATGGGATATGCTACCGACACCACGAGTGTCAACTCCCAGAGCACGTTGCTGCGAAGATCCACGACGGTGAAAGCGGCAGAGCTGGTTAAGGCCCCACTAATCAGTCCTATGTTTTTCATTTAATAGCTCATTTATTTGTATACGTGTAAGTACTCTCTTGTTATACTACATTTTTCAATTTTGCTTCTTATGGTTTTTATGTATGTCCACTTTTCCTGATTGGGATCTAAGTTTCTTAAGGGCAGGAGCCTTCTTTTTCATCCACTTATTCCCCCACAAGACCTAGGAAAATGACCTACCTGACAGGCTCTCAGTGAAGATCGCTTGAGCCGGTGGAGGTATCATTAGCTAAATGGACTGAACATCCTGGAGAGAGACATGAGAGCCGTTTCTGGATGTTGTTCATATGCTGAAATCAGCAGGTCTGCGTGTGTCCTTTCTAACTCTGCAGACGGAAATGTTTATGCACTGGGTCACCCATTAATTCAACCAACGAGCATTACACACCATCGGGAGCAAGACACCAAAGGGGAAGCAAAGGTGCTTTCTCCCCTGGGCGTGGCCTGCGAGCACCAGGGGCCAGCTGGCAGTCACTGGGGCCCCTCTGGGGTGCTGGGTTGGCCTGGCGATTCTCTCTCTCCAGACCAGACATAAGCCGCTGACTTAGTCTGTCTGGGCTGCTATAACAAAATGCTATAGACTGGGTGACTCGTAAACAACAGGAGCTATTTCTCACCATTCTGAAGGCTGGGATGTCTGAGCTCACCGCACCAGCAGACTCAGTGTCTGCTGAGAGCCTCTTCCTCAGGGACAGCTGTCTTCGCACTCTAAGCGCACAGGGTGGAAGGGGTGAGAGGTCTCTGTTGTGTCACTTTTACAAAGGCACTAATCTCATTCATGATGACTCCACCCCCAAGACCTGATCCCCTTTCAAAGGCCTCGCCTCCTGATAGTGTCACCTTGCCGATGAGGATGGCAACATGTGAATTTGGGGGAACACAAACACAACTGCCACATCCTCTGCTCAGCTAGACGGCTTGTGGAAAGGCCTGCATCTCCCCCCAAATCACCCATGGTTGGATGATCTGATATGTTTTCCAAAGCCGGAATGGCTTGGCTCGGCTGCACTCCCAAGTGTGAGCATCAGAGATGTTTCAACTATTTGGAGTAACCACTTCAGAGGAGAGAGCTGGCGTAAAAGTTGAGACAGACGGGAGGTTTCTTGTCCAACACTGCTGGCGAAACAAAGAGAAGCACACGCCCCTCCCTGTTCCCCAGGGCTCTGAGACACTCCACATCCATTTCATCATTTCTCTGCGACGGCCTCCAGAGCACCCTCACTGCCATCAGGGCGGTAGGAAGATCCAGATTCCCTGTAGGGCAGGAGGGGGTCTGCGGATAGGGGCTCCGTGGGAGGCCATCCTGGGCCCTACTGCCAACTGCCCGGGAGAAATCCCTCCCCAGTAGCTGGGTAGCGCCCTCCAGGTCTACCAGATGCCCAACTGTAGGGCGCACTTCCACCCTGAAATCGGGGCCTGATCCTGCAGAGCCTCTGCTCCCACCAGGACCCTTCCCTGACCGCAGACCCTGAGCACAGGGATGAGTTCCTTTGGGCTCCATTGTCTCAACCCTGCCACAGAGAAGGAGGTTCTGCCCAATGCCAGGAGGCTACTGGGGAAATAACACGAGGCTCTCCAATTCCTTCCAAGTGTAGGAGCATTTTGTAGTCTCTAATCATTTTAATGGTCGTTAATAGTTTTTAAAAGTCACTTAGGAAGTAGTGGTTTACCAGAATCTCTGAACTTGGGATAATTATGGATTAATTAAGCTATCCTGGCCTAGACACCAGGGCATCAAGGTCAGACACAACTGAAGTGCCAGCTTACTCTGTCAGCTTGCTTTTCAAGGTGTAAGAATTGTGTTGCAATAGACTACTTCGCGGTGATGAAACAGCCATGCCTCTCTTTCATCAGCTTAACAATTTTTCTTTCATGCTGGATAGTTGTTAAAATCAAAGTCTGTGCTGGCCCAGGAATGTTTAATTCTTCTCATATGTGTATTGTTATTTTTATACTTTTGATTATTTTCTTAATCTACTTTCCAGGCTTACTTATTTTATCAGCTGAAAAGCTGGAAAATGTCCTTATGACTAAATACTTTGCTGTTTATTATTTTACTTATTTTTTTAGCCAAACCCTATGATAACATTCTAATTTGATAATGTTCCATTAAACACATTAGTAGGAGATGGAAAAGTATAACAATTAAGGAATGTTTTAGCAATTTTTAGTAAAATACATCCTCTAACATAGAAACATTATATTTGGCATTTTGGAGCTTCAGTTAACCTGTAACAAATGATTTGCATTAATAAGCTGTAGGCATATTTATGTGCACATTTTGAGAAGTATAAACTAGAGGCAATATCATATGAATAATGTCCTGGATTAGTAGTACGAAACTAAAAACTCATGTGTCTAATTCTAGCACTCTCGTTACAATTAGCAAATCATTTAGCTTGCCTTCATTTGTCCATAAGATGCATGGTGGAAATTATGTTAATACACTATAATAATGCTACCACAAAGAACTAAGAACAGCAGAAGGTACTCCATAAATCCTGCAAAAAGAAGTGCTCAGTTAGAGCTTAGGACTTAAATACATTTTACCTTCAAATAAAACCAATTTACATGCCATTTCTAATTTTTAAGATATAGCTAATAATCAAATTTGATCTCATTATAAGTATATGATGCAATAAATTTCCCCCCAAGAATGAAGACACAAATGTTAGAACTTAGGCTATTATCTTTTTTTTTTTTTTCCTTTGTTTTGAGAGGGAGTCTCACTCTGCTGCCCAGGCTGGAGTGCAGTGGCACGATCTCGGCACACTTGCAACTTCCGCCTGCCAGGTTCAAGCAATTCTCCTGCCTCAGCCTCCTGAGTAACTGTGACTATAGGTGTGTGCCACCAAACACAGTTAATTTTTGTATTTTTAGTAGAGATGGGGTTTCACTACGTTGGCCAGGCTGGTCTCGGATTCCTGACCCCAAGTGATCTGCCCACCTTGGCCTCCCAAAGTGCTGGGATTACAGACGCGAGCCACCACACCCAGCCAGCTGTTATATTTTTTTATGGCCAAAACTGCAACAAAAAAGAGAAATTCAAAATAATTACTTGCAAATGATATTTATCTGTTTAAAGAAATCTTAGTATGAAAATAACCATGCTAAGCCCTCTTTAATATGTTGACCCCACTGAAGTCAGAATTCCTTTTGTAAATTCGTACTTCCTTCCCATTTTTGTTAGCAGCTAAAACTTCCGTGGTACTCAAGTTTTACATTTAATTTTTAAAAAGTAGCTATGGAAGCAATCAACATCTGTGCTGGCATCTGAAAATAAATGTTGAGAAAAATGAGGAAAACAATAAGATTAATATTTTCATAATCAGTCTAAATTAACCACAGGTACAAATGTCTAAATTAAAGTAGCAAAAATTTGAAACTAGGTGTATGGATGCTTTAGAAAGCTGAACATTTCTGTGTTTCAGGCGTAATTTTTCTAAAGTTTTTTCAAAATAATTAGAAAAGGAAACAAATCCTTATTAACTATACATATACATATATTTAAATTTAGTCACCATCTATTTCTCAGGTGGTATTGTGAAACTGTTACCTTCCACTACAAAAATGTATTGTGAGCAGAGCTTAAAGAAATATTATTGTTTAATATAATACCAACTGTTATAATAATTTCACTTTGCTTTGGGGGTTGGCCTTGCTTCTCTTACTACTTTGCTCAGCGTATTAAAATATACTGAAAAGGGCAAAGCTAAGGAAGCAGTAAAAAAGATCAGTGGTTGCCAGGGGTTAGTGGAGAGGGTGGGCTGAATCAGCAGAGCACAGAGGATTCTTGGGGCAGTGAAACCACTCTGTGTGGCACTGCAGGTGTAATGGTGGATATGTGTTACTCTGCACTATCCACGCCCACGTGAAATACACCAAGAGTGAACCCTAATGGAAGCTACGGACTCTGAGTGATGCTAATGTGCCAGTGCAGGTTTATCCACTGTAGTAAACGAACCACTCTGTCGGGGAGGTTGTTAGTAGGGGCTGTGCATGTGTGGGGGGAGAGGAAATATGGAAAATCTCTGTGCCTCCTGTTCAATTTTACTGTGAACCGACAACTACTCTCTAAGAAGTCTAATTTTAAAAACTTTTTAGAATATTATGTGCATTATATAAGTTAAAATCTTCACAGGTAAGCCTTTTAATCTATATTTCTATTTTCTGAAGGACTTGAATGCACCTAAAAGTCTGAGAACAGCTGGAAATTTGCTTTTCCTCATGTCTTTCTCTGCTGAACATTTCCAAAAAGTTCTCTTTTTTGAAGCCAGATATCTTGAAATACTGAATTTTCCAAGTCCCGTTGTTCCTGCTGACCACACTCTCCTTCTCCATGGACTTGTTTTGCCACGTTCTGCTATGGAGGGGTTTGCCCTATCCGTACCTGATGTGCAGGTTTCTCCTTAACCTATTTTTTTCTTTTACTTCCTTCTCACTGTTTCTACTCACCACTGTCTTACATTCACAGGAGAAGGTCAAGCAAAGAGAAACGGGATGCACAAAATGCCTGGAGTGTGCTTAGCATCCACTGAGAGTATATTTGTTGAATGAATGAATGAATGAATGAATGAATGAATGAATGAATGAATGAATGAAAAAACAAAGTAATATTTTATTTAATTTATACCCAGGCTTCAACTTCACAGTTATTCCTGTATGCAGCTTGTAGGTAAGATTATGAATGAAGGAAAAGCAGCCTTCCTGTCTCCAGCCCTCCCGGGTGCTTTTTGGCGTGTAGACACTCATGCCAGTCTCTGCGTCTCTTGCCCCATGGCCTTCCCCCGGCATTTTCGTCTCCTCCTCTGAGTTTGCAGACCAGTCACATTGGATGAGGATCACCCTAATAACCTCACCCTGACTTGATCATCTCTGCAAAGACCCTATTTCCAAATGAGGTCACATTCCCAGGTAGTGGGAGTTAGGACTTGAACATACCTATTTGAAGGACGTGACTCAACCCATACTACAGACCTTCCCAGACTGGAAGTGCCCCGTGCCTCCAGACTACACCTGAACAAGGGTGACAGCAAAAATGGCAGTGGCAGCAGTAGCAATAAAGGACACTTAAACAAAAAAATGCCCAGTCATGATTTGGAACAGCTTAATGTTTCTTTATTCTAGAAGTGCTCATTCTGAACAAGCTGACAATAAATACTGAGGAAGGAAAAGAAATGTCTATATGTCGACCTTATGAAAGTCAACAAATTGCTTTTGTGTAAGTTTTCAATGCCTAACTTCAGCTGGTCATTGCAGAGGAGATAATGTAATATGATTTCATATAAAAATTTTGGAAAATCCTTGGTTTTGCCCAATCATCTGAAAACTTCTGGTGACCTGACAGGGTTTTGCAGGAGCAAGACAGGAGGTGTTTAGGGTGTCTGCCTGTCATTCTGCACGGTGAGCTGCATGGGCCAGCCTCTCACCTACTTGCGATGGGGGTCAGCTTGGTAAGTTCTTGCTGGTTACCAGAATGCATGCAGAGCAATGCTCTAATTCCTTACCACTGGACTCACAAGTCCAAGGTTAAGGAGCAAGTTTAGGCAAGTAGGTAAGATGGCTTTAAATATGTCATCCTGCAGGCTTGGAGTAAATGTCATTACCTAGGATCTCATTCAAAACACAGGCATTCATATTTTATAGCTTTCGATGGCATCGTCATTTATTTATGGGGTTTGGGGGTGGTTTTTGAGACAAGGTCTTACCCTGTCACCTGGGCTGGAGTGCAGTGGCAAGTCACGATCATGGCTTACTGGAGCCTTGAACTCCTGGGCTCAAGCAATTCTCCCACTCAGCCACTTGAGTAGCAGGGATTACAGGCACATGCCATCACGCCCATCTAATTTTTAATTTTTTGTAGAGATGGGGTCATCCTATAGTTGCCCAGGCTGGTCTCGAACTCTTGGGCTCAAATGATTCTCCCGCTCAGCTTCCCAAAGTGTTGGGATTACAGGCATAAGCCACTGTTCCCAGCTGGGATATTTATAAGTTGAGAACATACAGAAAAACAGCATATGAAAAGGAAGATCTCACCTGCCCCCTCTGCTCCGCCCGACAGTCATGGCACGCCTTGTAGATGCCATTCTCAACACCTCTACTGGCCCTCCAGCAGTATACTGAAGGTGAAATCTGTCCAACACCATTTGGCTTTTTAGCCACACAAAAATTTAGGGAGAAAACATTTTCTGTCCTTTCAAAAAAGTATAAACAAAATTTGGCAGGTTTTTTTTTTTTTAAAGGTGTGAGTCTTAAACACGGAGAGCGTCATAATTCTAATTTCTAATGAAGCAGTTCAGCGCTGCATCTCCGAGGCCCTCAAGCCCACTCTGAGCCTGGGAGAGGCCATTGCCTGACTGGTGTTCCATGTGATTAAGGTGGCATGAGTGAGGAATACTGGCCTAGGTTCGATTTTAAAGTTCCAGGATTCTGTGCTGTTGCGTGGAGCTTAGGTAATAAATGGAGCCCAAAAGTTGTGTGATAATCAAAGACAGATAAAGGATGCACATACGTAAGGTGAAGTGTGGAGGGTTGGGGGTTTTGGGGGGTAGTAAATACCAGATCACTACTTCAAAGTTGAAATATCTTATTGTCCCCATGAGCTAACCATAAATGCCAGTAGATTTTAAAGTTTTTTTATTTTGTTTTTATTCATTTTCTCTGCTTAAGGAGAGCACAGGCCAATTACTTTGTGAGAGAACAGTGGTTCTCCATCCATTTAATTCATTCATTTGTTGATGCATATTTATGGATTGACTAATTAGAACAGGCGGCCAAAGCTCAAGGCAGAGAGGAAGAGACAGGAGCAGTGTCGTGGTGTGCACGTCCTGCAGGCTTCTACACCTGTAATCCCGGCACTTTGGTAGGCCAAGGCAGGTGGATCACTTGAGTCTAGGAGTTCAAGACTAGCCTGGGCAACACAGCAAGATCCCGTTTTGACAAAAAATACAATACTTAGTCAGGTGTGGTGGCATGTGTCTGTAGTCCCAGCTACTAGGGAGGCTAAGGCAAGAGGAGGATGACTTGAGCCCTGGAGGTCAAAGCTGCAGTGAGCTGAGATCCAGCCACTACACCGCAGCCTAGGCAACAGAACACTTAATTTTTTTTTTTTAATAAAAGGAAGGAGAAATGTCACTAACCATTGGATTTAGCAACACAAAGGATAGAAAATGTTTGAGAATTTTTAGTGTGAAGGGACACAAAGACAGTTGAGTCTTATTACGGGAGGACAAAGGAAGAGCCAGGCACCCATGCCCAACCCAGGAGTTTGGTGGGATGTTCTGAAGAAGGCTAGGTCTAAAATCACTGGAAACCTGGAGGGATTTTCATGACCTGTTAAGGACCACACACTTTAGCCTCTAAACAGTGGAGACCCTAGCAAGAATGCTTGCTGTGGATAGATGTTGTCATTAAATTCTATGGTTACCAGAGGTGTATGGAATGGAGCAGCAGTCAAGACAAGAGATGGTGACGCCTGGCCGGGCACAGTAGCTCACACCTGTAATCCCAGCATGCTAGGAGGCTGAGGCGAGTGGATCACTTAAGGCCAGGAGTTCAATATCAGCCTGGCCAACATGGCAAAACCCCATCTCTACTAAAAACACAAAAGTTAGCTGGGCGCAGTGGCACGCAGGACGTGGACACCATGACACTGCTTCTATCTCTTCCTCTCTGCCTCGAGCCTTGGCCGCCTGTTCTAATTAGCCAATCCATAGCTGTAGTCCCAGCTACTCAGGAGGCTGAGGCAGGAGAATCGCTTGCACTCAGGAGGTAGAGGTTGCAGTGAGCTGAGATCGTGCCACTAAACTCCAGCCTGGGCAGCAGAGTGAGACTCCGTCTCCAGAAAAAAAACAAGGAAAAGCAAAAGGTGATGAGAGCCTGAAGGACACAGAGCTGGAAACATATTTTAGGAAGTAAGATCATCCTGTATTTCCTCTAAGGTAGGAATAAGAGAGAACAAGTCACCAGTTTGAGAGACTGACCAGAAGGAGAGAATACAAAACACAGAGCTAGTTTTGTTCATTTCGCTTTGCTCTTTGTTGGTTGGGTTGGAAAACTGATAAAGTGAATTTTTTGCCTTCTTGAATTTGAGGTGTCTGTGCAACAGTTAGATGAACATGCTTTGCGAAGTGAGATATGGACATCTGAAGTTGTGGAGAGACAGCTTGGCTCAAGTCATCGGCTTGCACGCTGTGCGTGGTGCCATGGGACAATGGCATCACTGAGAAGAGCAATGCAGCAAGGACACAGCCCCGGAGACTTCCAGAGTCTCAGATATTCACAGGGAGCTTTTGGATGCTCAAGATGCACACTGTGTGGATTGAAAGTTTGCTCAATGCAGACAGCCCGTGCTGGTTGATAGCAAAGGTAAAGATGGGGAAAATTATTTTGAATGTGCCAACAGCTCACATTTTGAACTCTTTTTTTCCCTCCATACGTGAGCCAACATGTGAAGGAAGAGTCTTTATTATAGTCTTTTTCCCTCTTGTTTTCTTGCTGTGAGTCTTAAGTTACTACCTGCAGGAGTTCCAACTCTAAAGTCAAAGCCAAAAGGTTCAGAAGCTCTAATGGGTTGATGGGCTGCTAAGAACCATCTATGAGGCTTAGGAAAGTGGATCATCAGGTGACACTCAGTGTGCGTTGTAGAACTAAGAGCAGGCAATGGATTGAAAACACAAACAGATTTATCAGAGACAGAGTGTTGCTGACTAACCTCAATATAGGGGGGAAATGTGGATTTTTATTAAAGTGGTGAGTAGCACATAAGCCTTCCTGCTTATCCTGCTGCATCCCTTAGGCTACCTATAAAACCATATTGAGAAACTGTATTTTTCTAAATCATGAGGTGATTTCTTGGCATGACTCCCAGAATCTTCCTGACCCATGTGCTTGGTGAGGGGGCTGGGAAAGGGGCATAATTTACATGTTTGGAAGTGTGACGGGCATAAAAGGATTGAAATCGTTTCCTCCCTCGGACCATGGACAAATATATCTGACGACTCTGGATGTTTTTCCCTTCAGTCCCTAAGAGCAGCTTTGAATTTTGGGGTAAACTCGGTGCAAAGTGAGGATGAAATTCGGGTGACTCTGAGGGATGAAACGAGGGAATGTTGCTTCCCAGCCCTGACCAGGGGTTGACACTAAAGTTTCAGGCAGTGGGAAAAAAGGAGGGGTTACGTTCTAGACAATGAATATGAGCGAGTTCACTGATGACACCCAGGTGAAAGACTGAAATCTGTGGCAAAAAATGAGGCTGACCACTTTAAAAACTTCAGGTGGAGGAGGCAGCACAAAAAAAAAACACGATTACTAAAACATGTGAAACATCTGCAAATCTGATTCTTTGCTTTGTGTGTTTAAGAAAAACTACAGAAAAGAATTGAACACAACATTTTGTTGTGTTCAATTTTGGTGGGTGGGGAGCAATTAAAAAAAAAGATTTTATAATTTAGTATTTTACTTACTATCATTTTAAAAAGGTCAAAATACCTGAGGAGCTTTTTAAATATAGAGATCCTCCATCCTGAATGAGCACCTTTAGGGACGAGGTCTAGAACTGTATGAATTTGTGCATACTGTGATGTGTGGTCAGATTTAGGCATTACTGAATGTTCACATCTATGGGTATGATATTTTCAATTGTGTGTTTTTTGGAAAAGAATTGTTTTCTAACTCTGTCATTCTTAATTTTTAGTTTTAAAATATCTTTCATTTATGAAATAGTGAAAATGGTAAATAGTAATAGTAAGGATATTTTAAATCACTTCTTTTAATGCTGTACTTGGCAAAATAAAGAACTGGAAATCCTAAAAAATATAAATATAATAAAATAAAAAATGATCAAGATGTACATCTTGGAAAGTAATGTAATTTTTACTAAGACATTCAAAATGTGAAGAAATTACAAAGTCTATTTTTTCAGAATTATGAGTTCTGGTACTATAGAGTGGAAAAAGATAAGCTACAAAGGGTATGAGAATGAATGCACAATGTTTTCTGGAACTCCAATCAGGTATCATTAAGCAATAGATACTGTTAAGCCTTTATAATATGCTAGTTATAGTGTTGTGTAAAGGGGAGAGACTCGAAGAAATATAAACCACAATTTCTGTCTTCCCAGACCTCAAAACACATGAGCCAACTGAATATAAACATACAGAAAAACATCCAGTGGTACCGATAAAAACCACAGGACTGGGGCAGATGAAGAGAGTTCAAAAGAAGGAGGAGGCCCCAGGCTGCCAGAGATTTCCATTGCCCTTGCCCAAGGTCAAACGACCAGCAAATGGCAGAGCTCAGATTGGACCCTGTATTCTGTGGACTCAAAAGCATGGCTCTGTAATTTAGAGATTGTGAGCTGGTGGTCCCGGAGTTGGATCCAGCCCGCAGACAGGTCTTTGCTGTCATTGTTTAGGTCTGCACAGTTTCATAAACTTGAGGCAACATTTAATAACTTGGAACATTCATGTGAAAACCCACATGTCTGGCAACTCTAAGCAACCCCTTCCCGCAGGCCAGAGTTCACTAGTGGTTCGCATAGATGGCGTATGGACTCCCCATCCACCCGTTCCTACTGTTCCCATGAGGAATGCATGGGCAGCCACTACAGCCCCCCTCTGATCCCCCCTGTCTGCCCCAGTGTCCCCACTCTCTGATCATTCATCATGAAGGTGTTATGCAGATGTGATCTGGCCTGGTCTGGCTCCTGTAAGAAGCTCCCCATCCTCTTCACCTTTTCTTACCCCCCACCAGGAGACAAACTATGGTTTACAGAAAAGAGATACCTCTGGGTGCCTAGCATTGAAAGATTTAGTTCCCAAACTGTCAAATGTCACCTACATCGCACCTGGTTCCAGGTTCCATTTCCTCAACCTCCTCTGCTACTGCTGTCTCAGTCTAATCTCTGTTTATACCTTTCCTTGTCATTCCAATTTGATGCATGATCTACCTTCTCTTAGTCTGTGACCTCAGCTCTCCTCCTGCCTCTGGCTTTCATCTCTATCTTCCCTTTGATAAAACAAACAATCTTCCTGTCCACACCTAGCCTGGTCCACTGGTGCCCTGGACCCATCCTCCCATCGGCCACCCCACAGCCAGAAGCCTCACAGGCAGGAGCTAGCATAGCCCAGTTTGTTGCCAAGTTTATTGCTATTTAAGTATTTTATTTATGTATTGGTTTAGTTTGTCTCTTTTTAATTATTTCTTGAAACAAATATTTAGAAGAAATGCCCAGGTATAATAAAATGGTTAAAATAGGAAAACAGGAAAAGCAAGGTAAGAATCATGAATAATTGTACTAAAAACTAAGGTTAGACTGTAGTTGTTGTTACAATGGCCCTTTCAACAGCTCTGAGCTTCAAGCAACCATGGCGAAAACCACAATGTCAAGGGTGGAGTGACTACGAGTTAATAGGGGTTATATGACCTAATTCTCATATAAAAGAAGCATATCTGTCCATTTGAAGAAGAGAGAATTCCGCTATTAAACTCTACAAAAAAAAAAGGACTTACTGAGGAAATAATTTTTTACAACAATGAACTATTTCTCTAAGTATCAAAGATAAACAAAGCTGACTCTTCCCTCAAAGGAGAATCTTAAACCAGTAAGAACGGAACATTTTATGAAAGAAAAAGATGCATTCCGCCTTTCAGTTTAAGAGTACTCTCCAGTACTGTCAACATCGGCTTGGCTGGAATGTCCCCTTCATGGGAATGAACAGGAATCTTGACCCTTTCTGTTGTCTTTGACATGATCTAATTTCACTGAATGCTACTATAACTTGCTAGCTTTAATTACCACTTAGCACCTGAAAATTGATACTTTGAAGGCCACTAAGAAGAGCTTTCTAAGGGTGCTCTAAAGCGACACTATCTTTCTTGACAGGTCCATTGTGTGAAATAGACTCATCATTTCATTACTCCTGGACATCAAATTGTTGGGAGCCGAAGCTCATTCCACTCTCAGCGTGTCCCAGCCTGACAGCTCCTTTACAATGTTTTTGAAATTCCATTATCTCCAGTAACCTCTCTGACCTGCCCTTTGCGTGGATGGCATCTTCCCTCAGGGGCGGGGGATGGTGGCTACTTTCAACCTTTCCCTTTTAGGGGCTGCTGAAAGCTACTCTTTTAGAAGTCAGATGAGAGTTGGAAGCCAACAAGTCATGTATGGAGAACTTCTTTTAACTTTCCCCTAAATTATCTTAGTAGACAAACCCAGCTGCCTCAGTAAATGATTCATTGAAAAGGTAGAGATTACAACCAAAGTGTTTTCCTTGACCCGGGAAGTGATTGGAATAGGGTCGTAGGTGAAAATGCCAGATTTGCAGTGGCCTCAGGCACATGCCAACCTCCTGGCATTGCAACAAATGCCAGGCCTCTCTTGCCAAAGTGAAGCTGGGGGTTCGCGTGTCCCCGGTTCACCAATGTGGGCCACAGCCCTTGTTTGATAACATCGTCAGAAGCACCAGCCATTCCAAGGAGACGACTGAGAGCCTTGGGTGATGAGGGCGCCTTTCAATTAGCACTTTGCCCTGCCGAGCCAGCCGGCCAGCCCGCCAGCTGGCACAGAGCGGATCGTCGGCAACCTCAGCCCGGGCAGCACAGCCAACTCTGTGAAAAAGAGACTGCAGTTAACACTGGCAAGTAACAAAAACAAATCAGAGAGGGGAACTGGGAGACAGGTGGTGTGGGGGGCCCTGGTGGGGCCAGCCATCCCTAAAACTCCTGCCTCCAAAGACGGGGAATGTGGCAGGAGCATATGAGAAGTTCAGGAGTTCAGACCTGACCCTTATACCAGTTGGAAACTCACCGTCCTGTGTCTCCATCTTCGATACGGTTGTCTCAACCTTTCCTGTAAATCTACGTCTGAAATAATCATGTTGACTTTTTTGTAGTTTGGGATAGAAGACAAAATATATTTTAGACTAAAAAGTGTAGGTGAGTTGTTTTTAAAAAAGAAAAAACTCTAACAACTATTGACATGATTCTTAGCAGTCTTCCTTTCATGTGTTGCCTGGGAGACACCACCTTGCGCTTCGAAACCTCCCCCTTTCTTTAGAAAACTGCCACCTGTGTGAATGGCACTTCTGCGGCTTTTTATTAACGCACAATGGAGGAGGCAGGTCATCCTCACAATTCCATAGAGAGAAACACCAGCTTCTTGCAGGTGTGTGGGCAAGATTCACAGGTGTTTCTGGAAATCTAATCTGGGCACAGGGATTTGTCCTCGTCAGCACATGAAACACGTCGACACCATGGTGAGGGCAGGGCCACAACACGAGATTCCCTTGCTGTCGAGAAATTACCTTGATAGCAACTGCTGCTGTTCATAACAGCATGGAAGCCGGCCCTGGCGTTGCACACACAGAGCTGGTGAAAGCCTCCATTACCTCTCCCAGTGACTCCTGCAGACACATGGCACCCGGGGAGAGGGGAGGTGATGGGGTAATAATTGGGAGTGATAAGGAGCTGCTAGGAGGCACGGCGAGGGCTTGTCCTGTGTCGACTCTGACTGCAATCAAAGCCAGGCCTTGGTTCCTCAGCTCTGCATTTTACTAACAGTCTGAAGAATACAAAGCGAAAAGCAAAAGATGCCAAGAGCAGCATTGCTTTTGAAGGCGAAGGTGTGCTCTCCAACCTGTTTCTCTTGGTAAGTGAAGATAGGAGCAGCAGAGTCTATGAACGAATAGGGATTTCTCTTCTCTTTTGGAAACCCTGAGCACGCCAAAAATAAATTTCAGTGTGTTGGTTGGTTTGACCTCTAGTTTTGTTTTGATCATTTGAAGGGAAGAGCGGGGAGATCATAGCTGGGCCTTGGGAGATACAGGGAAATTCCGAGGAGAAGGTTCCAGGGGAAAATGAAGTTCAATTTTGAAAAGTGCCTTTTACACCAGGCCTCCAGAATCACTAGGTGCTTTATTCGGGTCTAAATAAAATATTTTCGACTACAACAGCAGCAATAAAAAGAAACAGAAAATCCCCATGCTGTGTTACCCCCGTTAATGTTACTTATGTTTTTAGATTATTTAATCTCATAAGCATGAGAAAGAAAAAGCGCTGAAATGCAGGGGGCACCGATTTGGTTTATTCCTTACTCCGTTTTTTGTTTGTTTGTTTGTTTGTTTTTGTTTTTGTTTTTGTTCTGAGTCAGGGTCTGACTCTCACCCAGGCTGGAGTGCAGTGGCACAATCTCGGCTCACTGCAACTTCCGCTTCCCAGGTTGGAGCAATTCTCCTACCTCAGCCTACCTAGTAGCTGGGACCACAGGCGCATGTCACAATGCCTGGCTAATTTTTGTGTTTGTAGTAGAGACAAGGTTTCATCATGTTGGTCAGGCTAGTCTCGAACTCCTGACCTCAGGCGATCCTCCCGCCTCAGCCTCCCAGAGTGTGGGGATGGTTTATTCTCTACGCTTTATGCCCAATATTTTTTATTTGAAGAAACTCAAAACACTTTTTGCTTTGAACATATCAAAGCGAAAAAGAAAAGAAATAATCAGTGCATTATCTTTACCAGCATCCTAATTCTGTTTCCTAATTCTAGAGAAAATATTTTTATGGAAAAGTAAAACTTCTATTCCAGTTATGGCAGTGCCGGCTGCAGTGTCTCCTCCGTTTCGCCGTGT
The DNA here is from genome assembly GCF_000951035.1 of Colobus angolensis palliatus. Taxonomy (NCBI): domain Eukaryota; kingdom Metazoa; phylum Chordata; class Mammalia; order Primates; family Cercopithecidae; genus Colobus; species Colobus angolensis. The sequence continues at coordinate 16,978,236 of NW_012114252.1, forward strand.
GCTCTGGCCCCAAATGTTTCACCTCTCCTGGGATTCATAGCCAAGCCAGCCCCTACAAGGTCTCTCATATTTAGTGAGGTTCCTTTCCTGCTTTCCATTCCTTCTTGACCTGTATCTCCTGTTTCCTAAGGCCTGTGCTCACCCTCACTGGTTAGGGACAGTAACGTAGAGTGTGGTTAGGTCCATTTGTGGAAACGCCCACACAAGAGTTTTTGAACAGATTAGGATCCCATTGGATTTCCGTTGCTCATTCAAGCCTGTGTATGTTGCATCTAAATAACACAAAATAAAACCGTTGAGACATACTGAGTACTTAGCATGTGCCAAGCACCTCGGAGCATGGTCTCATGTGTGCCTCACGACAGCTCTGTGAGCGGTACTCCTATGATCAAAGAGAAAACTGAGGCTCATGGAAGTAAATGAACTCAGCTCTGGTTACAGAGCGGGCAGAAGGCAGAGCTAGGATGACAGCAGCTGGCCTGACTCCAGAGCCCCTTCTCTGAACCAAAACAATGCCTCCAAGCCATTTTTAATATCACAGCTCTTTTTTGTTTGTTTGTTTGGTGGAGTCTTGCTCTGTCACCCAAGCTGGAGTGCAATCGTGCAGCGGCATGATCTTGGCTCACTGCAACCTCCGTCTCCCGGGTTCAAGCAATTCTCCTGCCTCAGCCTCCCGAGTAGCTGGGACTACAGGCGCATGTCACAATGCCTGGCTAATTTTTGTGTTTGTAGTAGAGACAAGGTTTCATCATGTTGGTCAGGCTAGTCTCGAACTCCTGACCTCAGGCGATCCTCCCGCCTCAGCCTCCCAGAGTGTGGGGATGGTTTATTCTCTACGCTTTATGCCCAATATTTTTTATTTGAAGAAACTCAAAACACTTTTTGCTTTGAACATATCAAAGCGAAAAAGAAAAGAAATAATCAGTGCATTATCTTTACCAGCATCCTAATTCTGTTTCCTAATTCTAGAGAAAATATTTTTATGGAAAAGTAAAACTTCTATTCCAGTTATGGCAGTGCCGGCTGCAGTGTCTCCTCCGTTTCGCCGTGTGCTCTGGCCTCAAATGTTTCACCTCTCCTGGGATTCATAGCCAAGCCAGCCCCTACAAGGTCTCTCATATTTAGTGAGGTTCCTTTCCTGCTTTCCATTCCTTCT
>NW_012114252.1:16979576-17041253 GCF_000951035.1 Colobus angolensis palliatus
TTTCACCGTGTTAGCCAGGATGGTCTCGATCTCCTGACCTCGTGATCCGCCCGTCTCGGCCTCCCAAAGTGCCGGGATTACAGGTTTGAGCCACCGTGCCCGGCCTAATTTTGTATTTTTAGTAGAGATGGGGTTTCACCATGTTGACCAGTCTGGTCTTGAACTCCTGACCTCAAGTGATTCGCCCACCTTGGCCTCCCAAAGTGCTGGGATTACAGGCATGAGCCGCCAGGCCCAGCCAGTATCACAGCTCTGAATTTGAAAAATGGAATGTTTGACTCCCATAAGTCCATCAGCAACATCAATGAATGCTGCTTTCTAGCGAAACTCCCCCTGTAATCATCACACTATTCCACACGATGCAGGCAGCCACACTGTTCTTTCCATAAAGGTATAACGTGAATGCCCCTTGGTCACCCACAGAAAATGCAAATGTCCCCACAATACATTGCAGTTGCGACAAATGCCTTCAAATGTCATTGCCGTGAGTACTATGGACTTCTGAATTGTACTAGATCTTGTTACTTAAACTATGGACTTCTGAATTGTACTAGATCTTGTTACTTAAACTATGGACTTCTGAATTGTACTAGATCTTGTTACTTAAAGAGTTAACCAAGCGGCACACGTAGGACTAGATCACAATTCCTTCAATATTTTGATAACTGTATTTCAAGATATTTGGTTTCCTTTGATAGCTATTTCAATATAACTGGTTTCCTTGGTGCCCGATGTATTTATGTTATGGATTGAAAAATATTATTGTTAGAAGGGGCCCACAGGCTTCACCAGATTGCTGAAGAGGTTCTTGGCACAGAGGTTGTTCAAGAACTCCTTTTATGCTGCCTCTGTTGCATGCAAACATCATGCCTCAACTGTGAAGCCATTTTCTTTAAAATGGGCATTTCTCCTTCACGAAGGAGAGCTGGTTTCACAGATGAGGCATACCCTTCACGCCGGGAGGGTGCGGCCCGCAGGGTCTGGAGGCCCCAGCCGCCTTGCTAATCGGTTTGGTTTCACCTGGGAGGGCAGCCCCACCCAGTCTCTGAGTCAGCCGTGCACAAAGCAGTCGGAATTGACAAGGTAAAGAACGCCTGACTCCTCTTTACAAACCCCAGGTTCCCTTTAAACTCTGGATTCCGAGCGCATTTCTCCTTATCTAACTCCGCCCAGTGGGTTCTCAGGCGCTGACTCCCTCATCCTGCAGTTTCAATCCCTGCCTTGACTCACCTTCCTGGGCCTGCCTCTCCCCTCCAGAGTGCCCGTTCCTGCCTGCTCCGTGACTAAGCTCATCTCTCTAGGAATGACCTGTGTGCTGATCAAGCCGACACATCTCTTTGCTTCCCGACGTCCTGATATGGCAGCGAAGGGTGGTAGAATGAAGTCATTCCTGCAGAAGAAGCTGTGAGATGAAATAAAGATGCAGTGGCTGATAGGAAAGTGCTTATGTTCCCAGTGGAGGAAAATGCTAAATCTCAATTAGAGATTGGAAGAAATAACGATGTGCTCTTTTTACTTTTGTTCTTGCTTTTGTGTGTAGTTTTGCTTCTTTTTTTTTTTCTTTTTTTTTAATCTGTCTGGGTTTGCAAATCTCTGAATCATATCCACAGAGCCATCGGGGGTTCCAGGTTCCAAACCCAGCCGTGTGTGATGGTAAAAGTGGCTCACATTTCCCAGGTCCTCCTAAGCTGCGGGTAAAACTCCTAGTTACACTCATGACTGGAATTTCCCTAACCGGTCTACCTCCCTTTTAAGCACCTTTAAATTCCCCTTAATCAGTGTAAAAGTTCTCCAGGAAGGTCTTACATGTGTTCAACAAATTCCTCTTGACTGCAAGGAGGTGGCCACCACTTTCCTCCTCTGCTGCTCCAGCTAACTGGGTATTGTCCAGCTTCCGGTCCGCAGGAGTGACCCAGTGTCCTCTGAGGTCCCACCCTAGGGACATGCCTACCAAGGGCCAAGCCACTGTGGCTGTGGCCTGAAGTTAGTCCCCAGCATGGAAAGCTGGGCCGAGCCGTGCTTTTTGGAGGACACAGGCCCGGCTTGTGGTAGCATGCTGAAATGTTTTCTGAATTGAAATCGTGTGCTCGCACCGCACACCAGAGACTGCAGTGAGACTGCTCTTCAATGTGTACGTTTCCTCCATTTCAGTACCTTGCTCAGGCCTCCGACGGCTGCATGTGAGGGCTGAGGGCCAGGCCAGAGGGCGGAGTAGCCAGCAGCATGTGTGCCCTCGTTCATCAGGTCTGCCTGCTGGTCCTGGCATCTGGCTGATAAGCCTTGTCTCTGTCTGGTTTTCCCACAATCCTTTCCCAGGAAGCCTCTTAGGAAAGTCTGCATTCACAGCCTCAGGCATTGGGATACTGGTTTGGGGCGGGCTGACCACCTGGTCCTCCAGCAGCCCTGGGCGGTCAGGAATCCTGCGGGGCTGGAGTTGGGGCACACGCCCAGACCCCATCTCCCCCTCAGGGCTGAGAGAAGCTGCCCCATCCTGGAGTGAGTTTGCCACGCCTGCTGCTAGAAGTCCAGTCCAACAGAACGGAGCTGGCCAGAGCCTGTGTGAAGGTCTTCACGGCAGAAATGGAACTTGCAGTTTCTCTAAAATAAATGTTTGCCAATATTACTTTTATTGGCATTTTGTACCCATAATAAATTATTTGGAACTGTTGTCAGTTGTAACTCAGTAAAGATTATTAAGACAAACCCCATGGGAGCTGCTAATTTGCTCTTAGGCATTGGAATGGCAATTTTTTATTTTATTTTCTTTGAGACGGAGTCTGGCTCTTGTGGCCCAGGCTGGAGTGCAGTGGTGTGATCTCGGCTCACTGCAATCTCCACCTCCTGGGGACAAGCAATTCTCCTGCCTTAGTCTCCTGAGTAGCTGGGATTACAGGCACCTGCCACCGCACCTGGGTAATTTTTGTATTTTTAGTAGAGACAGGGTTTCACCATGTTGGCCAGGCTGGTCTCCAACTGGTGGCCTCAGGAGATCTGTCTGCCTCAGCCTCCCAAAGTGCTGGGATTACGGTGGCTCACGCCTGGCCTGGAATTGCAATTTTGATTCGCTACCCTGAACGGAGAAGTGAGAGGAAGCAAATGCTATCATCCTTGGTTATGACTTTTTAAAAATTAAATAATTGTTAAAAAAACAAAACTGTGTTTACCATTCACTGAATCTGCTGTATGTAAATGCATCAACAATAACAAATGTCACAAAAGCAAACAGTCTTATTTCAGACGGTGCTGTTTTAAGCACTTTACTTATATACAACCATATACCTGTCATGATGGCACGAGGAGATTGATACTGTTAGTTTCCCCATTTTGCAGATGAGGAAACTGAGGCACAGACTTAGAAACTTGAACTCCTTCTGAGGCAAGATTTTAAGAACTATAATCCTATGGATACAAGAATGTCTTCTCGCTTGTTAACTGTGTCAATGGCCTTAACACCCATAGTACACTGAACTCCTTTTGAGGATCTTAAAATTCCGCTGCCAGTGTTATTCATTCACACTACGGATTTTGACCTATGGGAACTTGAGGAAAGTAGTGAAATAAATGTAATGAGGCAGGTTGTTTTTAAAACTGGAGGAGAACAAAAAAGTATACAAAACATCAGATTACATCATGTATGATAATAGTACATTTTTCATGAGACTTTTGCTTTAGTTGTGTGGGGTGTGTGTGGGGTGTGTGGGGTGTGTGTGTGTGTGTGCACGTAGGTGCATGCTAGGTAACCGTGTAACATAGCTGGGTTGCAGTCTAAAGAATTTGACAAACACTGTCCCCAGCCTATGCATGGTCCAGGGCAGGGCTGTGAGGGTTTGAGCACTTGCTGAGTTAACTGAGCCTCTCTGCAAATGTGGAACTGGTTCCTTATCCTTATCTGAGCTAAGGTATCATACCACTTTGCCTCTGCGGCACAATGACAGCTGTGAGTTTCTTTCATGGTGAGAGGGAAAAAATGCATATTATCTTCACGGCATGAGTTAAGCACAGACCCTGAGAAATGGAGCCCCCTCCCTCGGCATGACTCACTTGTGATGCTAATCGCAGAGGAGCCATGGTAAGGATTCCTTGTCCTCCCTCCCTCCGACTGCCCCTCCTGAGGGGACCTGCAGTGGCATTTCTTCTAGGGTAGCGACTTTCACCAACCTGGCAACTTGCTAGAAGCTGGTGGATGTTATCCCAGGAGTGTCAGCCCTAGTGGAGGCCCCCCTCACCCGCCCTGGGTTCTAATTATGGCTATCCTTGCCTACCTCCTCTGAGACGTGAAAACCACTTCGTGATTGACTAAGCCATCTTCATTCTTGTATTTTTCATGCTTCTGGCTTAGTAGCCAGCACAGTCACAGCTCATTGCATATTTGTTGAATTTGTGGGGTTTTCCTTTTAATGTGTGCAAGCATTTTGAGACATAATCTGAATGAACCATTAGAAAAGCAAAATTATTAGCTGAACACGGTGGCATGCTCCTGTAATCCCAGCTACTCGGGAGGCTGAGGCAGGAGTATCCTTGAGTCCAGGAGTTTGAGGCTAGCCTGGGCAACATAGTGAGACCCCCATCTCTAAAACCAATGCATAAATAAATAAAAGCATTTAATAACTTCTTCAGAGAAACATACAAAAAGTAAGTACTGGACATATAACATGTTTTGAGATTCACTGCATGCATAGATCTATGCTAGGAAAGATAAAGCAATCCTCAAGAAGACAGAACTCCTGGCCTGTTAGGCTGTGTTGTTTCAGCCTGATGTTGTCATCTGACCCTTGTACTCAGAAACTTCTCAGGCTGTCTGGACCCAACAGCAGCACAGCCTGTCTCCAATCCTAAACCTTTGTGGGAATAGCTTCATGACTGTGAGTCTTTGTTACTTATTTATCATAAAATTCGGAAATCTGAATCATTGGCAGAAAATGTTCAAGGAAATTGCTGGCTGTTGTTAGGTTGAGAGACATGAAAGAGTTAGAGAGTTATACTCTCGGTCGTGGTTCCACGTACTGTTTACCGTTCTCTCTAAGAATGTAATGCTGCCACAGGACAAACTTAAGGATGGAGTGACATTTTTTTCTTTGCCATTTCACATATCCTCTCAAACTTTCTACATGTCCTTATTATTGCCTTCATCATAATAACTGCTTACGTTTAATTAGTCAACACATTACCGTGCTCTGAGAATGGGCTGTGCACTGTGAAAATCTTTCGGGTTTATGGTCTCCTCTGATTCCTAGGAGCCCTTGTGATGTATGTACTCCTCTCTCCATTTTGCAGCAAGAACATTTAGGACTGCAAAGTTTATGAGATATGCTCAAGGTCACAAACAATTAAATCACAGGTCTGAAATGCAAATCAAGTATCCTCTGCTATTCTAGGTGACCGCCCAAGTCCTGGGGAGGCACCCGTCAGCCCAGGACACAGAAACGGCCTCGCCATTCTAGTTTGCATTCTCAGCCTCAGGCACTGGGACTTCCGCATTTTTGTACCACAATGTAGCTAATGTTTTGTTGTTTTGTTTGTTTGTTTCTCTGTTTTTTGAGATGGAGTCTCGCTCTGTTGCCGGTGCTGGAATGCAGTGGTGTGACATTGGTTCACTGCAACCTCCACCTCCCAGGTTCAAGCAGTTCTTCTCTCTCTACCTCCTGAGTAGCTGGGATTACAAGTGTGCACAACCGTGCCCATCTAATTTTTTGTATTTTTAGCAGAGATGGGATTTCACTATGTTGGCCAGGCTGGTCTCAAACTCCTGGCCTCAAGCGATCTGCCTGCCTTGGTCTCCCAAAGTGCTGGGATTACAGGCATGAGCCACCGCACCTGGCCACAATACAGCTAATGTTTTAATCTGCCCAGATAACATAATCTCTTGATCCAGTGTTAGAGGAAAATGTTCCAAAAATAGATAGAATCTTGACTCTTGTACAGATATAACAATGAACACATAGCAAAGATTTTGCTTAACCCATTAACGAGAAAATGGTAAGATGCAACAACCAATTTCAAGAAGAATACAAAGGACAGATGCAATTTTGCATCAGGAATAAAAAACGAATGTGCAGAGGAAGGAAACCAAATTCCTCCCTGGTTGGGGAGACTAGTCCATTGAATGCTTGCGTCTACTGGGCAGAATTTATTTTTCATGTCTTCAGACAACATTTTGCATTGCTGTTGGTTATCTATAAATTATAGAGTTGAAGAATAGTTCAAAGGCATGGAAAGCTGGGAGCCAGATAACCCAGAATGGCGTGTTCTCCACCAGGTGTCTGCAAATCTGGCCCCCACCTGTTTCTGTGAGTAAATTTTTATTGGAACACTCCCATCTGTTTACTTATGGTCCATGGCTGCCTCCTGTCACCACAACAGAACCAAGTAGTCACAGCCGAGGACCACATGGCACACACGCCTAATATCTTTACTCTCTGGCCCTTTTCCGGTGAAGTTTGCCAACTCCTGCTTTATATAATGAATGGTTTTCCACTGAAGCACACAGTTTTCCCTATACCACCTAAAACACATGGCTTTGTATGCTATGCAAAGCAGGTGGCAAGGATTCTAAGAATTTCTTTAAGAGCAATAATTGATTAAGGGAGATATTTAGTGTGTTTTGTTTTGCTGGGGCTGCCATAATGAGGCATCATCAGCTGCATGGTTTAAACAGTGGAAATGTATTTTTTCACAGTACATGAGGCTAGAAGTCTAAGATCAAGGTGTCAGAAGGGCTGGGTTCATCCGAAGACTGTGAGGGAAGAAGCTGTTCCAGGCCTCTCTCGTTGGCCTGTAGATGGCCACCCTCTCCCTGTGCCTTCACACCATCTTTCCTCTATACGTGCCTATGCCCTGACCTCCTGTTCTCGTAAGAACCTCAGTCATACTGGATTAGGATCCCCTCCAGTGACTTCATTTTCACTGATTACCTCGGTAATGTCCCTCTCTCCAAATAGTCATTAGAGGTACTGGGGATCGGGACTTGAACACATGAACTTTGGGTGGCAGGTGCAGCCCCTCACATTTGGTGAGAGGGTAATCTGTGTGTCCACTAAAGACATGGTGAAGATGGTCAGATTCTCTTCCACCCCTGAGAACGACGCTACTGAGGCTCTGCCAGAAGCAGACTCAGCAACACCCCATGAATTCTGGAACTTCCCGATGGCTACGTGTGAATGCCTCCACTCTTACCCTCCTCTGCATGTGGAAAAGTCCTGTTCTCCAGCAGCAACTGGCACATGTAGAATCCTGACACAGGGACGGGAGCCTTCGCAGGGATACATTCTGTGTATGCTTTTAATATAGCTACCATATATTTTGTCTTTATTGTATAAACCAGGTATAAACCAGGAAAAACTTGATCTACTTTTAGGTCTGAGTCAGTAGCATTTTTGTATGAAGTATATATTGGTGCTGACTTAAATAATAAAGGCAGGAAAGTCAGGTGCAAAGAATGTTCTGTCCTTACTCTGGGAAAAAAAATGCAGATGGATTTCCTCTTCCCTTAGAGACATCCAAAGATGCTGTACAACGTAGCTTCCTCTTACCCATGGGAATACGTTCCAAGGCCCCCTGTGGATGCCTGAAACCACAGATAACGCTAGACCCTGTATACACTATGTTTTTTCTATATGTTCACACCTATGACAAAGTTTAATGTAGAAATTAGGCACAGTAAGAGATTAACAAAATAATAAAATAGAATAATTATAACGATATACTGCCATAAAAGTTAAGTGAATGTGGTCTCTCTCTCTGAAAATATCTTGTTGTATGTTACTCACCCTTCTCCTTGTGATGCTGTGAGAATGATACGATGCCCGTGTGATTAGATGAAATGAGGTGAATGATGCAGGCATTGTGACATGAATAAACAATTCCAGAAATAAGCATGCATATGTCCTAAATGGCGCCGATCTTAGCAGCGTGATAGAGGCTGGTGCTGTCTGCATTCAGCCTGGATTGCCATTAGCCACTCAGTAGCTGCCTTGGTTCTCAGATCAAGCATTGAGGTGTCACGGTGCTGTGTTCAAGTAACCTTTATTTTAGGTGGTAATGGCCCCAGAGCACAAGAGTTAGCGAGGTAACAGTTTGGGAACTTGGTTGACTGAGGGTAACTGAAACTGAGGAAAACAATAAGGAGGGACTACTGTATACATAATGTAATGTTGACATTAATGTTTGCATGCCTATTAAAAGAGGTGTATTCAAAAAAAAAAAAAAATCAGCAACGTGGGATTATTTGTGGTCAAGAATAAAATCTAGGGCCGGGTACAGTGGCTCACCCCTGTAATCCCAGCACTTTGGGAGGCCGAGGTAGGTGGGTCACCCCAGGTCAGGAGTTCAAGACCAGCCTAACCAATATGATGAAACCACGTCTCCACTAAAAATACAAAAATTAGCCCAGTGTGGTGGCGCGCGACTGTAGTCTCAGCTACTGGGGAGGCTGAGGCAGGAGAATCACTTGAACCCAGGAGGTGGAGGTTGCAGTGAGCTGAGATCGAGCCATTGCACTCCAGTCTGAGTGACAGAGCAAGACTCCATCTCAAAACAAACAAACAAACAATAAAACCTATCACAAAGCCAAGTCTTGAGGTCAGCTATTTGAAATACAGAGACACTATTCACAGATCCTTACTGAGTGCCTATTATCTTCTTGCCCCTTTTGCGCATGTTGTTCTCACTCATCTCAGGGCAGCTTTCAAGGTGGGTGTTAGTAGACCTCTTTTCACTGATGAAAAAACTGAGGTTCCAGGAGGTGAAGTATCTTCCTCAAGAACTCGTAGCTAACAAGCAGCAGCATGGGGTTCCCATGGAGCCCATCCGCAGTGGAAACGCACTGCAGCTATCTTTGGGGAATGTGCGAGGATGACGCTGCCTGTTTGAAAGAACCCCCTTCTACATCAGACACGCCATGATTTGGACTCAGCAGGAAGGCCTCCGCTGGCCGATTCTGCATGGTGCAGGATGAAGGAGGAGGTGCAGATGAGCATCATTGCCCTGAGTGGCATGCCACTGGATTCCTAGCACAGGGGGAGAGACCTCTGGCAGGCCCAGCCTTCTCCTCCTTGCAATATGATCTTTTACTAATGTGTTTTCATAATGCTCTGTGGGGCCTCCTGTAGCTCAGATCCACGGAGCGCAAGCCCTGTGAGCTATTTCCTTGTATGTGGAAATGGGCAAAAAGAAAGGGAAAGAGCCCGAAAGAAAACAAACGGACTCCATGTTCTCTCTTCTTGGTTGTGACCGCTAGCTATTGATTGCCTGTGTTTGCTGAAGTAATTAGAAACCTCACCCAGTTTCTCAATTTCTGTAAGAAAAAAATGAGAATGTTCATGATGTGGAAAAAGAGGAAGGAGGAAAAGAATAACAAATTATGCTTATCCTTACTGTTCTAGGGAACCACAGCCAAAGCCAGGCCTGCATCTGGACAGCAAAGGCATAGTTTGAACGTTGCAGAGAAGCTTTCATTGCCAAGAAAATATTTCTGTATTGACTTGCTATGAGCTGACATTTTATTGGGAAAAACAAAAAAACAGGGGCATTATCATCAGAAGGCCCGAGTTAAATAAACCATATCTTTCCTGAGCAAGGCCTTCTAACCTTTAGAAACTGTTCATCAGATTAGACAGTTGAAATTTGGGGGTGGAGGAGCTGGGATACTAAGCAGGGAGACCAGTGGATGTGGTTCATGCCAGCACAAACTCTGTGGCTGGGTGATGAGACGAGGGAGGAGGAGCCAGGAGGAACCCAAGGATCTCAGAAGCCCCAGGACACACGGCCTGGGCAGTTGGGGAGGAAGAATGAAGCAGAGGCACGTTCAACTCATTCAAAAAGAGCCCCGCCATTTCTCTAAGGGCTGATCTTTTGCCCATCTTTCTGTTCAAAGTCTCTGATTGTTGGCTTGATCTCTATTTTTGAACCATCTGTATTATGTGCAGACAAGCAAGGCCCAGACAGGCACTGACAAGGCGTAGAGGGAGTAGGTGTTGTTTCGTTAAAGGATTCACTGGAGGATCAGTCAAGTCTTACCCTAGACAGAGTGGGCAACCTCCTATGTAGTATGATCGATGGGGTTTGAGATTTCAGCTCGAGTTCTAGATCTAAGTTATTGTCCAAGAAAAAATAAAGTAGGTATGTACAAACACACACATCTCCTTATCCTCATCCTGTCTTCATATCTGATCACTAAAATTATGTTAGATGGTTTAAGTCCTATAATTGAAGAGATTGAGCCTTGTTTATTAAAAAGAAAAGAAAAGGAAGTAAAAAGAAAAGAAACCCCATGAGAGGGAACACCTGGAGCTGTTTTCCACCGTTCATACACCAGCAATCTTCTATACTTGCCGGGCAAAAAGATTCTTAAGACTCACCAGCCCTTTAGAATCTGAATCTCTGGCTTCGGGTACAGGAAGTTCTATTTAAAAACAGGGCATCAAAGTTTACAGAACTTCTTTAGTAGGCTGTCATAACTCTCAAAACAATCACTTATTTCCCTAAAATTGTAATTTTAAAAATAAACAATATTGATTATTCTGAAAAGATTATGTTTCTCTCAGAAAACGAAGATTACTACAGTGGGCTGTGATTGCTATTTTCATAGCAGCTCTATCTTAGGTGCTTTTTATGTTTCCTGCAAAGCTTCTGGCACAATTTTAGATAAATGGGGAGACACTTGGGGAGATAGTGAATATTTGGCAAAATAAATGAAGCACATGCCTTTCCATTTCTCTGTATAACTCTTAACATATCCTCTTACTGGCTCAAAAAGGAGAAAGAAGTAACAAAGTATATCAAATTCATGAGAGAATTACTGCCTAAATCTCATTAGGTGAAATTTCTGTTTGATCCGGAATACTCGGTTTTGTTTGTGCTAGCAAGATAGCTGACTGCAATTACATGGCTTACACTTAGGCGTCTTCTCTATTAGAAGCAAAAATACAAGTGTCTCTGCACCATGTTTCCAGGTCCACAGCTCAAGATCACATGCTCTGGTCACACTAGCAGGTATCAAGTCCTGTTTTAGTAGCAAATACACAAATGAAAGAACTCTTATGTATCCACAGCTATGAAAAAAAAGAAGGCTAAGCTCTTACAAGGGGGTCTTCAGATTATTTGACGTAAATATATGTATTAGATTTATTTCTAATTTCCACAGCTGGCATATGTAATGTTTCAACAGTTGTTACTTAAAACAGAGATAGTACTTTAAATACAGTAATACACAAATAAATTAAGGGCTCCTTTTAGTATTAATCTGTTTCATACTATTAGCTTCCTCTAGGTTGTAAAGCATATCACAGAGTAAAAATGTAAACAAACCAGAGAAGAGAAGAAATGGAGTGGGACACAAATTATGTATTTAAACCAGAAGTGAAAGAGGAAGGAAATTGGAAGGCAATCTGGCAGCACCTATCAAAATTTCAAAAGGGTATTTCCTTTCATACAGCAATCTCGCCACCAGGAATTTAGGTGAAGGATGTATTTGGAAAAGTACCTTGAGATGTCAGGTGTGTGTGAGAATAGCCGGGCTTATGCTGTGGTAACAAATGGTTCCCCAAATCTTCCGGTTTAGCATGTTCGTTTTATTTATTATGCAAGCAGCATAGTACCCCAGGTCAGCAGGAGGCTCTACTCCACAAAGTCACTCAGGGACCTAGGCTGACCAAGCTTCTCTCATCTTTGAGCTGTGCCTTCTAGAACTTGTGGTAGCGATAGTCACTATAGCAGGAAAGGAGGAACACATGAAGATCCAGCACCTGTTCTTTTATGTCACCACATCATTTTAGCTACAGCCTATTGCCCTCAACCTATGTGCAAGTGAGGCTGGGAGATATAGTGGAGCACCTCAGTTATCTGATGAGCCCTCCTGTCTCTCCATAAACCAAAATATGTTCATGAAGCAGTATGTAGAAGAGCTTAAAAACCATATTTTGCCTGTAGATGATGGACAAAATACACAGGCATATTATGTGGCTTTTTTTTTTTTTTTTAAAGCAGATCTGAATGTGCTGATGAAGACTGGTCTCTAAGACATATTACTTACCAAAAATACATGGCATAAACCAGTATTTGTGATGTGATCTCTACACTGATCCTTTAGAAACAGTATTTATATGCAAGTGTGTGCATATATCATTTTTCTGAACAGAAAGGCAAGACTGATTACATCAGTGCTTACTTTGAGGGATGGAGGAGGGGATGGGAAAGGAAACATAATTTTTAATCAGATAAAGTCATAGTGTTATTTTTATCCACTTTTTTTTTTTTGAGGCAGAGTCTCTCTCTGTCGCCTAGGCTGGAGTGCAGTGGTGCGATCTCGGCTCACTACAAGCTCCGCCTCCCGGGTTCCCGCCATTCTCTTGCCTCAGCCTCCCGAGTAGCTGGGACTACAGGCGCCCGCCACCTCGCCCGGCTAATTTTTTGTATTTTTAGTAGGGACAGAGTTTCACCATGTTAGCCAGGATGGTCTCGATCTCCTGACCTCGTGATCCACCCGCCTCGGCCTCCCAAAGTGCTGGGATTACAGGCTTGAGCCACTGCACCCAGCCTTTTATCAACATTTTTTTTAAAAGCTAAAGAGATAAATTTAATAGATTAGATAGTAGATTACATTATGAAATGCTTGTACATTTTCTCAGGAATGATAATGGCATTGTGGTTATACAAGAGGGTTTCATCTTCCGAGATGCTGAAATGTGGGAAGAAAGTATTGTGAGATCTGAAAATTCTTCAGCCAAAGAATGTGTGTACACAATGTGTCCACATCCATATACACACATAGACACCTACTGATGTACATAGAAACACACACACACAGCACACACGTAGATACCAAGTGCTGATTATTGACTCTATATAGAAGATAGCTGGGAGTTCATTGTTCTTTCAACTTTTCTGTGTTATCTGAAAATTTCCAAAGTAAAATACTACGAAAAACAAAAAGAACCAAAGGGAGAAAAAGCACATCACCTGCAAACAGAAAGGGCCCCGGGTCTCCAGTCTCCCTACCTCAGGGCTCTGCAGAGCTCGTAGGTAGACATATTTGAATGTCAGATATCAGATATTGATATCCCGAAACCAAGAAACATGACAGAACACGCGGGTGCTGATGGTCTGCAGTAGAAAAGTTTTCCAAAAGGATTTCTGTTTGCTGCTACAAAAAGCTGGGGTGACCTTATAAAGTATTGCCAGACTCTTTAAACTGCCTACCCACTGTCGTAACCGTAGTACCTGCTCGGCTGGCCGAGCTGGTTGAAAAATTCTATTGCCATATTTCAAACACTTTTCTGGAATCTGTTCTTAAAGTTAGCATAATTGAGAATCAGAAACAATGCACAGGATGAAAAGCCATGTGGCTTTAATCCACGTTCTCGCGGTCCCTGAGGTGGTGGTGACTCAGGGAGAGAGCATGTCCCAGCAGGCCATCTTTAGCAGGTGAGGACTTGGTACACCACCTTGCCAGTGGACAGCTACCTCTCCCCTGTGGTTAACATCAGCAGCACACAAGGCTTTAAGGGCCCCACTCGTTGTGTTCCACACAAACGTTAATGCCTCCCACTTTTTCAGCAACTGTTTGCAGCAAAAAAAAAAAAAAAAAAAATCCAGTCCCTGCAGCGTGGCCTCAGTGGGAGGTTCAGGGACCGAACTATCAAGGTATATTTTTCACTGTTTAGCAAAGTACCTGACAGTTTTGGAAATGGAGAATAGTGCTTCCACCATGCTTAAGGAGACTTTTTTTTTTTTTTTTTTTATAAGTCCATGTGTGACTGCTACACAGAATACGAACTTCTGACACAGGCACTCCTGGAAAATGTTTTTCATCTTTTCCTGACACCCAGCCAACAATGTGGAGGAATAAACTGGTGTAAGTTGAAGTGTAATTAATGCAGTCATTATTTTTATCTGAAATATTTAAGGGAGTTGGTAGGAGACCCTTATCTTTTCTCTCCCCTTTTACAAAGAGGGAAGTTAAGAGGCAGGGCCCTGGGTTTATGCAGGAGGAGCCCTGTGTCTGCTGGTCTGAAAAGCTTATGCTGCACGTAGCTTGTTGGTCGCTTTGGCAAACACCCCAGATACTCAGACTTCCTTTTTTTTCATACTGTTTTTGGGTCCAGTACTAACTACTGTTAGCAGACATAAAGTTCTCTGCAATTCTTTCCTCAGAATGAGCTACCAGAAAACTACCAATTATAGCCAAGAAACAGTCTTTCAAACACACACACACGTTGTAATGTGGGCTGGAAACCAATTGGAAACTTTTTGATTTGCCCTTTAAGGCTGGAGGCAGGCACTTGAGGCAAACTCCTAAGACGTTTTGAAGAACAGAACAGCGATTCTAAATTTAGCCTCCTAACCAGCCAGTCGGCATATATGCAATGAAAGATTTAAAAGGAAAGAAATTGAACTCCCAGTAACAGAAGATATAGGTGGATGAAAAGGCAGCTACAAATAGACAAACACCTTCCTAAAACAATGTCCCAGGAATTCAGACCTAGAGCGGCTCTAAGCCTTCTTCCTTTCTCACCTGCATCCAAGATGCCTAATTGCTATTCATGAGGTTTTAAAATTGCTAACTGGACCGTGAGTTCCCTCATAGGAGGAATCCTGTCCTTTACGTTATAATCTGTAATATTTAGCACACTGCCTGGTAGATAGTAAGTGCTAAATAAACGATGTTATACGAGTGGACAAATAAATTAATGTGTGTGTGTGTGTATGCGTGCATGCAAGTGTGTGTGTTCATTATATGAAGCTTCTAGACTTATCAATAAGCAAGAATCTGCTTAGGCAAGCTCGCTTTGAGTGTCTCAGGCCTGTCTAATAAAAAGATGCTAGCTGAGGATGACTGAAACCAGTGCTGGCTCTGCCTCTCCCTCACGACTCCCTGCTAACCTGTGTGTTCTCTGCTGGAAACAGAGATGAGATTTTTGGATTTGTTGTGTTTTATGAGCTACACTTCAACATTAGATGCATGTAATTAAGCTAAGTCTTAGGAAGTCTCAATGAGTATCCAAGGGAGTCCACATCACAGATGGTTGGCCTACGTCAAGGACCAGCTATGTGGTTTGCCTTGGGTCACATGAAGAAACAGCAGTTCCAGACAGAGGTGCCCCAGATTCCACAGATTCTATGCTTTCTTAGTATGTAAGGGAATCTAAGTTATACTAAGTTATTCATGTAAAACAAAAATGTTGGAGTTATGTGTATAGAAACCTCTCTCACATCTTTTTTTGTCATCTTGAACATCACACAGGTCACTCAGTTGATGACGAGCTAGGAGATCAAACACTTCTAGATCCACTGGGAGATACAGTACAGCAAGCTGTGAGCTCTTCCTCGAGCATTTTTTTTTTTTTTTTCCCACTTGATGAATCCTAGAGCTGGAAATGAATTTCTACTACTTTTTTTCTTCCTTTAATGTTGTGTTAATGAAAGCACTGCACAAAAATGATATACCTGAAGAGCATTCTCAGAGTGTTCAGTGTAAGATTCTAGTTAATTTTAAGCAATTTGCTTTGAGGAAATTTATCTCCCCTACTGTTCTTGGATGTTTTAAGATAAGAGTCATCATGCCTTTTAAAATACACACACACACACACACACACACACACACACACACACACACCCGTAATCTCTTTATTAAGCATGAATGGTACTTAGTTAAGAAATAATAGCTCTGTTATCAACTAAAAGACGTTTTTCAATTCTACAGTTCTCTGTCACAGACTACAGAATTAGAAGTGTAAATAATAAAGGAGGGATAAGGATGTGCTCCAGATACCAGCATGAAAAATATTCAACAGGAAGTTAAATTAATCTCCAGTCTACAAGGAAGACAAAGTTAAGTTGGGCTAAGTTAACTGGTGGAAGGGGACCCCGTGACCACCCGACATGTTGCCTGGCTCGTGGTGGGTCTTTATCAGACATTCATGTAGAAGAGTGTAGCAAATGTGCTCGGACCCTGCCTGCAGTGACCTGAAAATGTTTTTAAATAGAGATCAGCGATTCCACTTAACAACTAGAGGGAAGGGCTGGCAACACCAGCTCAATCAGTATGAATACGTTGCTGGTTCTGAGGTCTTTTTGGATTTTGATTGTAGGGGCGGGTGAAGAGCCACAGAGCCCTGGGTCCCGGGCAGCGGGTTCTTGTTGGAGGCAGTGGGTAGATGGGCATGTGCAGCTAAAAGACAAGGTGGGGCCGTCTGGGCACCACCTCCGCAGACTTCAGAGCTGTGTCTGCAGCACACTAGCACACGGAGAAACTTGCATGGAGATACGTTTGTACAGCTGAAAATGGTGATGGCTTTTTGCTGCGAATCCTGCAGAAAGCCAAAAGCGACCTTCGGTATCTTAGAGTCCATCCCTCTCACTTTACAGGTGAGGCTGCTGAGGCACAGAACATAAAAGGATGTGCTGAAGGTCACAGTATGAGTCAGTAGCAGAAATACAGCTAGAAGCCAGGTGCCCCGTTCATCCATTTAACACATTTGTTAACTATCCACAACTGGCCAGAAACTGTGCTGCTATAATTAGTATTATTTTCCTTGTGCCGTATGCCTGTGTACCTGGTGTATACCTGGAGGCTTCTTGAGGGGGTTGGTTGTGTTTTAAAAATATGGTTGACTTCATATGAAAATTGTTTTAAAGAGATTGCACTAATCAAGTTATCAAAGTATACACATCTTAAGCTGCATGTATCGTTAGCTTTTGGGACACATCTAAAAATGGATTAACCTACCTGGTTTGCTATATTTTATTACAAATAAATGCAGCATTTTAGTACCCCCCTCAAATCACTGATGAATGATTCTCTACTTGGAATAATGAATCGGAGTGGGAAATACTCTTTTCCGTGACAACACTGAAAATTTGCCTTCAAGTAAGTGTATAGTGTAAATATCACAAACAAAATTCAACAATCCATCCAAAGTAAAAACCAAAGCAGCAGCAAATCCAGGCTAGTGTCCTTGGTACTGCAGTAGCTACTGTGTCTCCTGAGCCACCTGAGACCTATTTGCTACCCAATCAAAAAGCAGAGTAATGGTCCTTTTTTTTTAACCTACATGAGGAAAGTGAGTTTTACTACTCTGGAGTTTTCTTTTCCTTTTGCTGATTCTTCTCTGGGTTGGGTTCAGAGACTGACACTAAGCTGGACAGCAGTTACCCAGGAAGGAATACTTTATTTTTTCTCATTTCCATTGCGAACCTTTATCCCAGGGTTTGAATGGCCATCTGCTTTGCCAAAAAGGGTGTTGATCACAAAGAGAGCCGGCTGCTGGCTGAGGGACACCTGCCTGTGCAGAGCAGTAATGTCCTCACAGCAGGCTGGGCGCACCTTTCAGACAGAACAAAGGGCATCTGGTTATACGCCTTCTGCAGGGAGCTTCTGCATGTGGTTCTTTCTTCCCAGGTGAAAAGAACAAGTGGACAAATCTTGTTTCTTAGCTGAGCTTGGCTTACTCAGAAAACGTGGTCTAAAAACAAGGTCCAAACCATGACCTTGTGTATTTGGTAATTTATATTGTAATAGGGACCACAAAGTAAAGGTTGAAAACGCATTACTTCACTTTGGTTCTTTCCTTTTGCCCAGACTAATCAGAAATGACCTTGGTACATAGGGTCGAGGGTTCAGCTTGGCCATAAAATTGCATCCATAAACTTGGATCTGCAACTGAAGGCAGATGGGTGCAGCAGGATAAAATCCTGGAATCGATGAAACTATGATTCGAGCATCAACGAAAACCCTGGGCCTCTGGGGATTTTTGTTGCTGTTGATGAAGGGAGGCATTTATTTAACAAACATTTCTCTAGTACAAGTACTGTGCTAAGCTGTGTGGATCCCTGTGTCCAAACCAGCCTTTCATCATCACCTGGGGACTTTTGAAACATATGGTTCCTTCCACTGACTGGGGTGTGGTCTGGGGCCAGTCAGTCAGACCTGGGAACTCTTCTGGCTTACTTCCTGACTCCAGGGCCTCTCCCTGTCCTCCCTACCTACAGTGTCTCACTCCTATGGCGGGGATTAACCTGAGATACTGTACAGATCTTAGCACTCAGATCTCAAGGGTGGTCAAGTTCTCTGCTATGGGTGACTCTTGGCTGTTTAAAAAGCTACCCAGGAAGTATAATGATCAGTCTTAATATCCAAGACTACAAGAGACCTGAAAAATAATCACACCCCTCAGTGTAGTTACCTGCCCCAGGAAGGTGACCACTTAAAGTGTGTTTTAAACTCACAGCTGGCCTCTGGCTTGCCTTCAACCAGCATCACAAAATGTGCTTTCATCCATGTTTTGACAAAAACATTTGACTTTTTCCTTCTCCCTAGGATTATTCTGTTAAGAAAAATGAAGCGATAGACAGCTGCTTTGCTTCTATGGAAACTAGATCAATTTGGAATTAAGTGTCAGATAAGAGTACATTTCCCTCTTTTTCCTGAGACAGCTAACTTTGTAGGTAACTATTCTGACTGTGCGATTCAGGCGCCACTAGAGAGATTTTCTGTTGAGGATTATTAGGATTTTATACAATTTTATATTATTTTTGAAATGTGAGTTCGTGGTTTTATGGGGAATAATGAGCTCATGGCTCTTAGCAAAATTAGTATTTGTGTTATGTGCACATCCCGATTTGAAAAGTGGGCACACAGTGTCCATGGACAGAAGTCTCCGGATTACTGTAATTTTGGGGGAAATAGAGTAAAGGAAGGCAAATTAAAATAATAAACAAAAAAAGAAAGAAAAATGAAAAGAAAAGAAAAGAAGAGAAGTACTTTGAAGGCACTTTTTCCATAGGAAAAAAATATTTTATTTTTTTAAGAACAAATTCAGTTTGAAACAGATGTGGAATGTGACTTCACGGATTTCATTTTCGGGGGCTAACTGCAATGTGAAACTAAAGCAGATTTAAAACCTATGACAGGCTATTAAAATAAAACAAAGAAAGAAAAAAATATTTATAACTCAAGCATAATACTGTGTTACTTACAAATTGGACAACGAAATTTTAAATAAATATTCATGGTACATAATTACGGCACAAATATGCAGCAATTTGGCAACCTTTTATACCATTTTTTCCTCATTACAGTGCAAAGGGGAATGACACTGCCGTTAAACAAGCTGTAGCTAAATACATTGCAAAATTCAGATTTTATACAAAACATCTTGCTTAGACTTTATAAAAAACCAACATTGCTCTATGTACACAATCTGGGTAAGAAAAGCCATTTCTGTCTTGTTTTCATGTGTATTTTTATTAAAAAGGTGAATAAGGCTACTGTAACACCCCAAATCCATAGACAGTAAAATCTGAACCTATTTACAGCATCTTCACTTAAACATGATGGTGCAAATTCCAAAGTCGGGTGACCAGGGACGATCATACAAGCAAGGCATTTACAGTAACTTTCCAAAGCTAAACCAACTTCAAATAAAGGGACAGTTGGTAGATTGTCATATTCTGCACCAGACACAAAACAGACGCACAGAACACTTTTCAATTGGTTGCAGGGAACTCTTTTATCAATTCATCTGATTTTTCACAGTTTAGTACAGAACCAAAACGTAGCCAACTGATGATACATACATTTGATTTCATTAAAATCAGACTATTTCCCATTTTTCCCCTTCTTGCCCCTCTCCCCTATCCTAAAAGTAACTTCTGATGGCTTACAAGAAACTCTTGTACGAATGCACAGAAAGGAGAGGTTGGGGTGATGGAAAGAATTACATATGTACTGTGGCTGGTTACCACGGCAACCTTCCACAGAAATATGATATAGATATATATAATATATATTGTAGATATATATTATACATATATGTACACATGTATACCACACACCCACTCACACATACACACACACGCTTTGGACCAACATCATTTCCAGGTTCAGGAAACAGGGGATCATAATTTCCGTGACAACTCATTTTTGCAGGTACTCACTGGAGGTCTGAGAACCTTCAAATGCTGTCGCTACATTTTTTTCCCTTCCAATTCAGAAAGCAAAGTGTTACCATAGTAACAGGACTATGTTAAAGATGTCTATTTTGCATAGCACATAAAAAGTAGGTTTCCTGTTTACTCTTCTTGTTTCCCAGAAGGGAGGGGGTGCAGGGGAGGACAGGAGCAGGGAGCCAGAGCTAAATCGTCACCTGAAGCCCCCAGTGTGACCTGCTGGATTCTAGAGAACACTTCAGCCCGCAAGGCAAGGGAAAACCCAACGCAGAAAATAAATGCCGGAACATCTTGTCATTGTTAAATGTATGATGCAATCACATCGACTTCCTGGTGTGTGGGGCTTGTACTTCCTAGTCTACGGTTCCGTGAGATGCCTTTGGAGGACTTGGTTATTTTTGTATTTGCTCTCATTATTGTTCTTTTTGGAATGATGTTGTTTTTCCCAGAAAGTAACTGTCCAATTTGTTTTTTTAAGCACTGAGCATTGGGACCACTTAATTACCACAAATGAATTTCACATCTTCCGGTGTGTACTGTGTGCAACCTTAAAATATATATTAGTAAAAATCTTTCATTTTATATCCCTTGTGTTCTATAGACCTATTATAAATACGTCCTATCTTCCTTCTCCCCCTGGACATCATCATTTATTTCCGTCTTAAGGACCCTAAGAGGTTTGCCGTATGTGCTTCACCTTGACACAGAGCACCTGGCGCTGCAGCCTCCATCAGTACCGGCCCTGCAGCCCTGGCACCCAGACAGCACCGCCATAAACCAAAGTGTTGTAAGGCTCAATCCGGAGGGTAATGGGGACCCTGGGGGGAGGGGGATCTGACCTACCTTTTATAGATGAGAATTCTTTAATAACGACAATGATGATGGAATTACAGCCTGTGACCTTTGGCTTTTCAACTTTTAGGTCAGATTTGGCTCTCTGCTATTCTCCTAAATGCTTTCCCTGTGTTTAATAAAAATGTGATAAGTATAGCAGCTGAGTCTGCTTAAAAAATCATCCAAAGCAGACCGACTCTCCTACAGCTCGGAGCTGTGTATCTTATTGCCAGTACCACAACAGTCCTGCCCGAATATATCATCAGCGGCCTACTTTCTCCCTTCCCTCCAAGCCTGTTCCCTTCCCAACAAGACCCGTCTTTGTTCCCCGGAATGAAGAGGGGCTTTTCTTCCTGCACTTCGCTATTTGATAACAGCGAGCGCCTCCCCATACACTGGAATCCACTGTGTGTGCTGTCGTGTCTCCTACTTGCCTCTTCAATCTCAGCAAAACCAAAGTGCTGTGCTACCTAATTGCTTTTTTCTTTTCTCCTTTCCAACTTTCTCTTTCAGAGACAGCAGCAGTGAGCTGCAATTGCAGCCAGCCCTTTCCCCAGCCCCACCCGCTCCTACGAACTCCTAGCCTTCCTCGCAGACAGCCTAGCATCTGGCTAAAGGGCACCTTGTTAGCAAACACAATTTCTATGAACGGATTTACCCATGGACTGAAGCTGTTGTTGCCAAAGGCTGGAGGAGGGGACTCCAGACACGAGTGTTCCATTAGTGATACAGATGTGGAGTGGAGGTCTCAGATGAGGTGCTGCAGAGCCCTGGGTAACAGAACGAGTGAGAGACAGTGAGGACTAAACGCTAGAGATCTTTGCAAACCTTAACTAGCCCGAGGTCCGTATGACAAGTCCGGTATGCACTGCGGGGGAGATGCACCCCAGGCAGAAGCCGGCCCTTCCGGGCGTGGCGTCCTGGGGCACCTGCCAGGATGCTCACAGCCCTCTCATCCACAAACCACTGTCTTCCCTTGGCTTCCGCAGAGGCCTGAGTGACCGCAGCACATGGCTTTGAGGAGGAGACGTGGGACGCGGCACAGCAGTCCGAATGGGCGTCTTCTGCACAGTCTTCCAGCTTCCAGGGAGCGTGTGTGTTCACCAAGGCCGAATGCTACAAGACTAGGTAAGCTGTCCAGCGCCACGGGCTCTTCCGAAGAGTGTCCCTCTCCCCCGGTGCTGTGCTTCAGTCAGTTCTCCAGCACGCGGGCTCTCAAACCCTCAAGGGAGGCATCGGGACAGTAGGTGTCCTCTGGGAAAGCACAGGTACCGCCAGGGTCCCTCTCAGACCTTGTAGTATATGTTCGCCGGGCTCTGCGGGGGCATCTCCTGGACGATGTACACCGGGTGCCCGTAGTCCCCGCTGACCTTCTCGTAGTGAGGGCAGAAGACGCTGTCCGCAGTCCTTAGCGGGATGATAATGTCACTGGGCTCCGAGCCGTTGTTGTTGCCGCTGCGCTTGGGCGTGGCCAGCGTGCTGAGCGACAGCGTGGTCGTGTGCTGCGGCGAGTGCTTCCTGTGTCTCCTCCGGTACTTCAGCAAGAGGACCACCAGCGTGATGATGATGACGATGAAGATGATGCATCCTGAAGCAATCCCTGCGAATAAGGCCACTTCGGAACCGAGGATGTTGTTCCCCGAATGTCCGGCGCTGTTGCCGTCTGTGCTAGAACCTGCAGAGGCGGAGAGAGAAAAGGTCAGAGAGGGTTACTGCTGTGCCGGTGCTGATGGACTGCTTTTATGACCCTTAAACATGTGAAAAATAAGCCAGGCACTATTACTAACTAGAAGCTGGACTCTGCCTCGCCAATACCTCGTCTAAGAGCTCAGGCAAATGGAAATGAGAGGTATCTCTCTCTAGGGGGGACTTTCCTACCCTCCCAAGCCACAGGGTTTCCTTTGTATCCTTATCCAGCAAGAGCACAGACTGTCGGTGCCAGCCAGCCCTTGATCTTGCTTCATCTTCTAACCCGTGTTAGCCAGCCTGGGGCAGCCGCAGGGAAGAAAAAGGGAAGTGGCCAATTCTCCAGGTCAGCGGTGAGCGCTCATGTGGTATTGCTCTTCCGCCTCCTTTGAGAAAGCGTGTTTCATGCGAACCTTCAAAGGTCCTGCCTTCTAAAGAAGAGCCCGGCCTCCTGGCAGAACAGCTTGGGAACGCGGAAGGAGTGAGGGGGCCTGGGAAAATGTTCAGCTCGTAACTCGTCTGTATTATTTGATTTACACTTAAAATATATTTGGAAGGCAGCAGAAACTCTCACACTGAACAGACTGCCAGCCCAAATGGTAAGCACTAAAAAATTGCCTGGCATCATTATATTATCCATTTATCAGTTTGTCACAAGAATTTGACACATCTTGTCATTGAAAGTTAGAAATAACAACTTCCCTCCTTGACTCTTGGAAAGAGATGGAATACTGCTGCAGATGATTAAGTCGCACAACTACCAACCAAGCACACAGATCCCTAATACAAAACTGCTGATGTCTGCTCAACAGCTGCTCTATCAAACATTCATTAGCATGGCAACAAATACAAAGCTATTTGTTCCAAGACTGTTAAGAAAACGAAGGTCAATGACGGACAATTTTATCTGGTATTCTACGCTTTTGTCAGGGACCTGTTTAATATTTTCTTTTACATGGCAAATGTGAAACAAAATAACGATAACCACCTGAAAAAATACTACTATGCAATATTTAAAAATGTTACCATTTAAAATTTAGAAGAGGATCAATTAGGCCCTCTGTGGATTAGATATAATTAGAGGAGGGATTAGCACATTAATTACATATACATTAACATCAGCTTTAGGCTGGTGTTGACAACCAGCTTGATAAAATGTCAGCCAATGAAACCTCTGGCCTGACAGAGTAGTTCTAATAACTGGCACTTACAGCTCATGAATTCTACTCTTTTGAATGTATGACTTTCATTGGAATGAGTTATTTCGTTCTTATTGAAGTGTAATTAATAATGACTCACTGACAGCAAAGATTCCTGATCACTGTAACTACCAGCTAATCCTAACTGGTTAGAAGTCCTTAGACTCGACTCTACCTTTTAAGATACTACTAAGAATGTGGGACCCACAGAACTCCATACACACAGATCATGCTGTTATACCTGGATTTGGTTTTACAAAGGGACTTGTTGTCGAACTTCTTCCATTTGTACCAGCTTCTAGTTCTGGACGTCTTGTTGGATCTTTATTCCTGGTTGATCCAGCAGAACTTGCAGCTATAT
The DNA here is from genome assembly GCF_000951035.1 of Colobus angolensis palliatus. Lineage (NCBI taxonomy): Eukaryota > Metazoa > Chordata > Mammalia > Primates > Cercopithecidae > Colobus > Colobus angolensis. The sequence goes on from NW_012114252.1 coordinate 17,003,601, forward strand.
GAAAAACAAATGATTAATTACGGCACAGACATCTGACAATATCTAGCTTTAGGAGCTGCATATATATTTCAACAGGCATGAATAGCAATGAACATAAGAGTGTTTATGCAAAGTACTGTGAAATACAAGAATATAATTTTTCTTTTAAAACAAAATGGTTATACTAGTTATTTCAGAGGTTTAGATCGTGAGGCCATCTGTGGAAACTATAGGGATTCTTGCATTTGGCAGGCAAAGCATTGCAGATGACATTTCAATTTAACTGAGCAAGTTGATTGACTACTATACCAATTTTTAATTAGAAGAATAATTATTTCTTTCTGCACAATAGGTTATCTACACTGGAAAAGTCACAATGAACAAAACTTTTCTGTAGTCAAGATTCAGAAATGAGCAAAACTGCACAAGCTTTTAGTTTTCATTCTGGATATTTTGATTTTGAACCAAAGTGTTTTGCTTTTTAAAAAGAAATATCTATCTATCGTCTGTCTATCTATCTATCTATCTATCTATCTATCTATCTATCTATCTATCTATCTATCTATCTATCTATCTATCTATCTATGGCAATAGACATTCTACCTTGCTGACCTCAACTCATAGATAGATCTCCAATAAAAGCTTAGTACATTGACTTGAGGAAATCTGTCAGTGGCTCAAAGTGCAGAAGGGTTTGCTTTGAAAACTAAAGAGAAGAGCGAATGAAGGTGGGCGTCGGCAACATTAGCACCACACTAGCTGGGGGCTACACCAGGTCACAGTGGCGTCATGAAGCAGCAGATGGTCTTTACCTTGTCCAACTTTCATGAGGATCTTCATGGCTCTTGTCTGGCACACCCCTCCCTCCTGGTTATCCAGGCCCTCCAAAGACCCATTTGATGTAGCTGATTAAAAATAAAATGGACAAAACAAAAAAATAAAGAAAAATCAGGAAATCAATAAGCCAAGTTTACATGAACATGAAATGTCTGAAAACAATTTGAAAAATAAGAATTCACTCTTAGTCACAAGTTTTCTGAAAGTATGGGGATGCTGAAAGCCAAAAAGAAAAAGAAAAAGAAATAAAGAGAAATGGATATCGGAAACACTGCCGCATGTATGCTATCTGACTCCAAATTTATTTAGGCACTTTCTCCTTCCTTCACAAATGACTGATTTAATGTTAGTCTATAAATAAAAGGGATGGCATCTTTCAAAAAGTCTATGGACTCTTTTGGGGCCAAACTCAGAAGAGCAAAATAGTGAATGCAGCCATTTCCAAACGTGGTAATCATCCCCCCACACCTGCTTCCTCCACTGCAGATTTCCTGCTTCAAGAACAATTAGCCTGACGCTCTGTTTGTCAAGCATCCAAGTTCTGTAAACACTAGACCAGGAGCCTCCCACAACCCTTGTCTTCTTTCTTCAGCCTTATACATGCTTAAGAAGTATACCAGAATTCAGGTCTTCAAAATCTCCCTTTTCCTCCATCATTTTGTAAATCAGAAGAACACACGTGTTATTACTGCCAATGTCAACCTCAGTCAACCTCTTCAACCAAACTACGTGCTGCAGGAAAACTCTGGCTGAATAGAGGGTTCACACACATGCCCACCACTCATTCTGGGTCCGGTGCAGCCCTGGAGAGAAAGTGGGGACTTTTATCAGCCACTTGCTGGTGTTCACCAACTGAATTCCCTCTCCACCTCGGCAGTAAGGAGTGGAAGGAAGGACAGAATCATTTCACCATTTTCAGCATTTTCGTTTTCAACAGCCTATGCTCTACTTAAACACATCCTTGTTCTGTCTCTTTAGACCAGTGAGGTCTCTGAATAGCTTTGTAACTCAAGCTGTACAGAGATAGGCTGCCAGGTACTTTAATGAGAAACAGGCTTTGAATTACAGTTCAAGTTCCAGGAGAGAAAAGAAGGTGGAGAGAGCTAGATTTTTCATTCCCCTAAAGTTCAAGGGGCAAGGAGCAAAAGTGTTTCATATACATTTCTGCAATTTAAATCCACTTTCTACCTGATTATCAAAGTCTTGTAACATTGTACTTTGCAAGGGACTGAAAAAAGGATTGTTTTTCTGGTAAAAATAAATCCCAAAGACATTCTTCTAATGGGATTGTTTGTTTTCCAAACAGTGGGTCAGCAAACAAGTTCTATATGCATTTATAGTAGAAATAGGCATTCCATGGAAATTATATTAACTACAAAAATAAGGCACTTATTTACTTGTCTTTTGGTCTTGAATTAACTTTTACTTTCACTGTTTTCGTCAAAACAAAGGCTGCCACTTCTGTGCGTACACATCACTGTGCTTCTCTGAGTGCCTGCTTAAACTTTACAGTCTCACAATCGCATCTCATTCTTCTGTAACTATGGATAAATTATTGCTGGGAAACTGAGCAATAATTGCCATAATAATAATGGTCTTGGAAGGGTAGTAAGAAGCAGACGGTATCTGTTTGTAGATACAAACATTGTAGACTATTAAGAAACTGCTCAGCAGGCAGCTTAAAAACAAACCTAAAAATTTCATACACTTCTGTGAATCTAAAAAAAGTCTTTTTTTCAGTTCTTTTTTTTTTAATTATTTAATGTGACTATAAAAATTTTTTTTTATTGTACTTTAAGTTCTAGGGTACATGTGTACAATGTGGTTTGTTACATATGTATACATGTGCCATGTTGGTATGCTGCACCTGTTAATTCATCATTTACATTAGGTGTATCTCCTAATGCTATCCCTCCCCCAGCCCCCCACCCCATGACAGGCCCCAGTGTGATTTTTTTTCAGTTCTTCATTCTGCTCTTTCCCTTTTCCCTCTTCCAAATATGTGCCTAAATTTCAAAGTATCCTTTCCTCCCAAAGGCTTCAAACTATGAGTTTCTATGAGCAGACCCTATTTCTGGACCGTTTCAGAGCAGTGCTATAATCTTCAATTAACCGTTGAGAATTTTCCTGTTTGATTTTTCTAATAAGTTAGGATGTGTCTGCGTATAGAGAAAAGTGAAAAGCTGATGTCTCTATTTGGCTGATGGTTTAAAATGTTTGGTTTACTTAATTCAAGTGGAATCCCAATGTTTTTAAATGCACATGCACATAAATGAACCTACATGCAAAAGTGCACTCAAACTCAAAGTTAAATGACTTACTTTTTGTTGCTGAAAGTTTCAACACTAAGCTGAAAAAATGACATAATGAGATCTGAAGGGCAGTGCACAGAAAGAAAGGGGAGGAATATACATTTATTTATTTTAATCTTAAGGGGAAAAGACAGTCAAAGATTCAGATCCAAAAGAAAAACAATTAAATGCATATCAGGAAGAGAAAGACATGCACAGCAGAGCAGAGTTAATTGTGAATAGAATTGAGAGCTGCATCTGCAGAGGGAGAAACTACTGATGACTTCTACTTCGTCAAACTGGAAGCACAAGAGGTGAACATTATTTGACTTTTTGTCTTTCAATTTCTAGGTCAATGCCTTTTCTGAATATCAATGCTTTTGCGTGGAGCTCCCTAGGTTTACCCAAAATGGTGTCTTGACAACCACAAATGTAAAATCTCTAGAGTATTAAAATTCAATTGGAATCTATAATTTAACATCCACAGACTATCAGACAGTAGGAGGAAGGCTATGTTGCATAAGAATGAAACTGCTTTGCACCTTTAAGAGTGAAAACTTCTTTATTTCTTGGTTTAAAAAAAGTGTTGGAGGGAAGAGGGAAACTTTCAAGTCTTAGAGTTGGATAAGGAAAAATCTACAGATGCTGCTTTTGTAGGTTCTTCTGAAGCCCCAAGCTACTGCTTGTTTGGGGGAGGGTGCTTGCAGGGTGGTGAGCAAAAGTGGGCTGAACAGTCTGAGCGAGGACAGTTTTTCTGCTATATTCAGGATTTTGCTTCTTTTCCTTTTAAGTCAACTTGTGACCTGCAAAGGTTACTGAAAGATATTGAAAAATTCACTACTAACATTAAATTAACATCCCAAATGCTTGGTTGCTTATAAAGGGGCATTGAAAATACTGTTACACAATCCACCAGGGAAGATTTTTGCCATGAGTTAGAAATGATCTAAGTTGTCATGAATAACCCTGTTTTAACCCAGTTAGTACGCTGGTACTAACTGAAACTCCAGGAGGTAAACTTTACAAGTATAACATAATTCAAAATGACTTCAGTCTATTTTATACTTGATGTAAGTATAACTTCCCATAGTGAAAATCACCTTTCTTCTCCCCTGCTACATCCTCATCACGGAATGTAACTCTTATGCCAAGCTTCCAAACCCCCTCCTTGAACAGTGACACAGCTAAAAAAAAGTCTCCTAACCCAATTATACCTCCTTCCTGGCAGCGAACTCTGAAATAAAACCACAAGATTAATATTCTGATTTCTCCTGCAATAGTCACCAAGAAGTTTTGAAAGGCTTAGTGGCTGATTTTGAAAAATAGCAAGAAATTGCTAATGCTTGGAAATAAAAAAAATCTATTTCCATTTCAGGAGACAATTTTGCAATTATTTTCATTGCTCATTTGAATGTACCAGGAATTTTTAACTTAGAGAAAGAGTGAAAATAAATTGTTAGTTCATTATACTTAAGTTTTTCTTTGTATCTTTCTATCAGCATGATCTAATGCAGCCACAATCATAGTATTGCTAAATAGACGAAATCACATTTAATCATTCAGAGACAGAAAAAGTAACACTGTAACAACTAAGCTTTTGGTGCCCAGATAGTTTTTTTCCCTTGGCTCAGGAAAAAAACAGACTTTATAAATTTAAAAATTACCAGAAAAGTTTCTCTATCCAGTTGGAAAATAGGCTTAATAAACATACATGGGCATTTTACAGTCTGCTTTTAAAAGCTTTTGCTTCAGCGGTCTAATTGCATGTAGTAAGTATACAGACGTCACTACATTGTTCCCCCCAGGGCCTAATTTCCAGTGGGCAGAGATTAGTGCTCAGCAAACAAAGTTCCCCGAGTTCACATCGTCTAAAAGTTCCCTGAGTTCACATCGTCTAAAAGTTCCCTGAGTTCACATCGTCTAAAAGTTCAGGAGCACATCTGAAACCACACAGCCGCCATCTGCGGTTTGCCATCTATTTGCACCTACAGTTCTTAGTCACTGGGAAGAGTATACTGGTTATCTGAGTAGGAAAAAAAAGAGAACCAGTGAGTAACTATAAAGCAGACTCGAAGGGCAAGAATATTTCTGGCTGTGCTTTTTAGCCCATCCCCGCGAAGAGTAAGTAGTACTCCATTTTCACATGTCTTCATCTGATGTTCACTGCTCCGCTCCCAGGAGGCTAAGCTCCAGCCCCACATCTTGGCTGTGTTTAGTCCACCACATTGCTAAGAGTGTGCTAATCAGACGGACAATCAAACTTCTGGATTTGTGCCGATACATGGGTGTCACTGGCACAGAGATTCGAAACAGGGGAAGCACAAAAATATCCTACAGAATAATGGTATCACAGTTCTTACGGAAAGAATGAAGCACGAAGAAATATAAATCCTACGGAGGGTATTTCAAATTATTTTAAAATGTAGCGTATTTGTACGGGGCCGGGGTGGAGGAGAGGGCTGATGGACATTTGAAAGCAAGGACTTGTATCAACTCCATTGAAGAAGTCCACCAGAGAGACATAATAAGCATCCAGGGTCATGAAAACCACAGAGTTGTAAGAATAAAAATGATGCCCTTACATACAGCTGCACTGGACACAACTCACTCTCATGTGACCACGAAACAAGCAGCATTTTATGAACATTCTCTGTCAATATCTATGGGAGCTATTCTTTTCCAGCATGTTCTCACATGCTAGCCTTGCTAATTTGGATTTCTTAGGCTAGTCTTCCTACACATCAGTTTCTGTAAGCTCGACACAGACTTCTGAAGATCGGAAGACTGTTATCTTGGCAAACTGAGGAACTAAAAAAAGCATAATCCAGTAACAACATGGAAAGCAAAGCCGTGACTTTAAAATAAACATAAACACAACAACATACCAAACTATATTACTGTTTTCTTCTACCACAGGGCTATCAAATCTGAGTGTCCAAAAAAAAAAAAAAAAAGGTAAATTGAAAAATAAGAAGGCTGATTAAAAATAATAATAATTAATGTGAATATACAACCCAGGAAGCTAAGATTTATCTATTTAACACCCTGACATCAATTCAAACTAAGTACTCTAGAAACAAGAATTCAATTTCTGAAACTCAAATTAACGTAGTTGAATGCCTTGAGTTTCACAGTTATCTTTTAAGATGCTAACTTAGAAGAAAAGTTCTAAACACGGAAATGATAATGTTCACTGAATGCCAAAAATAAATGACTGTTTCTTTAAAGGTAATTAATAAAATCTTCTGAAACAGAAACATCTATTTAATTTGCCAAAAGGAAAACCACAATTTCATTCATTTTTTTCTAACTTCTTCCTTTTATGTGTTTTTCACTGTGACTTTAAAATGAGAAAAATGAGAAATATAATCATGTCTTTCCAAGGGCCTCATTATTCTTGTTTAGCTTAATATACTTAAGAAATTTCGGTGGCTCAAGCCTGTAATCCCAGCACTTTGGGAGGCCGAGACGGGCGGATCACAAGGTCAGAAGATCGAGACCATCCTGGCTAACACGGTGAAACCCCGTCTCTACTAAAAATACAAAAAAAAAACTAGCCGGGCGAGGTGGCGGCGCCTGTAGTCCCAGCTACTCGGGAGGCTGAGGCAGGAGAATGGCAGAGCTTGCAGTGAGCTGAGATCCGGCCACTGCACTCCAGCCCGGGCGACGAGACTCCGCCTCAAAAAAAAAAAAAAGAAATTCAGCATTACTTCAAATCACATAGCACTTCATCCTATAATACCAAATTTGCCTTATCTTAGAGCAAAAGTTTTATGTGGTATAAAATGGCCTCACTTGAAGAAAGAAAAACACAGAAGAATTTATTTTCAAAAAGAAAATTATATTTAGCAAAGTTAATTTAAACAAAACAAGCCCTCTCTCTACTTGAGAGACAGTTCTCACTGACATTTGATGAACTCTTTATTTTGAATGCAGGGAGCCACAGCCAAAACACTGTATAAACTATCAGTGATGTGTGAGCTTTTCACCCGTGAAAACGTTGTTCAATATGATAGGAAGAATCACTTGAATGAATACCACATTGCTATGGCTGTGTTTTGAAAATTTAAAGCAGTAAATCATGCATTAAGAAGTAATAACTGGCTTAGCTTCAGCGACTTTTCTATGCAACACAATTAATTAGTTTTCTGCACTAAACAATAATTTGGAAAAAGTAGATTCTAAAATTGAGTCACAATTTAGACCTCCCCTCCTGTTTGCCAGCGTTGAAATATAACTGAAGATGCTATCAAGTACAAATGGATGCTCTTAAAGAAAATGGTATAGTTTTATTTCCTTTCAAATATTCATGATGAACAATAATAGGATATTCTACCCAGAGTTCAGAAATAAGAGTGTTAAAAATGGAACAACTTTGAAGCAGTTTGGTAACTTGTTTTTGTTTATATGTGCACTTAAAAGGTTTTGATGATATATATTACTTAATTACTTCTACTTGGGAAGAGAAAGGATACCAGCATACAGAACTGAGTTTGCAGGTGCCATCATGCTATGTGAGGCTTGGACACTGAGGGAAGAGGTCAATCTACTGAGAGAACAGTCACAAAATAAAGCAATAAACACCATATCTAGAACAGGAGAAATTATATCACAGCTTTCGCATAAAGCCTTTTAACCATTAAAAACCGTATGAATGTCAAGTAACCATCAGTGAAGACATTCAGGGCCATAGGTATCTTTGACAATACAGACCTGGAAAGCTACTGGCTACAGATACTCAAAGTGAAAAGACGGAGGAGGAGCAGAAAGCAGTGATGGCTGGTGCACATATGTGCATGTCCACGTGTGTGCGTGCAAGCACGTGTACACATAGGGGGTATAGATTAAGAAAACATACCCTCCAGGCTCAGTGATGTACACTGACACTTTTCTGAGAAAGACCAGACAGTACTGGCAATAAACTTCACTTCCCCCAACCCCTGACTTTTTTTTATTTTGCTAGAGACATGTCTAACCACATAAGATTATTTATGGAGTTGTTTCCCCTCAAAATATTGCTTGGAACACCTTGGTGTCTTGGTTTTTAATAAATTCTGTTGAGGAAAAACATCACTTTCTAAGTCTAAGATCTTATTGTTAAAAGTTATGACGATTTACGCAGGTGGAATCTCTCAGTTAAGAAAACAAATTTCAAAATAAAAAATGAAAAAAAAAAGGCTTTTCTTCTAGTATAATTTAAGGGACTGTTTCTTATTGCCACAGTAATTCAGAAAAACTTAACATAGTGGGAACATGAGAGTCAATGGTAAAGAATAAATAACTTCACATGGACGAGCCAGCCTTAGACACACTTGAACACGTGTCTTGAGCTAGGGAATCCGGGGATGGCCAATGTGGAGAGTCATTCCTTGTCTAGAAGGCACACCTGAGCCCTCGGCCCATCCTGTGGAACATGGGCCGTACAGGGACTCGAGGTCCTAAGTTCTGGATTAAACGAAGGTTGCCAGGTGGAAGTCGTTAGCGGGATGGTTTTAAGTGGAAATGCTATAGATAACTACATGCTGTTTGCAAGCAGTTGCAGTTTTCCTGCCCAGCTCACTGCACAGGGCCATGTGGATATCTTGTCCAGCCCATTGCCACTGGACTCTCTCTCCTGTATATAAGCCCCCAATAAAACCCCATGTCTTGAAAGAAAAAAAAAGTCAGCCTTAATATGCTTAATATGGGCCAAAATCCACTAAGATAGAGGAATTGTGTTTTAAAAATAGGTGGCCAGATGGCCACTTCAATAGTAATGACTAAGCTCACATTTTTAAAGAAAAGAATAATGCAAGAGTTCTAAAGATAAAAACATAATTCCCTATTGTCTATATTAGCTATACTTAAGCATCCGATTTTTTAAAACGAAACTTCTCAGAGAAGGGACAGTGATAACATCTAACGAAAATATTCAGAACCACGAAGAAGCATGTGTTTGAGTGAATTATTTCCAGCACATAATCCAGTGCCTTACTCTCAAGATTTTGACAGTCTCGACCATTAAAATTTCCTTGCCAAAATATGAAAAGGTGGAGCTAGCAAAGGGTCTGAGTAAAAAGTTCATGGTGGGGAGGGTGCACATCCCACAACCCTCTAGCTCATTCTACTGTCACTAATTGCACGCAATGATATTAATGACCCAGTAAATTGCAAGACGAGTGGCACTGAAGTGGAAAACAGCCATCGGAGGCAGAGTTCATCTCTAGGCAGTGGGACTTCACCAGCCACCGAATTAATGTCTGCTGACAGTTTAGAATATAACACTGCAGAGGAGAAAACGCACCACTCTCATGGCATCACAGCTTAGATGGACATGTTGTTTGCTTTGATCATTTAGAGACCAGCAGTAACCCCAATCAGGTGCCCCTGTCTAAATTTGCCCTATACATGAACCTTATTCCGTCCAGGGGACATGTTCTATACTCTAAGAATCCAGAGCAACTTTCCATGTTTGTTTCATCTCCTGTTTAACATCAGGAACAACAAAACGGGCTACTTCACCAATGCAAAAAGCCACTTGCAAAGAAGAACTGTCACCCAGACTGGCTCCTCTGTAATGAGATCAATTACCCTCCAGCTTGAAGGTCTGCCAATCCATCAGTCCGTCTATCCAGCCAGCCAGCCAGTCAACAAAACTGTTGCACTTGTACTTGGCTAAGGCAATTTGAAGTCTCATACCACCTCTACTTGTATGTTTGAGAGATTTTTATTTTTAATAACTATATTATGTAGCAATTTTCTACTGAGGGGCTCAAAGTACTTGCTAACACAAAAACACAAAACAGTATAGACTTATCGAAAAAATGGAATTAAGAGTATGTCTAAAAAAAAAAGAAAATTCATAAGAGCTAACAAATCGCCATCATAACCACCTTTTCCCCATGGCCTGCCTTTCCTAGTACCCTGTAGGATTTTTAGTTGAACTTTGGGGGCAGATGATTGCAAGCTGGTTATATGTTACACAATATATGACAAAGCGTCAGTACCAAAATGTCTGATACAAGCAGAGAGTCCATCCTTTATAGTTCATGAGCTTCTCTGCTGTTGCTATGTATGCAACATGTGTGTACATATACTCTGCTGTCTCTGCATATGTGTTATGTATGCTTGCATACTATCTTTACTATTGCTACATGTGCACTTAGATGTTTGGACCCAGGAGGCACTGTTGTAAACTAACAATGCTGACCTAAGGGTCCAGCGGCCCTGGATTGAGTTTTGTTTCTGACATTTGATGGCCAAGGGAATTGTACTAAACTACTCACACTCTCTAAGTTTCAGCTTTCTCACAGTGATAAAAATTGCTCTAAGATCTGTGTCTCTAGACTTCAAAGTGAGACAAGAGTTACGTGAAGGCCACAACACTTCCCTAAGTGATCAAACACCCAGCCTGAGATTTTGAAACTTCAGGAACAAATGTGACTCTTAAGAACTATATATGTGTTTGTCTGTGCGTCTTGGCTATTTTCGTGTTTCATTTTGCTTTAAAGTTTTATCTTCTGGATGAATGTTTAAAGGTTACTAAGAAAGAAGCCTGTCCTCTTTCACACTCGTACTAGGTCTCTAGTATTGTCCAATTATTTATAAATCCCAGTGAACCTTGAAAAAGCCATAAGCACAGGTGCCAAAGATACCAAGATATATTTTATGAAATAATGAAGGCAGTCTTATTCTGAGCAATTCCTAAATCATTCTTGCTGTCCTGATGGCTTAGGTGATGTCATGTAATGTGAACAGAGTCTCCATCCACAACAGCTTTTTCTTCTTACACACTGAGCCATACAGGACATTCCCATGGTCGTGACTCCATGACACCTGAGAGCCAGAAATTTCTCAGTGCAATCTCAAGTTAAGCAGAAGCTCAGACTTTAATCCCTAAGTGTAAAGAATTTATCTTTATTCATATTAAATTCAATAAGGAGCCTCACTGATACACACTGGGAAAACCTTTAATACAGCCAGAAAAGGAGTTCACATGATGTTAAGAAATAACAGAAACAACGCTTCTAATTATCAGACTAATGGACTGATCTACTTTCCCCGCTAGCCTCAGTGATAAACGCAACCCTGACACACGTTCTTCTCTGGAAGACGATTTATACCACATTAGGATGCTGCTAAAATTATCAATAAAGATACATTCCTTTCTTTGTGTAACAGGGAACTGAGAAAAAGTCCTGGCAAGGCTGGTGACATGGAAATTGGGAAAAATGATTACATGTATCTGAAGACTCCTCCCATGTCTGTCTCTTTTGGGTCTTACAAAGGATCTGCTAACAAGCTTGGGCAATTCCATGAACAAAAAGATACATAAATGCATGTTTCTTGGTAAAGGAAGCTCAAGGACAAAAGAGCTTTTATAACACTCAAAGAAGACAGAGAGAAGATCTTATAATTAAGTTACGCAGCATGACTGAAACGTGCAAACTCTCTGGAGTTCCATTTTACGGATGGACATCAAATCAGCTAAGCTTTTGGGGCCCATCCTCTCCAGCCTGCAGCCGAGCACAGCTCTGCCTCTAGCCTGCAGGCTCATACTTCCTCCCCTGCTCCAAAGTTAACTCTTAGTTATACGCATTTGGTGTCAAGGGTGGAAGTAATAAGCATGTTATAGATCCCACTCCATCTGGAGTCCCATCAACCCTGTGAAGCAGGTGCTGTCATTATTCCCACTTTACAGATGAAGAGACTGAGGCAGAGGGGGGTTAAGTGACTTGTCAAAGGGCACTCAGGAACTCGGGTCTTCCAGATCTCAGACTCTCAACCTAAGATGTTGATCTGTTTCTCTTGGATGCAGGGAGGGTGGTGGTGGTGCTGTATCCCTCAAGAACCCAAATGCACAGTCTCTGGCAACATTCTGATGAATATCCTATTACAAAGACGACAGCTATAGGGTAAAAATAAAAATGTGTTTGAATGCTTGAACTCAGCCATTATGCGCAAGGTATCAAACATAAATCCTCACCCCTCAGTCAGAGGACCCAAATGACAGGCTGATGCTGTTGTATCACCAAATGGGATTACATTTAATGATGGAAATGTGGCTTTTGCTACATTTATAGTACATAAATAATTCATCAAATAAAGCACATAATCGCTTTACACAGCCCACACATCATTCTATATTCTAAAAGAAATCTATATGTTAAAAGGACATTTGAAAGCTCCCGTAACTATCTTGCTAAAGAACAGTGCATTCAGTACATTTCAGTGCTACTTGCCAAACCTACACCCCAGAAGTAAGTAAATCAAAAGCAGAGAAGAAAACAAATATATGCTCAACAACATAAGCAAGACTCTAAAGTTCCTCTGTTTTGATTCTTTTAAGAATATTGTTTCATTATATTTGTGCAAGCATCTTACTTTGTGATTTTGCTTAGAAGTGGAGTACATGTCTAAAAAAAAGCAAAGCTGTTTGTGGAGCCTTCCAGTTTTACATGCTCTTTATTAAAAAAAAAAAAAAAAAAAAAAGCTATAGACAACTGAACCAATGAGGGCCCTAAGAAATGGCAGCTTCTCCAGACTCGTTCAGGGTTTCTTAAGAAAGACTGTGCCAAGGCATGGAGAGTGAGGGAGGCCTCCAAGAGGATGCCATGAATACCACAGGGTGGATCTCACAGAACCTTTAATCCAACAGTCCTTAGAAAAGATGACTTACGGACTATGCCACAAGATGTGTCTTAGCTATGGATCTGCAGCAAAATAATGCAAAAGCCACATGATGCTACATTGGGAGGTGCTTCTTTAATACGGTTTTCTTTGTCTAACAGCTCTGCCGTAGCTACTGTTCACTTGAAAAGTATGAACACAATGGCATTCATTTTTCATCCATCTCTGACTCACATGATTTTGGTAGTGTGACGAAAACCTCTTTGTGGGTTATTTTGCAAGGTTTTATGCGAAGGTAGAACCACCAGCCCACAGAACCTGCGTAAGGACAGCTGTTGCAAAGGGCCAACACACCAAACCTGCTGACTCATTCAGCTTTGGGTGTCACCTCTGAAAAGAAACTAAACCAGGCACAGAAAGTGCTGCAAAGAAAACTCTATGGATAAAGGCTATAAACACAAGAAGGCTTTCCCAGTAACAACTGGAGCATTTAGTAAGTCTAAGACACAGCTTCCCTTGAAAATGGGCAATTTCAAAACAGTTATTTCATGAACATTAAAAAAAACTTTAAAGACAATAATAAAAATAACTATAGGTTATGTAAATTAGCTACTCTGTTTTTAAGGCAATCGAAGATCTGAACATAATAAAGAAAAGGTCTTCAGACCACATGGCCATAATATCTCCATCTTTGCATCACTGGAAGATTAGGAGATCTCATTATGCAAATTAGGCCCAGGGCTAATTACTGAAATAGGTCACTTGAAAATGTCAATTCTAAACAGGAATAAAAACCCATATACAGATGCTCCTTAACTTAGGTGGGGCTATGTCTTGATACTTGATAAGCACAAGGTAAGCTGAATATCATTAAATTGAAAATACACTTAATACTCCAATAAAAGCATCAGAAAGTTGAAAAATTTAAGTGGAACCATTTTAAGTCGGCGACCCTTCGTATACAATTTTGCCACAAGTTAAAAAGCAAATAACCACCTATGAGAAGAATGAATGAGGACGCACATCAGTTTGCCACATTATCTCCTGAGGGGACTCAGTGAATACTTAGTGTGCTTAAAAATACAGTTCAAATGAAAAATTCATATTTATGTCTGAAACTCACAAGTGTGATGACTATATTTTAAAGCAGGTAGCACCACAAATCAAATGAAATGTTTTTAAAGAATTGACAGAGGATCCTGTCCATTTGAAGCCACACTAACAAGTGCTCCTACACTGGGTTTGTATGCCCAGCCCTGAGATGGCTTGAAACCGGACTGAAAGTGTTTTTTAGAGAAATAAATTAAAGTTCAAAGAAATAAAGTGACTTTCTCATTAAGCTCAGGAAGCAGGACTAGCAAGTAGGACTCTAGGTTCCTGGTTGAATTCTTCGAAATGCTGTTCATGTAGGGTACTCCGCAGTGCAAGTCAGTCCCTCTGGACTGCTCCTCCCTGGGGGAAGAAAGTCAAGCACTCCTCCAAAGCATCAGATCTCTTTTTCCTCTCCATGAAAAGAAACCAGCACACGAAAACATGGTATTTATTGTAACACTGCTGGTTGTGAAGGCGCTTACCAACTAGACACTCAGATTTGGGGTTAAACCCATTGTAGCATTTATTAAAGCAACTCAAATGCCAATATTATGTACTGTCTCAAAGTGAACCAACGATTTGAAGTGTTAAAAATATACATGTAAATTTTAAGACTTTCAGTCATGCTACCTAGCCCTATTTATAAATGTACTGATATAAAAATTACTAACTTCAAACACTTTCCTTCTCAAAAAAGCCAGTACAGAGCTTGACTGTGTGTATGTGTGTGCATTTGTCTGATCTGCAAAGTAGCGACTTTTTAAAATCCATTAATTGTTTTGGTGTCTTGGAACTTTTGCAGAAGCAAAACAAAGTCAATATTAATTTCTAAAACTATTTTAACATTTGTTCTCTGCATTTCCCATTTCCTTTCTAGGGAAATTTGTAGATCAACGAGCTTTGCTGTAGGGTGGGTGAGAAACTGGCTTCTGTATTTTCTCAAGTATCTGAAATGCCTTCCTCTGCCTACACCACCGTGGAAGTCTTTCAACTCTGCTGAAAGTCTCAACTGGACTTCCTGGCAAACTTCTGAGCCCTGAGCCCTGAGCCCTGAGTCCTTCACCCAGCCCTTATGACGGTCCCCCAAAGCAACATCCAAAGAGCCTCTCGAAGTTTCAGAGTTGAGACCCTCAATTCCATATTAAGAAAGATTCATTTATCCCAGGTTACTATATGCTTTTGCATGGTAAATCCTAACTCTAAGGAGAGCTCTGATGGCCAGAGTAGCTCAGTAACTGCAATGAACCTGTTAGTGCCGTATGAAGAGTTTCCAAAACAAGAAAATAATAGATGCTATAATTGTGTAGATTAATATTATAATTACAAATTAAACTGTGCTTCTAAATACAAATCTCTCATGTATTAATAAAAAGCAATTACTAAATGCCCACTACATTAAGCAAAGAGATGTTGGTAAACAATTCTTTATTTGCATAGCTTGCATATTATTTCACACTAAAGGTTAAACTCTTAATGTTTACTAAAATTCCACTTGTGCCCAGTGGGAACTTAGAACTTGCAAAGCATTCTTCATGAAGTCATAAGCTAAAGGAAGGGCAGAGACTCGGGGTCTGTTGGCATATCAGTGGACTTGGGCTGCATCCACGCCTTAGGGACACGCATTCGCTGCCCTAGGTCATCTCATCTTTAGTGTGTCCACTATTCCCGTACCACTACCTTCTTCCTCCTGCCCCATCCAGGGGCATTAACCTCCTTAATAAATGCATCTGATCAGTTTCAGTTCCCTGTAAATGTTATGCTAAACAGTAGCTTTCACTGAAAAAGTCTTACTTTAAAAGTCTTTACTAAGGCCAGGTGCGGTGGCTCACGCCTGGAATCCCAGCACTTTGGGAGGCTGAGGCAGGAGGAGCACGAGGTTAAGAGATCCAGACGATCCTAGCCAACATGGTGAAACCTTGTCTCGACTAAAAATACAAAAATTAGCCGGCCATGGTGGCGCACGCCTGTAGTCCCAGCTACTCGGGAGGCTGAGGCAGGAGAATCACTTGAACCTAGGAGGTGGAGGTTGCAATGAGCTGAGATCACGCCACTGCGCTCCAGCCTGGCGATAGAGAGACGCTCCATCTCAAAAAAAAAAAAAAAAAAAAAAAAAAAATCTTCACTAATATAAACACATTGTTAGGCTTCCAAAAGCTTAAAGTTTCCATTTATTTTACCTGGTAACATTTTACATTTTCAAAGATTTCCCTATTATTCTGCATACTTGACCACCCCATCTACCTGTTTCATTTCAGAATGCTTTTATTTTATAATAATTATTCCTTACTAAGTATATACTCTACCACTCTCTTTTGTTGTTGTTGTTACTAATTCTTGGTAAGCTACTCCATGTGTCAAGTTGCCTTTAAAAATAGGTTTTCATTCTGTGCTTTTGAGCTGGGTGCAGTGGTACACACCTGTAGTCCCAGCTACTTGGAGGCTGAGGTGGGAGGACCACTTGAGCCCTGGAGTTCAAGGCTACAGTGAGCTGTGATCATGCCACCACACTCCAGCCTCCGCAACAAAGCTAGACCTCGTGTCTAAAAAAATAAAATAACAATAAAGTGCAGCTCATAGGTTGAGACGCAAGAATTTCAGTTCGATCACCAAGATTCTCCTACCTAAAGTTTTAGAGTCCACCTTGGAGCAAATAATAACCAGTGGCAGATAGCAGTTCCCTAATAAACTGAAGTCTATGGTAACCAAGCCATTGGAAAAGTCAACCCAGTTATGAGTATAATTTTAAACCAAAGAAATTAAGAAAAAAGACTTCATTGCTTGAATGATGCAAACAGCTGTCTGAGTCGCCTAGACTTTAACAAAACCTGGGGCCCTGGGAATGATGCTGATGAGAGATCTGCACATAGTAGGCATGGGCTTGAAATGTGCTCCTCAGCTGACTTCACGTCCTTGCGAGTTAGCCTCAGATATGACCCAAAGGATACATACCATCTTCCTGAAACAGCGTGTCAAATTACATATATATGTGCAAAAAACAGTAATTCACTGAGAAAACCAAGTTTTGTCTTTTTCTTCTGAATCTGGTTTTAATGTGACCTTTGCCTGTCATCCCTATCTTTCTAATTTATGAGCTCCACCTTCTCTAGACTGATAACTTCTTGAGGAAAGCATGCTATTTTACCACCTTTCACTGCTGAATCCCTAGCCCTTAAACACAGTCTCTGGCACAGAATAAATATGAAATGAATGAGTGAATGAGTGAATGAATGGATGGATGGGTGAAGAGAAAACGCAATGCACAAGATTTACCTATCAAAATCCACCAATGGTCCTGAACAATGGTTTTGTCAGTAGAGATGCTGAACATATTTATATAACACATTTATTTCAATACTATTAAGAATTCTAGTGGTTTTTTTTTTTTCTCTTTGGGTATGTATACTTAATGAATACTGCTCACACAGGGTCCCAAATTCAATGAAGGTTTCTTTGAAAAAAAAGGGGGGGGCACAATTTTTCAGCAAAGATTCTCACCAAATTATTTGCCACAATAATTTTAAGGAAACAAAAAATTGATACAAACCTATATAGCTTATCTTAATTTCTATAAAATGAATGAATAAAATTATACTTACATATAATGTAATAATCTTTGTTCTTCTGAAATTCTAGACCCCAGAGGTTAGGGCTGAATTCTTGAAACTTGATGGTGAATTTGATATCTTGGTCTGGTTTGGCACAGTTGAGGAGAGGGGTATTTTCCTTCTTAATAGTGCATCTGTCTGCTTGGTCTTTATCAACCATATAAACTTTATAATATTCATACTGGCCAACAGTTTTAGAGTCCACTTTGGGGCAAATAATATCCAATTTGTCTCCTATCTGTGGGTATAGTACCAGTCCTTGTCCAGGTAGAAATCTAAAAGCATAAGAAAAAAATGCCAATGAGTTGATAAAAAATTAACACTATTAATGACAGTTACAAGATAGCCAGGCAATGCTGATAATACTACATATTTTCAGATTCATGCTTTTATGTATCAAAAGTCTCTTACTTCAGATCAATATGGGATGAATGTATTTTGGAATTAAGCTTTGAAAGGAAAAGGAAAGACAGAAAGAAACCACTTTCCTTCCTCTAAGCCACAGGACCAGGCTACCTGCTGACATTTCTTTACCACCCCCTCGCTTGTAATATTTCAGTACTCCTTTGTGTAACCTGACAATAACTTTTCCTCCATGGTGAGTCAGATCATCCCACATGTTTGTTATTTTTTAACCACTGGCAGCTTTAGTTTATTGGGCATGCCATAGAGAGATCTCATCAATAGAAGGGAACAGTGGATCCACTAATACTTTGTTGTCCTGTTAGTTTCCATTTGCTGTTGATGTTAATTAACAGACAAGTTTCATCAAGAATGTTTCAAATTACTTATCATAATTAGTTAGTCACTGATCAAACAATGGGTTTTTTATTACACTGAACAAAAGAAATGTCTTACAAATGCATAAAAGATAACCAGAAATAATTAGTTGTAGTATTGATTCAGCTGCAAAATGAAGAGTCCTCTACTTGCAAGGACAACAACTACTGTCCCTGCTCTAGAAATCTTTTTTTTCTTCCCTTGAGACGTATTTGCTCCAATTAATTCTCAGAAGCAAATCTTTAGAACTAAGACTACTGATACAATATTCCCTTAATGCTTATCGCTAAAAGACTCCCTCCTTCCTATCCTCTTTCTTGCTAGCCATGCTCCTGAATGATCTTTCTTAATGGGGAGTTTCTCTGAAAATCTGAAACAAGAACTTCCTAATGAACATCCTTCTACAAGTGCTAACACTAACAACACACTTAGAAATCCCAGCTCGTTCCGTAAGCAGCCAAGCCTGCAGGCTCATTAAAATATTAAAGCCTGAGAACAAAGAATCGCCTCTGAATCCTTCCAATTCAACCTTTTTCTTTAACCAGAGATGCCCACCAGCCATGATGACTACAGGGTCATAATTCACTAAGAGAAAAAGCAAGGATGATAGGGCACCCCCAATTTCAAACCCATACCAAGGGAATAGCTTATGATTTATGCTGATGAATGGTATTAATTTTCTGAAAAGTGCATAAGTGTGGTTATGAAGCAGCACAAAACATAACAGAAATTATATTATGGATTCATATTAAAAATCTGCACTCTTTATTGGCAGGAAAAATGTATGTGGCTGTTACCTCTTTCTTGGGAATGTGTTACTGTACAATCCCCAAAAGAGAAGGATGGCCCCCTTTTTTTTTTAACTGAGCTCCTTTAGCAAGGACATAGGACATTTATTCATTCAAAAAAAAAATCTTTCTGTGAAACAGAACTAAAAATGAATTTTTATAACAATGATATATTTAAAACAACCATGTGAGTATTGTTGAGAATTCTCTAGAACTTTTGACAAATGCAGATCCCAGGGAGCCCCTCTGTGGTATCCCCTCAACCTTGTGAATGCCAATGTGTTCTCTCTAGACACTTTAATCTTCTTTATGGACAAAACACAATTCAGTTTCTCAAGTAATAGACTGAATCAGAATGTCTGTGGATGAGGCTAATTTCATTATCTCCCCCAGCCCCTCCAACATACACACAGTAATTCTGATGGGCTGCTGAGGTTAAAAAACTCGGGCAAGATGCTGGGCAGCAGGTACAAACTAAATTCCATAAACATTAAATTGATCATCTTCCTGACACTTCCTTTTTCTCCTGTCTTATTCCTCGACCTTTTTAGGATATCTTTAAGGTTTACAAACACCAGGAGTCAATTCCTGCCTAGGGTTTCTCATACCACTCCAAACATTTTCTATCCTAGATCTGCTCCTTTTGTAGCCTTCACAGACAGCACTATATAAGGGTTAGCTACTATTAGAGGAAGTATTCCTAAATTACAAGCCCCGGGGCCTTCCCAGGCTTCAGAGATCAGGATCCTTACCAAGCCAGATGTACCCATTTCCTCAACCATTCATTCAGCTCTTTTAAGAAAAAGCATTACACCCCCTTCCAAGCTGTACATCTCTGCAAATCTTAAAACTCTCCCACGTTACACCCTATGTCTCAAGTTTGGCTCACTAAGCTCTTTCTTCATTCAAAATGCTCCCAAGATCCTGTTTCCTTCATGAGGATTTTTTTTTTTTCCTACTTAACTAAAGATTCACAGGAGGTTTCCTCCCAGACCATGCAAGTCACTCCTCTTGACTCTCATCACTCACCATCTCAGCGACAGCTCTTGCTGGTGCTGATGTGGTGAGGTTGAAAACACGGGATGCAGGGGTTGATGTGGCTTCGGGGATCTTCGTGTTTGAGGCCATATTTTCAGAAGGCATAAGTTACATAAAAATTGAATGAGCCTTTTAATTCATTTTACAAACACTCCAGGCCTTTCTTGATGCAAAGTTTTTGTTCAGTGTGTACCATCCAACTTTGTGAAAAATCTCTAACAGTCAGCGAAGGCAACCCAGGGGGATGCTTATCAAAACGGAAATGTGGCAGGGAGGAAATGTGGCAGGGAGAAACGGAAATGTGGCAGGGAGGCTCACATTTCAATATGCATATGTGATATGCTCGTAAAAAGTAAATCCTGACAAAACTCACTATTCCTGATGATTCCAAATGCATTAATTCACCTTTCAGAACACATTGTGGCAAAACGTGAGGCAAGAATTTGATCCTCGGCTCTTCACAAGAATTATTTCTAGAGCTCGTTAAAACAATGATGGCTCCTTTAATTAAATCAATACAAAAGGCCCAATACTTGAGTGCTTTAGCAGCTTTTACTTCTTAAGCATATACATAAACAGCCATAGCACACAGTCACTTTAACTGATGAGATTATGGCTTCTCAGTGGACAGAGGGCAGTTGAGCTGAGAGCCTGAACTAAACTCTCCTGGCCATGTGTTTGATACGTGCAGTCTGCATTATTGACTCTGCCTCCCGGGAACTCTCACACTTCCTAAAGCACCATGGCAGCAAACAACAGCACTGTGAGTGTAACAACTCAAGTAACCTGTTTTGTGCCAGATGTTGTGAGTGACAGAAAAGTAGAGATCGCTGATCATTCGGAATGTATAGTCTAGCTCCCAGAGGGCAGGCAAGTCCCACATGAGACTAATTCAATATTAAATGCCCAAGGGGCTGACACAGAGTAGATACTCAATAAAGAATGTATTAGTTGAACAAAAAATAGGAATGAACAAATAGAAGCTAACATTTATACAAACTGAAGTCGAATTAAGTACCACTATTTGCAGGTCACAGACATGATAGGAATTCTGAACACAGAACCACTGAGTCGGGACAGGACACACTGAGGAGGAGAGACAGGATTTCCGCAGATGCCCTCCCAGGCACACTGGCGTTTCTGGAGAGCAAGGAGCCCTGCAAATGGAGTTTCTGACCCTTTCTCTCTGAAAAAAGTTGTAAGTATTGGCAGTCTTCTACAATCCCTCTCTACTTAAAATGCAAGGCAATCAGCCACCTCCAGAACCACTGATAATACAAACACAGCTGCTTTGGAGCACTTGCTTTTGGCTCAGCACCATCCAAAGCCCCATACATCCCATGTTCTTCATTTCAGCACAACACATGGACCTAACCCACAAAACAGGTGAAGACACACTGGTGCCCAATGAGCATGACAGGAAAAGCCCCCTTTCTCTGCACACTTTTTCGTTTTGACTGCAGCACATTCAATTATAACTCTGGCTTTGGGAAACACATTTTTTCCCCCCCAAATCAAGCTGTTCATAGACAAGCCATGAAGTTAAGGGAAATCAAGAGAAAGCCAATACACATGCACATGTGAGCGTCACATGGAGAGCCAGGGAAAGTCCAGCTCCACACCAAGCACACATCAGTGGTTCCTGAAGGGAAGAGGCTTCTTCCGAGGCAGTCTGAGACCATGGCTCAGATATGCAACCCTTCCCCAGGAGGCCAGGAACCAAAAGGTGAGGAAGAAGCAGACCAGCTACATGGCATTTGTGTTTTACATTTAATATTACATATGGACTCCAGACAATTATGCAAATAGCAGAATATATATGAAAAGCAAATGGGGTAAGTTTCCTAATACTATCATTTTTTAATGGAAAATAACTGAGTTCCATATGTTATAATCAAGTCAGTAAACAGAGTTCCTATTTTTGAAGTGATGGGGTTTATATTTGAACTCCTGTTACTTTTAGATTGCTTAGACACATTAATAAATCAAACTACATAGCACATCTATCTATGCCCTAAATATTTTGTAATATTCAACAATACACTTCTCCTATGCTAACTTTGAAAGTGTTAAAAAGAATTTATGATGATGACAACTGGCTAATTTTAAATTACTAAACTGACTTTCCATTATGGATGCCAAATACAGATTTCTTTCTGTGTGTTCAGACAATGTTCATTTTGTAACCAAAAACAGTAGAAGGAAACTGCCACAGTTACAACCCATACCGCATGGGGGGAGGCTGTTCTTGTTAAACTTCGCCCAGACAGAAAGTGGTTAGAGAGGGGTGTCATTTAATAAAGTCTGCTGATTTTAAGCTCAAATAAAAAGCAAAGACCACCAAGAGTGATTCATGTCCCACATAGGAGAGAGAACTGAGTCAGACCAGTTCTGTCTCTGAGCAAAGTCAGAGCAGGCTCTCTACTGTCTTCCTGGGAGGGGAAGGCTGCCTCATCCTTTCCATCAAGAGAACCTCCAGGTTTAGGACTGCTTCCCGGGCCACGGCGTGTGGCTTACTGCATTCTCACTGGAGGGTCTCCCTGGGAACCATGGGAAGCTGCTCTAAGGGTGAGGCATACTGAGTGGAAATAGGCAACTCCAACGGTTTTTCCCAGTGAATCAGTCCTAAGCAAGACAATAGATGCCCTGGCCTTTGAATCAAATATAGAGACAATATAATGTGGAAAAAACTGGAAACACTCAAGCAGGGCTTCCAAACTTAACATGCCTATGGTGAAATGATCTGATATTGGAATCTATTTTTCCTCTTGGATTACCTATTGAACTTAATCCAAGCTTTTTCAAGTTTTTCAGCAATTTAGACTCTAATACTTCTACATGGATACTTTGGCTAAGTCTAATAATCTCAATTAGACATAAATATTTAGTAATCTAAACTGGATCTCCATAATTTAGACATTTCAACTTCACAGTCATAACTGTAAAAACTTTAAAAAATAGTCATTATGTTGCCAGGCGTGGTGGCTCATGCCTATAATCCCAGCACTTTGGGAGGCTGAGGCGGGTGGATCATGAGGTCAGGAGTTCAAGATCAGCCTGGCCAAGATGGTAAAACCCTATCTCTACCAAAAATACAAAACTTAGCTGGGCATGGTGGCGGGCGCCTGTAATCCTAGCTACTCAGAGGCTGAGACAGAGAACTGCTTGAATCCCAGAGGTGGAGGTTGCAGTGAGCTGAGATCACACTACTGTACTCCAGCCTGGGCAACAGAGTGAGACTCCGTCTCCAAAAAAAAAAAAGTCATTATGTAACACAATATTCTTTAATATTAATAGACTGGAACATAGCATAATTAATGAAGACAGCAGAAAGTTTTAACCTACACTATGAGCACATGCTTGTTTAAAATACGGGCCTAATACACTGAAAACACAAACCAGTCACTTAGAGTTCAGAGGTCATGTCACGTGATTTTCATTCACAGACCAGACCATGGCACATTGGGATGTCAAGTCTGGACTTTTCTGCTGACTGGTATTGCATTATCGGGTCTCACAGGGTGCCTGGGAGAAGGAGGGAGGCAGTGGTTGCCTGCTCTATTTCTGCACTTTGCCCAGTGTAACAGGAGGATCCGTGGGAAGCCAGCAGTGGAGAAGTTTATGGAGAGCTGTGTAGTGAACCTGAAATTGCACTCCCTGCTCCCCCTCCCACCCACAGCTACTCCACTTTCTCTGCTTCTTTCTTCCTCTGACCATACTACATGCACCTTAAGCACAAACATCTGATGCCTTCTTACAAGTTTTCTCAAGGTTGGCCAAAGAGTGTAGATTCACTGAGAAGAAAACCCATATCGCTGGGGGGCCACTCGATGCTGGTGTAGTCTCTGAAAATACAAATGAAATGTGTGAAAATATGCCTGTTGGCTCTCTTGAGGGACGCGGGAGATCCACGGAGGGAAACCATGGAAGAACAGGCCAAAGCTTCCAAACAAGGATGAGTTAATATGTTAGTAACTGACTGCAAGAATACTCAGCTGACAGAATAAAGAGATCAGAACAAAAAGATACAAACAGCAACTACCAGTTTCTTTGTCCAGACATAACTAGGCCAGGTAAACCCTAAATCGACACAGACATGATGACAGTGCTTGGAAATGCCGTGGGAAAGCTTCTATTTAAAAAGCATCAGATTTGATCCAGAGCCACTTCTACCTAATATTACACATGTAAAAATCTATTTAAATATTTAATATTCATGTGTAATTACGGCAGTTATCATGCACTTGAGAAACAGGGCCATGTTACTCATGTAACAGGACAAGGGGAGTCCTGACATGGATGCTGGAGCACGCACATGCAAATGGAATAAATGTGTGGGGGGAGGAGGCCCACACATAAAGCTCTTCTACCTCTGGAGCAAACTGCCAAGCAGGACGAGATTCATAAGTCAATTCGCATTACTCTCCACAAAGAATTAATTTTATTTTTCTTTTCATTTAAAAATTATATCATTAGTGTATATGATCGTTGTAAGCAGATGGCTGATTTCAGTTGAAAATATACACATCAATGATACATGGTATGTTGTTCTGTTTATTTTGCTGACTGCACGGAGACAACCATAAACAAATGGTCACACACACCGCCTTTACCTGAGAACACTTTGGGCTACGGAATGGTGGACTTAGAATGATTTTTAGCTTTCTGTGTTTTCTTTGCAATAAACAGTCAATGCTTTTGTGATAATATTAAAACATTATTTTTTAATGTAGTTTCAGAAAAATTGTACTATCTTTCATAACTGACTTTAAAAATAAGCATTTAAAATATTTAATGCCTATAGACTTAAACTTTTGATGAAATTCCCTAGCAAGCAGATAAATAAAATTATCCTAGTTAAAGTTGTGACCTATTTCTCTGAGTCCACAGAAGCTGTAACAAACTTGTTTACTCAAATCAGTGAAAAATAGGGAATATATACAATTTATGCTTAATCATTGAACTGTACAAACATTTCAAAGATTCTAAATCCCAGCTTTACAAAGAGGCTCAGCCTAGCAGCTACAAACCAGAAGTCAGTAATATCACAGGTTTATTCCCAAGCCAGTGTTCTGTATTAAGTACACTTCAAATTTACCCCATTTTGGAAAACATGTACTTTTTCCATAAAAGGCTTTAATTTTTAATTAAACGCCAAAGCCCACAGTGAAGAAGAGAAGTCAGAGTGCAAACTGGTTCCTCTGCAATTCCGAACGCGGATGAGCAGTCTGCAGTTCTGCTGTAATTGGCTGGTGTTTCCAGTCACCTCCTGACAAAGGATGCACGCTGCTCTGGATAAGCCCAAACCCTTGACCCTTCACCCCACCATGTACTTTGGGCCTGCCACGTCTATATGGAGCTAGAAGAGCATTAACACCAAAGACCAAGGCTCCTTTCCGAAGTGCTCTGTGCACTTGGGGATATGAATACTCCCAAAGAAGGACTCTGCATCATGAGCATGTGAATTTGATGGCACACTTCATCAACAGGCAAGATCTTCAGTCTTGCATGACTTCCATTTAATGCTAGATTGCTGCAACAGCTTAATAAGGTATTCTCTCAATGCTCCAAACATAAGAGTTTTGTTATAAAATGAATAAATAAAGGCAGGGCCTAAGAAAGACACAGACAATAATAAGAAATACTTGGAAAATGTTTTATTCCTTTTTTGTGGATAGCACTTTACTGCCCCCTTTTGCACTTTAACATCAGAACAAGTTTCTACACAGACTTATTCTGAAATCAGAGAAATACTGGGGTGTAGTGATAGGGTGTCAGGTTTATACGGAATTAGGTTACCAGATACCACGGCTTAGAGTAAAAAGTAATTACCTTAAAACTTCCAGCGAGTGCACCACTATCTTCTCAGTGGCTTTAAACCTCCAAGAAATAAGGTAGTAATTGGAGGTTTTAATTGACATTTTCTGCTTTAATTTGAATGTATATGTGTGTTGGAACAATTGCCTGTTTTCACAGGTGCCCCTTCTTTCACACTTCCCTAAAACAAATATCATCTGCAACATGAACCTGATTTATTCAAGGAAAAGAAAAGGGGTCTAAGAGCAGGCTATCCAATTTGGAACCATTAAAGTGTTATAAATCTGAGAGCAAAGACTAGGTGGGTAGGGGTGGGGACACAATTCACACCAAGGACAAGCAAAATCTTTTCAAGAAAAGGAAAGATGAGAAGCACAGAAATTCAAACACACGGCGAGGCGAGCTGATAGGCACACAAACCAGTTTAGCAACTCTTCAAGGTGAGGTGTATTTGTGCCTCTTCAGCATGCATACCTTTGAAAAAAAGTAATTAAACTACAGTCTAAAGGAAAGTTTCATTTGTCAAACTTGAATCTGCAATAACAGAGCTAGAGGGCCCCCAGTTCCTGGCCCAAAGACCTCAACCTGCATTTGATAGAGGTGCGTGTGATGCTGTGTATCCTTTTATTTAAACATCATCCATTTTCCTCTGTCAGTCTACAATTAGCATACGAGTCAAAATAATATTACATTTCATAGGCCACAGTGCTGCACAAAACTGACTCCTTTTGATGTTAATCTTGTTTTTTATTTGTGATAAAAAAAAAATCCTGGTGGCTAAAGTTAATTTTATTTTAAAATGCTCCAAGACAGTATTCTCACAGTTTAAGCTTTTTTTTTTTTCTTCAGGAAAATAGCAGAAATATTTATTTAATTTTTATCTGTGCCATGATTTTCACTGTCACAAAGCCTCCAATTCACAGAGGGACATACCTGTAACAGGCAGAGGCTGAAATACCATCTACTTTTGTATTAATCATGTAGAAGCCTAACTTTAAGTGTGTGATCCCCAAATATCATTGTTGTCTTTTCCAAAGTTAAGAGACTAGTTAATAATCTCGGCCATGAAATTACAGACAAAACTTAACCACCTGTCTCAAAATAAAAATGCAGGTCTTTATTTACCAAACACACACACACACACGCACACCAAAGAAAGCAGCCCATGAATTTTGCAGCTAGATAAGAAAAAATGTGGAGATTTGAAGAGTAAGGCTGGGATGCTATGTACAGTGGGCAAGTGAGAAGGGGTGTGATCTCACAAATGCCAAATTTCATCCTATTGGCTTGACCACGCCGGCTCCATTACTAACAGGAGGATTTCATAACCCTCAGAGACAAGATGCACTGCAGGCTTCTTTCCCAACTGTAATTTGTGTGCACCTGTACGGTCTTGTTCCCAACCACGCTTTTAGCAAGAGTCTATAAAGGAAGGTGGAACTCCTGTTATTTATAGGTGAGGCACCAGAAAGAAAAATGGTTTCATAGAGAAAGAAATTCAAAGGGCATTTCCAGCTGGTTCTCTCTTGTTTTAGACATGAGTGTTCAAATCCATTTGCTCATTTACCTGAGTGGGAAAAATCACGGAGATGAAAGGCTCACGTAAATCATATAGATATGGAATGCCTTGGCATTAAAAAAACTCGAAGAAATTGAATTAAGATACAGTGAAAAGCACAACAATATGACAATCTAGAGTTAGGGAGAGCAAATCTTTTGTTTTAACCCTCTGCCCATCCCTTTCCTTCCTACCATCACATTTTTTTTTAACTACAAAGAATTTTGCCTATTGACAAAAATGATTCACCCATGTATTATTAAAGGGAAACTTCTCCCTTTTGGTGGGGCCAACAGCCCAGCAAGGGGCTGCCATTCCTGCTCCTCCAGGATTGAGTCTGTCTTGTTTACCATGGGACCCTCCCTCTGACCCCCGACCAGGTACCTTGCATAAACAGGGCGCTCAATAGGTGTCTGTGTCATTAAAGAACGAACAAATTGATAAGGCATAAGATGAGATAACACTCTCCAAGTTCTCTCTTGCTATAAGAGATTCACCTTGCCAGTCAAGCATAATCAGCCTAGTAACACAGTTTACAAGGCTGTGTGCAATTGCTTTACAAGCAGGCTGCCTCATAGACACCTCCTTCCCGGGCTTCAGAGGAGGGTCAGGGCTAGGTCTGCTGTGGGCGTATGACAGGAGACATTTTCCTGCACGTCTCAGGGCTTTGCCACAGCCCGTGGAGTTAGGGAAGAAAAGGAAGAAAAACAAAGCAGGCTACAAAACAGCCAGGTCTGTAGTGCTAACATCAAAAGGGTGCAAAATCAGACTCGGTTCCTGACTTCCATACGGATCATCCCCGCAACTGTGCAACTTAGGAAAACAGAAACAGCGCTCCACTGTAACTTTGTGAACGACCCATTTATTTCCTGCTTAGTCACCACATCCAGTCTGGAATTACCTTGACCAAAACCCAAAAACACCCCAGAAGTTAAATACTGTAAGTGATTCAAACAAGCAGCTACTGAGAACGGCATGAAAGTAATTGGACGAGGAGGAGGAAGGAGGATGTGCTGGGGGCCCTGAGTTCTAAAAGGCATGAAGATTTGGTTGTTGGAGACCTCTGGCTGGCGGCTGCGTGGTCCCCAGGTAAGCAGATGCTAAGCATGGTGAAAGTGCAAACCAAGGGGCACCACTTGGAGTCAAGAGAACCCCAGGCCCACCAATATTCACCGCCTGGCTTCCTTAAACAAATGGCTCCAAACTTGCAGAACATCAAAAGCCAGATGGGCTGTACTGAATGAATCCACAGGCAAGAAGCCAGAATCCCAGTTTGCTGTAGAAATAAGCCTGGACTTGATTTGAGTCTTCTCAGCTCTGACAAGCTGGAAGCTGGCACAAATCCCAAAATCCAAAATAAAATGGCATTTAATTGTGACTAGACTCTAAAAAAGATGTCATACTATCTCCTTAGCTTGACACACACTCAGCATCTCACCAAATGGATCTCCCCTCAAAAATCTGACCTCTTTTTCTTCCAACAAGGAGCAAGTGAATGTTTCAGTTTTTAAAAGGAAAATATTACCAGTCAAAGGAATAATACTCAGTATATGCATGACTATTATATACTGTAATAACTCTCTAGTCATCCTTTAAATGGGCTGATCATTATTCTGTTTCCATTGGGTATAATCTTATTATACCCAAATTCAAAGGATCCATTTAAAACTACATGACTATCATAAGAAAGTGACTATAAATCAAAATGGATAATGACAGAATTAAAACAATTATACCACAAACTTTTTGATCCATCATGTATGCACTGTTTTAAGCAAATGCATGCTTAATTTAGTTATATGATAAAGACTACTCCATGCACCAAAATAAGCAGGAGGCAGAGGATTAAAAGACGGACCCTGGCCCCAGACTAGCTGGGTTTAAATTCACTTATTAGTTCAATATGACTTTGGCTAAGTTAATTAACCAATTTGGCCACAGTCTCCCCATTGGTATTATGGATACAATAAAAGTACTTCCCTCATACAGTTACCATGAAGGTTTTAGGGGTATTTGTCAGGCAGGTAGAACAGCAGCTGGCACATAGTGAGTGCTATACACAAAACGCTGTTCATAAAACAGCGTCCACCAGTTAAGCAGTTTTCTAAATATCATGTAATATCCATGTAAAAAATACAACACTGCCCATCCCTCCAGGCTGAATTAATGTATTCATTCAACAACCCAACTGTCCGCAGTACTCTCTACTAGAACACACAAAATGAATTCAAAGAGCCTCCTCTTAGTCCACAGTTGCACAGCGGAATGAGAAAGTCCAGGGTTAAAAGTGTTATAAAAAAGCACCAAAAGTAGGAAAGCAGAGGAGAGAGAACTTAATTTAGCAGGACAAAAGAAATACAAAGAGCGTTTCAGGTAGCAGAAAGTCATAAGGAATGAGTAGAAGTTTGGCAGGTAAACAAAATAAATTAACATCAAGGAGTTTAAGGTGAAAGTATTACGCTATAGTCTTTATTAACAGAGTATTTTAATTTTTTCCTTGTATGCAAAGGCAAATTGAACCACGGCCAGGCACACAGTACACATTCAACTGACTTTTATTAATAACAACTGGTGTTTTATTGATTGGTTCATTGTGCCAATCACGGAGCTTAGCTCTTTAAATACACTAAATGTTGACCAAAATTGTGTTACTCTTTTATTCAGCACTATTGTTATTGTCCCTATTTTAGAGATGCGACAACTGAGAGACAGTAAAGCTACTGCTCCTAAAGCTACACAGCTAATAAATGGCTAAACTGGGGTTGGACTCACATAGCCCAACTCTAAAGCATGTGCCCTTAATTAAACTACAAGGGCACTTGCCCTACTGTCTTTGTGAAACTGAATTGCCTCACCTTTCCATGATCATACTCATTTTGAAAAGCAGTAGGTACTGATAATTCTCACATGAAAAGGTAGCTGAAATCAGTGGTTTAGCTGTTCCTGTGAGGCATCTGTCTTGAGCAATGGCCTGATGTAGGGAATCCTGGGGCATGTTCACAGGTGGACGTGATAGACACACACTGCCCTTGGCTGAAATACTGTTCCTTTGGCTTGCTTACTATTTTCTTTATTTCAGCTGTCTACTGTGACTTTGCTTAGAGATATCCACAGTATTTCAAGACTCAAGCTCCTCCTCCCCTGGGCTGTTTCCAGACCCCTCCAGGGGCAAATGCCATTCCCTTCTTCTGTGTCCCCACCTTGCACCAGGCACCTACCTCTAAATGTGCTTGCTCCCACCTGGGTTTTTCTCTACTGGACTTAGGCTTTAAATCTCGAGGGTACAGGTCACTCTGCCTTGTATTGTTAGAGCCAAGTAACAGGCCTAACACTTAATAGCTGCTTGTTGAATTAACAACAAATTCTCCACCATCAATGGTTTAGATTCCTGTTGCTTCTCCAGCAAGGCAGGGACCACAGATTTCTTCAGAGATTCCCAAACAGTGTTTATGTTGAGTTGTTTTCCCAGAAAGGTTGGTGTAGGGCGAGGGTTCTCAGCGTGGCCTTGAGGCAGCAGTTGGCCAGCATCACCTGGGAGCTTGTTAAACGTGTCCATCTTCAAGCCCCACCCCAGACCTCAGGAATCAGGAACTCTGGGGGTGGGGCCCAGAAACCCGTGTTTTCTCAAGCCCTGCAGGGGATTCTGGTGCCCTAAAGTTCAAGAGCCAGGGACCTCTGAGTAGTCCCATTGACTCAGGTCTCATCCACGTCTCCTAGCAGAAGGATGACAGTTAAGACAGGGTAAGCTGCCATCAACACAAATCTGGGTTGTCTGTCCATTCCACTAAAGCTTACTGAATGCCAATGCTGGACAGAAGTAGGGACTGATGAAATGAAGAAGGTGTGTCCCTGACTTTTAGGACAGGTAGAGTGGTGAAGACTTGCCTGTCAATCATGATGTACCGTGTAAATGGTTTTTTCGAAGTACATCAAAGTACAAAGTGCTATGGATTACGAAGAAAAGACTTAAGAGATCACTCTTGATCTATGTCGGAAAGAGACAGAACATGTCTAGGAGAAATCATGAACTTTACTGGATAGTCCATTATAATAATGATTCATTTTCCCATAGAAAGGGCAGATTCAAGGCGTATGAGAACTTGCTTTTTTAAAAAATATAAAATGTACCTCGAATATATTTCTGGTAGATAAGTAAAAGATGACATTTTCTAACTTCTGCAGCTAGGTACATTCTCAGCTGGTCTTGAACATGATTTGCCCTGCCCCACTCACTCATTAGACAATTCTGATTCCGGGCAAATATTTTAGGGCCCTGGTAAGTCCAGGTAAAGGTGTGGAAAGAGCAAGGATTGTAATTCATCAGCTATAACCTTAGGCTGGAAGAGATCAATTGAGAAACACTTCTTGCTCTGAAGGTCGGAAATTCTTTGCCATGCACCCAGGTTAGGTGCCCTGCAGGGAGCATGGATTGGGAACAACAGTAGAATGGGCAGGCAATAAGGAGCATTACAGGCTTTCCTCACACACAAACATGTTGACTCTGGTTTCAAAAGTCTGGGTAGCACTCATAATTATTCTGGGGTGACAGGAGAGTGGTGTACACGGAAAACATGGATGAGGCCGCAGTGGCAATGGGTACGTGGGTAGCAAGTATGGGAAGACAGATACAAATATTGTAATTAAAATTGGATGCAACAGGATTTAAATTGAGAACATATACTAGTAATATAAATACATAATTATAATAATATATAAAAACAATAAAATAATAATATAAATAAATTAATAAAGTATGGCAGAACAGCAGTGGTTCATTCACGGGGCTCTCACTGCGTGCCCCCCACAGAGCAGTTTGAGCGCTACCTACTCGGGGTTTAGAGAATGAAAAGAGCACACTATTCATACTCCACTACTACTACTACCCACTTTTTCTTCCTATTTTGTTTAGAGAATTACTAAGGGCAGAAACAACTTGTTTAATGGAGCTTTCCTTTGCTACGTTTTCTTATTTGAAATCAGCAAGTATGTACTTACCAGCCACAGAATGCTTTGGACTAGAATTACATATTTGAATTTATACATGAAAGGAAAACATGTTAATAGTCTAGAGCCACTGCGGATCTCTGCTGGAATAACAGAAATAGGTTTGCCTGGCATTTGATGTGCATGGAGAGCATTTTATAACTGGTCACCTACTCTTTTCACTGGGTTTGCTAGATCCTCCTTCCTTATCTCTAATACTTCTGAAGTATCTTCTCACAGGTAGACTGCAAAGCTAAATGTTGGATGAAGGTTAGTAAACAAATGGCAGGGCTTTCTTGAATGACTGCTTTAATCACTTTCACCCTGTTTCTGATAGAAAGCTGGAGGCCAGGGCAATTCAGCTGTTTCTTTTGTCATTTGCCTGCCATAAATATGCACCAGTCTGCGTTTGAAAAGCTGAAGGAGGCGGCAAGCTTGCTGGACATTTATCATGCTCTGTTCCCTGTTAACAAGCAAATACTTTAGCTGAATGGGCCATTAGCAATCATTGTCAAGTGTAGAATGCAAGGTGCTTGGATGTGAGCAGCTTGTAAATTAGGGGGTATCCCTTCTCTGATGAAGCTAGACACATGAAATGCATCTATTAATAGAGGTTGCTGAATTAAGTTAGAAAAAGAAGGTAAAGTAACAGGCACTGGATATGGCCAGCCTATATGCCATACTTTAAAAATGTTTTTGGTCTATGAGAGCTACATAGTAGTGGCTATAGTAATTCCCATAGTAATGAGAAAAACAGGCAACAAAGGCAATATATCTACAGCCCCAAACAGATGCTCAAGTCAGGTGAGAATTTGGAACAAAATCAGTGAAATGGGTCTAAAATATAATACGTACTATTTAATGACCATTTTCATCAGACACTTAGAGAATCCAAGAGTCTAGAAGGGCCCTATGTTGCTGTTAAAAACAAAAACAAAAACACAACAGCACTGAATTCCCCTCTGTAAAACACACCAAGATGCACTCCATCAAGAAAGACACTCGTGGTGTTTGCAGCCTTTGGCATTTTCAATGTCTTGAGAGTTCAGACGCTCTGAAAGAAGTGCCAAGACTTTTCTATGATGCCAAATAGGAGGCAATCGAGCAAGTATTTCCTTCTGGCTTGACCCAATTGAGGATGTCACTCTGCATGGAACCCAATCGTGGTTGCAATGACTTATTTTGTTTCATGGCTGAAATGGAAAGTATGGAAGGCAAAAACAAAAGTCTAGCTTATTTACAAGGTTGTTCAGGACAACAACAGCACAGAGATTTGTTTGTTTTTGACTTTAAAGCTGGGCAGCACTAACATTTTTATAATCCTGTAGTTTACACTAAGGTAGCCTACCCCATTCAACTCAAAGTTTAAGACTCACATTTATGAGTAAAACTACATCTAGGTAGAGCCCACTGCTTCTGGCATCTTGGATTACTACTCATTTGAATTAAAACTGAATTCCCCCCTCCCCTTTTAAAAATTGTATGATATCTTTTTTTCCACAGTGGGAAAGCCAACACTCACAGAAGAGCTCTGTGGCTGGGGGAGAGGGACAATGCGCCCTGTTTACCTTTGCTTCTCCCATGCAGCGGGAGAGGGAGCTGGGCCTGAAAAGATGGCTGAAATCAAAAGGTCTCTGTTTTCTTTTCAGATAACCCCAGCCCTACCTATCCCCTCTGGTCTCTGTTCCTTCCCAGCATGTCCCTGCCTGAAGCCCAAATAGATTAAGGCAACGACCGCGAAGTGCAGTTAATCCTACAGAACGGCTGCCGCTGTTAGGCCAGGAGTTAAAAAGGAAAATCTCCCAGGCCCTAACAACTGCAGTGATCTGAAGTTTTAATCAGCCTCTATCTCAATCTATAAAAAAGGCAGTCAATGAAATCTACCTTTGCCATATTATCCACCACCAATGAGCAAGAACTGAGCAGCTTTTCTTTACCGCCTCAGCCATCCCAGACCACAAGTAGAGCTTTCACACTTCCTAATCCCAGTTTCCAAGTCTGTGTGGTTCTCACATAATGCCCAACAGCCTGGAGGCAAGGGCCTTCGTCCCGCACCCTTTTCAGAGACATGTCATTTCTAACATCAAGCTAATCTATATGTTGCCATGGCTTCACCCTTTATCTGCCTTTACATCTTATGAACTGCATGGATTTACCACATTATTTTTATCTGAAAGACAGAAAATGGTGGTTTTATTGCCATACAATCAGATTACTGCTGCTAGTTTCTCTATGCCTTTTTACCATACTTCAATCAAAAGGGATCAGTTTCTTTATACTCTGCCCTTGATTTACATCACATCTGTAAAGACCTAGTCTGAGTTGTAATCCCCTTATTAACTATGACCAGGGTTGATTTGCCTGAAAATAAAAGCAAATTGTGTCAGACCCTTTCACTTTGTTTTTGATTCGGAACTACAAAATGGATTACTAAAGAAATCTTCAGAGTTCACACGGCCAGTATCGTGCTGAATTTAAAATGGGAGTTAAACAAGTTAAACAGGGGAGGCATGTCAATGGCTTCCACCTTCCATCATGGGAGAAGGGCTGAATTACTTACGTCTTTGTATTCTTTGGCTTTATAGAGACAATGAAGCCACAGGAGTTTTTCCAAGCTGTTCGGAACATGTCCCATTTGCTATCCTTCCTTCTTTGCTGTTCTTATATTCCTCCCCCAGCCTCTTTCTAATTCCCCCCTTAAAAAGAAAGGGGGAGCTCTTCCCTGAAAGAGCTAATTCCTGACTAGAAGCTTATAGTTCTATGGGTTCTGCATATTTTAATCAAAATATTTTAAACAGTTGAGCACTCCTCTTTAAGGCTCTACTCCGCTACACAAAGGGTGAGCTCATAAGCAAATCTATGTAGATGTATATTAAGTGACCTGAAAAACAGGTTCTTTATGTCAGCAGCAAAGGCAGGCAGAGATTAGGCTGATAGGAGGACCAGTTTAATCATCTTCCTTAGAAGAGCACTTCTTTTTTGTCTAATTTGCAATTAAGCCTTTTAAGAATGAAGTTTTCATAAAATGTTAAAGAAATACCTTTCCTAAAAATTTTTGTATTAGAGTCTACAATCTGTATTTCCTTTTTCCCTGCCACTCCCATTCCTATGACGCATTACTGCAGTCATGCTGGGATCTAATAGTTTCCCATTAGGTGAACGCACTCTAAAACGTCGCCCGAAGTTTGGTGTCATCCTGAAGCTCTCGGGAGCTACCTGGAAGATTTCAGTGGAAGGAAAGACAGCAAGGATTTAGCTGCTCCAGTCACATGTTCATCTGAAGGCAATTATCTCACTGATCCACCAACCGAAGGATGCACCTCAGTAAGTTTACAGACAAGAGGTTTTAATATAAATCTACCAATTGTTCTTCAGCTGACTCTACCTGGAGAAACCATTCAAACGCATAGTTTTTAGCTGGTCTTCAGGTCAATGGCTAATTCACCTGTCCACATACTTTAGCTTAAGTCAGAAGCCTTTGGAAATGTTGGAGTCATTTGCATTTCTTTGCATCAGTAGAGCAAGCGTCAACAGCTTATGCTTTGTAAAAGATTTAGAACCAAGTGCTTAACAAATCATCTTAACCTCTAGCTCCTGTTTCTGGGGCTTGAAGCTGTAATTGTTGAGGTTAAGATGTGCAGTCCCTAGACACATGATTCTCAAATAAATTCTCATCTGAAAACAAGGCTACCAAGCATGTTGTGAGGTGTCGTTTTTGCTTGGTCTTTGTGCTCTGCCTGGCTCAGTTGTCCTGTAGAACGACGACAGTCCATTACCTACAGTTTATCATCCTGACAAAATGTGAGGAATGTGGATGTGAAAGCACTAACAATTCCACCCCTGGTGCTTTGAGCTTTTTTCTCTCTATATTAAAACCGACAAGATTAACCCAAACGCAAACTGTGGAGCATAGTTCAAGGGGCTATTCAATCAGTGCTGAATGTGCATTTGTTTACCTACAAAAATAAGAATTTCAGACACAATGGAAGGCAGGCTGGCTTATATATGTTATTGAATGGACTGTTTAAACAGCACTATCCATTGTAGTTTATTTTATCAATCTCTGACAGGTCTGTATTTATTCAGAGCCTGATTGTGGTGAAGCCCATGTATTATACGTTATCTGGATATCAGCCAGCCATTCTTTTGTATCAAGCCAGCCATTCTTTTGTATCAAGTCATTCTATGTACCGGTATTACATAAGGAAAAAATTACATGGGAAAAGCAACATGCTATGTTAACTAACTAGTATGTGATGCATAGGGAATGGCAACCCCAGACATAAGGCATGAGTACTCGAAATTCTCAACAAAGTCAGTGTAATGCATTGCAAAACACCATACCAATACAGATTTGCTCACATTAAAGTTAAATTAATTTTTTTTTTTTTTTTAAAAAGAGCCCACTACTTTACTTAGGCCAAAATTTTTTCCCTCTTGGAAAAAAATGTTTCACTGAAGTGTTAGTTAAAAATGGAAGCTAGGCATTACTGTTCTCTAAATTAAAACAAAACAAAACAAAAAAAACTTGAAACAACCAAAATGGCTACAACAGACCCAACTCTACCAGAACATATCAAAGCAATGTGAATAACCTAATAGGGCAGCTACTGTTTCAGCACGCAGGACATCTTTCCATTATTACATACAGTCAGCGGCAGGCCAGCCAACAATGTGATTAAAGTAGTTACGGAGACGCTGAATTTACAAA
The DNA here is from genome assembly GCF_000951035.1 of Colobus angolensis palliatus. Taxonomy (NCBI): domain Eukaryota; kingdom Metazoa; phylum Chordata; class Mammalia; order Primates; family Cercopithecidae; genus Colobus; species Colobus angolensis. The sequence goes on from NW_012114252.1 coordinate 17,040,689, forward strand.
GGGTTTTCTGGACCCTGTATCCAAACAGCTGCTGCATGCTCCCTGTGTCGACCACCTGCTAAAAAAGCTGACCTCCGAATGAAACAAATCTAATTACTGATGGCGGCTTCATTACAAATGAATTGTTCCACAGTTCACAGGAACTGATGTGAAACTTCAATGCATTTGATTACCTTCCTGCCACATCATATTTACCAACTGAAACTTTCCCCTGGAAATAAATATAAAACTTCCCCAAGGAAAGCGACCCCCTGGCATCAAGGGGTTGTATGCATTCTCAAAAACTTAGAGAGGGCTCTTTCCTATGGCTCCTACAGGAAGAAATCTTTCTGATCTCTAGAGCTAGCATTCAGCTGCAAAGGAGACCTTTTCCAGGGACACATTATCCAGTCATCCAGGAAAGCCGTTATCAGGAGAATTTTAAAGGAAATGCTACCTGTGGAGGACAAGACAGCAGCAGCAACCTCAGCCGCGCAAACGGCAAGCTTCCCGAAACGCAGGGGCCTCGCAGCTCTGGACATAGCTGGGAAAGACAGACTCACCTTCATCATCAGAATGCGGCGGG
>NW_012114252.1:17041303-17041605 GCF_000951035.1 Colobus angolensis palliatus
GGTTAATACTTGTCACCTCCCCCGGGACCCCCCACCTCAACACATTACATAAAGAAGTTATTAATGTCGAAACCTTAGGTTGAAATAACTATTGTTCTACCTTTCTTTTTCTCCCAACTAGGTATTTCTAATCCTCTTACCGGATACACACAAACTAACAATAATAACGCAAAGATAAAGATACACACACACCGAACTAAACGCTGAAGAGGCTAACGGAATTTCTTTCAACTAGATTTAAGCAGAAATATTAAATCCTCATAGGAAAAAAAAAAAAAATCAACCCTAAGAGAGCCGGTCAG
>NW_012114252.1:17041908-17042788 GCF_000951035.1 Colobus angolensis palliatus
CCCGCCCGCCCGCCTTCCTCCCCCGGACTCCGGGGCCCGCTGCAGCACGAGGTCCTAGGCCGGCTCCTTCCGGCACCACCTGGCGCCTCCCGTGCCGGCATCGATGCAAAAATGCCGCCGCCAGTACTTCATCAGAAAATACAATAATTTACATTAAAAATACAATCCATGCAAGAGCAGACTACATAGAAGGAGGCTGAGCTAAGTAACTTCTCCGAATGAGCGGTGTTGAAAGTGCCTTCTAGCATCATACAAACATTTGTTTAAACCGATTTGTAACCGACGTTTTTGCCCTTTTCATAAAGGGATTCTTGGTTAACATGTTAGTGGAATTTGAAATTTGATACTTTTAAGAGAATGGACACACTCCTTTAATTAAGACGTGATTTCTAAATCAATCCCCCATTTCTTTTCTCCTAAAACCAGGCCCAACTTGCTCAACTTCAATTAGGTCATTGATTTTGCTTCTGATCTCAAACGTTTTCTCCGGAAACCAGCTCATGTCTGCATACTTCTTCAAGTTTCCCGAGACCACAATTCCATGATTCTGTAAAACGTGTTTTGGCTGTGATTCGAAATCAAGGGATATACAGGACTGAATGCCCAGATGACTACGAGTTATGACCACACAGATTTGGGGATGGATGGCATTTTCTAAATTCGGAATGCACTCTGGTGGCCCAAACTGAAAGTTACTCTCCACAAGGCCTGGCTCGCTCCCGGCTGTAGTGTCCCATAAGAGCAAGTCTGATCCTAAGGATCCCATGCCTACCAGGGTCCCGAGGGAGAAGGCTTCAGGAGCAGTGTCGACTGGGCAGGGCCCTAAGCTTGTATAGAAAGTGCATTACAATCAGGTCGGCTACCGAGACCGCATACTCCG
>NW_012114252.1:17043246-17043627 GCF_000951035.1 Colobus angolensis palliatus
GGGGTTGGGGGTGGGGAACGGGGAACCGAGGTTCCAGAAACAGGCTCCGAGGCCCCGCGGACTGACCCCTCCTCCCGCCCGGACGGCGCGGCGGACCCCGGGGTGAGGACCTAGGGGGATCGCGGACGCCACTTACTTGGAGTTCGAGGAATTCCAATAGATAGGCTCTAAAACTATCGATTTGGAAATCGCAGTTCTGCATAAAACCATCAAAACTCCCCAGCAGTACTTCCACACGGAGTCCCTCCTCACAGCCATGGCGAAGCCACTCCCAGCTCCACGCACTCCGGGCCAAGAAGGGACGGACGGGACGCAGGCTGGGACCCCCAATCCTCCGGGGCAGACTGGCGGGGAAGACAGCGGGCGCCCGCAGGTAGCTCC
>NW_012114252.1:17043677-17099147 GCF_000951035.1 Colobus angolensis palliatus
CGCGTTTCCATGTCCCGGAGCACGGAGCGGAGTAGGGCGCCTCCGGGCGCGCAGGAGCCTCCTCAGTCCGCGCGGCTCCCGGCCCCCAAGGCAGGCAGGAGGGAGCTGGATCCCCGCCGCGAGCTCCGGACGTGCGCGGGCCTTTGTGTGCGGGGAGGGCGCCGGGACCCGCTGCGTGCGCAGCTCCTCACTTCGGCCGGCGCCGCGGTCCCCGCCGAGGAGAGTCAGCGCGGCCGGCGCGCTGTCAGAGCGCTATAAACGCGGGGCCCCGCCCCGCCGCGCGAAGGCCATTGGCCCACGGCTCAGGAGCAGTGCGCTGGTTGGAAGGCCGGTCCGTCCGTCCGCCATCTCCGCCCGACATTGGGCGCCATGAGGCGGGGCTCGGGCTGACAGGTGAGCCCCGCCCCCGGCTCCCGCGGGCGGCTGGAGCGGAGCAGAGGCTGTTCAGGAGAAGCGCTCCGCGCGTGCACAGGGCGCCCCCGGGGCGGCAAAAGGCCTCCTGGGCGCGGTGCAGACGTGGAAACAGCGACGGCAGAGTAGCGGGCCACCTGTCCCCGCGCCCGGGTGCGCCTTCCCCTTCGGCGGAATCAGTGGGCGCGGCTTTACCTCGCGCGGTGCGGAAGGCAACGGGCTCCGTCCGCTCCGCGCCTACCCTCCGCAGATGCGGCGCTGCCCCGCATGCAGGACTTGCACTCCGCGCACACCCTTAGAGCTCCCGGCTTCTGCGCGCTTCTCCCGACGCCTCTCGGCGAGGGCTTCCCACTTGATTTTGGTACCAATCGCTTACGGCTCCTCTTCAGTCAGTAGGGCCGGGAATTGCAAGACGATTCCCGCGACGCGGCGCCGGAATTGGCAGCTCTAATCAGGGCCCGAGCGTCGTCGCCTCCCGCCTTCTCCGCGGGCGTCTCCCTTCCCTCTGGCGCCCCTGGAGCTTTCCCCGCGTGTCGCCGGCACAGGCACGACCGCGGGGACCGTTTCACTAGCCCCTAGGAGACACGCCCGCTTCCCAAAGTGACCAGAGATTTAGAGGGTGTGAGATGGAAAAGTCAAGGCATGTGCTTCTCACACGGCGTCTGCAAGACCCCAGAGCAGAGCTGGTAGGAACAACTCAACTACTTTCTCGGTCGAGCGCCGGTGCCGACGCTCGTCCGTGACTTCCACGGAGCCACAGCGCCCACTAGCGGCCAGCTTTGCTTCTCCGCATCTCGAGAGCTCCGCGGTGCTCCGACCGGATCCAGCATCGGGAGCAGCATCTAATCAAGTCACAGTTCTAAGGAAAGTCTCTTTGTATGTCCAACAGTAGGAAGAACACGGTAGAAATAAGGCACGGCGCAAATGTACGATTCAATGTGAAAAATTAAAATATACTGTATGCCTTTTTTTTTTTAATTTAATGTCGTCCGCCCCAGGATTTATGTTTCAAACACAAACTGGGCAGTAATTCTACAAATTATGTATTTTTAAAACAAATTATCCACTACGCTAAATTTAAAACAGAAAATGCATATGGTAAAAACACCTTGTTTTCTTTCACTCTTCTTTGTAACAATTTCTGAAGATTTTTGTGGTACGTTGCTTTTAAGTATCCGTTTTTAAACATTAGTCTAAGTTAACGTATACATCTCAACTGGAGTGGTAAAAGCTTGTGAAGACTAGTTTAAGATCGAAAACACATTAAGGCATACGAAGTACTGAATAGACTTACTCTTCCAAACAGATCTTTGAGAGCAGAAAACTTTCATAATTTATTTTAATTTTAAATAAGCCTTCAAGCTGAGAAAATACATATTTTAAAAAGGCCCCACCACGGTATGCCGATTTGAACAGCGGATTCCCAGGAAGCACCAAAAACCCAGGAAGGAGTAGGCACTATGACTCCTAACTTGACAAGGATGAGAAAGGGCTAGTTTTTAATATGCTAAAATACCATTTAAGGAACTCATTGAAATGGAACATAAAGTTAGCTTAAATGATCTTTTAAAAGAACACTGGGTACTCAGTACCTTTTGAGAAACTTACATTGTGAAATTTAAATTGTGACCTCTTACCTCACTACATCCTCCTCTCCAAGTAAACTAAATACAGGAAATTTGCATTGTCTGAAAATAAGACAGCTTCCAAAAATAACATTTTCAGTAAATCAGATAGTCTCACATCCAAAGCGTTTTACCTTGGGACAAATGCAAATACACATTTTAAAATCGCTTCCTTTTCAAAACAAAGTGCATATTTGACTGAAAAGGAATCCTACACACACACAAATCTATGATATAAAGTGTGAGAATACACAGCTTAGTTTCACTCAACAGAGATTCAAATGCAGACGTGAAAACCATCAGCAGTAGCAACTCACTTCCAAGATGTCGACATTCTACTATTTAATGGTAATTTTGGTAGTTAAAAGCATCACCTCAAAGCCATTTGTATTTACTACTGTATAACATGCTAGGCAAAAAGTAGGTCATACTGGCATACACAAGACAAAGTAGAATTTCCAAAGCATGCCAAACCAAGAACCAATCCCATCAGTGTCATATCTCTTGGTATTTGGACTTCATTTTACAATTAAATTATTGGGAAAACTTGGTAAATTTTTTTATTTACCACACTTTGAATCATGATCATTGTATTTCGAGAAATCTATACTTTTAGCAGATGTATTTAAACTCTCATCAAGTGAGATTTTATTTCAACAGAGAAAGTTACTTCACTGTGTTCTACAGTTAAGTTTTGAAGGCCGGGCGCGGTGGCTCACGCTTGTAATCCCAGCACTTTTGGAGGCCGAGGCGGGCAGATCACGTCAGGAGATCGAGACCATCCTGGCTAACACGGTGAAACGCCTCTCTACTAAAAATACAAAAAATTAGCCGGGCGTGTGGCGGGCGTCTGTAGTCCCAGCTACAGGCTGAGACAGAATGGCGTGAACCCGGGAGGCGGAGCTCGCAATGAGCTGAGTTCGCGCCACAGAACTCCAGCCTGGGCGACAGAGTGAGACTCCGTCTCAAAAAGTAGTTTTGAAAAGTCAAATAAATAAGGATTTGGGAATTTCAAAGAATACCATAGTGAGTTATAAAGGTTAACACAAAGCTGAATAAATGTAGAATGAGATGACAAATAATCGCAGCTTAAAAAGAGTTGAATCCCCCACCTCCAACAAAAAATGCATCTAAGTAGTTATGTTCCTACCCCTTTGAATTTCTACGCATGTTTTGGTCTTTAGAACTTATGGTGGTTTCTTGTATATTCCTTATACAGTATTCCATCATTTCTAGGACATATTTCAAAAGATGTAACAGAACTTCTACAAAAACAAAAGCTTATCTAAATATATCATTACACAAAAATAAATTTGATATGTGTTGACTAAGTGTTGTCCAAGCCATAAATTTTCTATGTAGCTTGTAAGCCTCTCGCAAAATCATACCCTTTGTTTCCTGGCATTGTATGCTGTTTATTTCATACAAGTCACTGACGTTTTCAGCACTCTTTAGCAAATCACATTTTCCCCCATTTATCCTTGAGGGAAAGATCTGACAGGAGAAAATAAAACCCTTTTTTAACATCAACTTTGCTGGCCGGGCGCGGTGGCTCACGCTTGTAATCCCAGCACTTTGGAAGGCCGAGGCGGGTGGATCACGAGGTCAGGAGATGGAGACCATCCTGGCTAACAGGGTGAAACCCCGTTTCTACTAAAAAATACAAATTAGCCGGGTGCAGTGGCAGGCGCCTGTAGTCCCAGCTACTCGGGAGGCTGTGGCGGGAGAATGGTGTGAACCCGGGAGGCGGAGCTTGCAGTGAGCTGGGTGAGACTGCGCCCACTGCATTTTAGCCTGGGAGACAGAGTGAAACTGTCTCAAAAAAGAAAAAAAATTCAACTTTGCTAAACACCCTTCTCCCAACTGCTTCTGAAATTCAGACTGTTAAAAGACTGAAACATTTTATATTAGAGTCTATTTGTTTGGCAGGAAAAATATTACATTAGGGTCTTGGTCAAAAGAGAATCATTCTTCTCTCTGGGAAGTTTAGAGAAAACTCGTACCTTATAGACTATCACATACTCCCTATGGAAGAAAAATACTGTACTTCCCACTAGTATCCCTATTAATCTGAAGCTCAACGTCTCATTTCTTTTACAGCACTATTAATGTAAAAACAGCATACATGGAAATACGAATAGCTCCAACAAGCATGCACACGTGGCATGAAACTTCATCTCTTTATTTGCAAACCAAGTGTGGAGGACCCAACTCCACTCCTCATTCCAAGCTGGATTCAGAGGTGTGGTGGACACAAACGAAGAATAATGGTTAGCTGGCTGTGCACTCTCTTGATTGCAAGATTAATTCTATTATTTAACCTCTCTAAACAGGGTTTTTCAGGCTGATTTGATACAAACATACATGAAAATTTTAAAGTTAAATACTCTTAGAAGGAAAACTTCTGACAACAATCATAACACATCTCCTCTTTTGGGTCCATAAAATAATTTTTTTTTTGGCCTCCTCTTTACACTACTTAACAAGTTATTACCGCCACAACAACACTTAAAACCAACTGCAATAATGTATTATTTTGTTAACTCCTTTTCTACTTGTCACTTCTTTAATCCAAAGTGAAAACCTAGAAAATGACAATCATCCAAATGCTAAACGAACCCATTTTATTCTAACCCTAATAAGCCTAGGTTTGGTAATCAACAGTTTTAGCAATCTTAGAAATCATACTCCATTAAAAACATACACTTTTGGCCGGGCGCGATGGCTCACACCTGTAATCCTAGCACTTTGGGAGGCCGAGGCGGGCGGATGACGAGGTCAGGAGACTGAAACCCTCCCTCTATCCTTGTATCTGTAAAAATACAGAAATTAGCCAGGCGTGCTGGTGGGTGCCTGTAATCCCAGCTACTCAGGAGGCTGAGGCAGGAGAATCGCTTGAACCCGGGAGGTGGAAGGTTGCACTGAAACGAGACTGCATCATTGCACTCCAGCCTGGGCGACAGAGCAAGACACCATCTCGGCGGGGCCGGGGGAGCGGAAATAAAACAAAATACACTTTTATAGCACTGATGCAAAAACAGTGATGAAACGGCTGGATCACTGGAGTTGTTACTATTCTCTAATGTACTGGCTCTTTACAGGTAGAACAAAAAATAAAAAGTATAAAAATAGAACTGTCCCGATATCCTCTGATCAACCATTGGAGGTTCAGAAAAAGATAAATCTTCAAGTATGACATCCAATGAAGTTTTAATTTCTAAACCCAATAATGACTTAGGTATAAAAACACTTATCATTCCTTTTGCGGAACACTTACATAGATGTAAAAGCAACCATTCTGATTTGTATTACTTTGTAAAATCAGAAGAAAGTTCCAAGGAAATACTTAATGGAGTAAGAAGCTAGTTATTTCTCTCACACACAAACCCCTTAATTAGGTCTTCTGTATCCCCCACTTCCACTGTTTCCCAGCACTAAATCAGTTACTGTAGAACCAATACTGGATGGGTGGATGGATGATGGATGGAAGAAAGGATGGATGGATGAATGGATGGATGGATGGATGGACAGATAGATAGATCAGGTAATACAATCCACTCATCTTAAGCATATCTACAAAGTGAACAGTGTAGTTTATCAGCAAACGCAAATCTTCTAGATTACTGCACATTTTCCATCATCACGGACAACAATGTTAAAAGCCAAAACCAACACAAGAGTAAACAAAAAACATTACAGAAAACGAAGACAGTGAAAGAATCAAGACCACTGTTAAATGGCAATTCAATAAATCAAAAAAGTAGGGCCTATTGCCTGGACTTCCATACTCATTCTAGACTTCTAGGTTGAGGCCTTTTTTTTTTTTTTTTTTTTTAACTTCAGCAGTCCCTTGAGGTCCTCTGATTAACAACACTAGTACTTGTTCACAAGGCTCTCCTGGAAGGGGAGAGCCTCAAAAATTAAGATAGCCTGTCTTCAGTATTTCTCATGGCCATTAATACAACAAAACAGATGAATGGTTTTGGGTGTAAAGATGCAGAAAATTGAGACAACTGAAAACAGACGCACTAATGGACAGAAATAGCTTTTGAGAAATGTCAGTGAAGTGACAGGCTCCTCGTTATAAAATGAGGCATTGGAAATGATATGTAAAGTCTAATAAGCCAGGATTCTATGCTTACTATACTTAGAAAATTGAAAAAATACAAACCACTGAAAATTCTTAAGATACTGCTAAATCTAGGAAAGGTGGTGATACAAAAAAAAAAAAAAAAAAAGGCTATGGACACATACCAACACAGTAAATGAATACGGAGATTACTGGGGATAGAAATAGTCTGATTTGCTGCATCTTCATAAGGGTAACTGAAGTAGGTAAAAATCTCATACTACAAACCCCTTCCCCGACTTAAAGCATTAAAGAGTCCTCACACCAAGCTAATTTAAAGGTTTAGTTTATACAATTGATAATTCTGCAAACCACAATATGTCAATAACTACATACTGTAATAAAAATAAACAAAGTCATAGTTAATTCTATAATGCATTAAGAATAACCTAAAAAAACAAATTGTGAATAAAGGCATATTTAATAAATTAGGGAACATCTTAACTGCTAATAGATTGGGGGAAATTTTTAAATTTTCTATGTACACAAAGGCAGTGGGAACAAATGAAAAAAACAAATTACTACATTGTTGCAGCACATTAAAGACTGGATGGTGTATATTATTAACAATTACATCCTCTTTCCCATAGCCTGGCAGAGAATAGTTACCAAGCACAGGAACAATTTCAACATCTCATCTGAGTCTCCAACAGCAAGCAGATACTGCAGTATGTCATTAAGCAACTTACTGTCATTTCACACCATATGTGGCAGTAAGAAACTTAAAAAAAAAAATTAAAAGGCACGCATAAGCTGATTTCAAATATTTTAAGTCCAGGCCACTCTCTTTAGATACAATGTTTTGAACACTTGTATAGAACAGTTTTTAAATAAACATTTCCAAAAAATTGAATACAGAACTTAGGAACCATGAATCTGCACCAAAAAAAGTTACATTGGAGAAAAAAAAAAAAAAGAATCATGAAATAATTACAGCTAACCTATATTTAGAGATAAAGTGTTTTTAGGCAACCTATATTCTTTAAGAAAATAAAATGTTTGATTTTAGAGTAGGTAGCATGTTTACTAAAAGTTCTCACTATAGTTCATGCCTATTTAAAATTCTACCTTTAAAGATCTTTAAACTGATTTTATATTGTTCCTTACCATAATTAGACTCATTGAAGAGCTCAAAACTAAAGCAATAGCATTTTTTCTTAGCATGCACACACAAAATAATCTACCATTTAGTCATCTCATTAACTTAGGTTTTCAATTTTTAAGAATAATCCAACTGTCTCAAAAATATTGGGCAACATTTTCTCTACTTGATGACATGTTTATGCATCTCAGGTAGCATTTCAGATCAATATCCTTTTCTTGAATGTTTTAATGCCAGTATACTTAAACATATGTAAGAGTAAATGAGGCAGATTCTAGTGTAAAAAATGAAAGCCATCCATAAGATTCCACATGCAAAAACAAAACAAAAAAAACTTCATAAAGTTCGAATGTGTTTGTCCTAAAAATAAACGTGCAAGTACACTACACAATGAAAATGACTTGACCATCTTAGCCTTTTTTTGACAGTATAAAGCTAAGTTCTTTCTGATGGCCCACTCTAAAATGATCTGATTCCATAATTTAAAAGCATTTTTCTAGCCTTTATTAAGTATAATTTGTGATAATACTTATATCCTAAAACAGAGGCACAGGTTTGAGAATTTAAATCTTCTGGGTGTTGTCAGTCTTTCTTAAAGGTAACACTGATGCCATTTGCTCTATCAGCATAAAGTTGGTATTTGTAAAAATAGCCATTAAATACTAATTCACAAGTATATTAGATGTACATATAAACCCTATGTTAAAAGCATAAACAAGAGGAAATATAGTTCTAAGACTTCTAAATGGTTGACCATCAAAAAGTGAACCACCCTCTTTAAGACTTAACATAACTTTAAAAAAAATTGCTTCAACATATGAATTTAAGACTTTACTTTATTCAGCAAAATCATTTATTTACACAATGGGGAATGCTGGTTTGAGTTTGTCAATGAAATAAAAACAAACTGAACAGAGACCAATACTGAACTGTATATGTACTTTGTATCAGAGTTGACCAACTGTTTCCTTACCTGTATCAGGAACATCAAGAGCAACAGTATCACAAGGACACTGGTTTAACAATACACCACATAGGTCCAGTAATACCCTGGGAATTTCCCAATGCAATCACCAACTTTTTCTTTTTTTATAAATATATAAAAAAACAAAAAGTCAGCAAAACCAGCATTATGATGTAGCAGAGTATAACTCTGAAGTCAGTGGGGTCAGTAAAAGCCTTATCAGACCATCCATAGTTTTACAATGTGATCTGCTCTTCCTCAGACCACTAATATAGAATCCAAACAGGTGAAAAATATGTCACTCTTTAGAAGACAACAATGATCTGATAAGGATTTGACTTAGTGGAAGGAAAGAAAAAAAAAAAAAAAGGGAATTGCAGAGCATAGCCCCTATTAGAACAAGCTAAATTTCCAGATTTTACAAATTAAAAAAACGAAAACAAAAACAAAAACAAAAAACCACTTCAACATGAAGCTACCATACAAAGTTTTTCCATTTTTCTTTGTAAAAAGTTCAGAGTTTGCAATTTAATCCTGGGTTTTTAATGAGAAGGACAGTTTTGGCCTGGACTTCCCCTTGCCCAGGATAATTTTTTGTTCTTCTTTTTGTTGACGTTGCCGTTCTTGTTCTAGTTTCATCCTTTCCTCATGAATCTTTCTTTGTTCTTCAACAATTCTCAACTGTTCTTCGGCCTGAAAGTTAAAAGTAAACATTAATTATAGAAATGCATTAAAAATTATCATATGTACCCCCACAACAGGTTTATCTGTTATTTATCTACAAAAAAAATGTTAATGCAAATGCAAAAAAAAAAGGGGGGGTAAAAACAAGGACTTTCTATGAATTCCATGCCTTCTCAATATTTTAGTTATGAGGTGACAACTTACACACAATGGCATGTGTCATAAAATTTGACTAAGGTCATAGAGTTTAAGTGGTACAAAAAAAGAATTAAAAGAGAACCCTTTATTAATTATAGCTGTATTTTCTTTCATTTTTAATGAAAACAAATGAACAAATTATGGAAAAGCACTTATACATTTGGGAAATAGAAATTAATTTCCACAAATCACATGTTGAGATCATGACAGATTTTGTTCTATGCCTATTTTTATCTCTAACTTCAGTCTACCACCAGATTAATAGATTGTTAATTATAAACCAAGGCACAGATTTACTCAAAGAGCAGGTTATCTACCAATTACCATATTTATAGTTAGAAGGACATACACACATACAAAAAAACAAAAACACAGGAAAAAATCTCCACTGGGGCTTTCTGTGTGGTCAAATCATGCTGGAAAAAAAGGGACTATATTATAGTATCAGTAGACAACCAAGAAACACCACAGACCCAATTACCTGAAGAGAAATATTAGAAAACCTTCTGACCTAACTATAAAGTGCTACCGAATTTCAAAGGAACACTGGTATAACTGATTCCACTCCTGCAGTGCCTTCAAGTCCTTCCATGTCAAGCAATTTCTTTCCTGCATTCTTCTACAGATGCCCCTATTTACCGAAGTCAGACCCTTCTCACGCTTCCTAGAGATACCATACACACATCTCCAATTCTCAACCAAGCACAATTTTAATCCCCTCCCCAAGGGGGCATTAGGCAATGCATGGAGATGATTCTGGCTGCCACAACTGGGAATGCCTCCTGGCATCCTGCAGGTAGAAGACTGGGACAATGCTACACATCCTATAATGCAGAAGACAGCTCCCACAACCAAGAATGATCTAATCAGTGCCAAAGTTGAGAAAGCATGCTCTAATCCTGGAGTTTTTTAGTATCAGTTATCATGATCTATCGTTGTTCCCTTCCTTCTGTGATCTTAAAACATTCACTGCATCCTTTGAGCTGCCTACCTATTCCTCCCATCCAAAGTCAAATTTTAGATCATTGCTTCCATCTCCATTATTCTACTAAAATTATCTTCTGTATGCTCAAAATCTATCAAATTCAGTGACTTTTCTCTTTATTTAAATAAATTATTTTGTTCACTAAATTCCTTTAAAAATGTTCTCTTTCGATACATTCTCTAATGCCACACACTAAGGTTTTCCACACAATCACTTCTTTTGTCTCCAATGATAAATTTTTTTTTTAAAATAAAGTGTAATGTGACTGGATTATAGGCTTTATGGCAGAGGAAGATGGAAAAGGTAACAGGACTCCGCTATGCAACACAAAATGTTTAAATTTTATCTTAAGTAGCAAAAAGAGAAGAACACAAAGAAGTTTAGACAGCAATGTGGCAAAGACTACAAGACAAGTGTTGGAACAAATCAACAGCAGTCAAGTAAGGTGGGAGATAACAAAGACCAGAATTAGAAGCAGTGAGAGAATCTGGCAGGTGAGCAAGGTGGAAAATCCAACAGAGAGCTACAATGTATCTTTAAAACACAGCTCTCTCAAACTGTTTTCCTCTGCTACATTTACACCTGGCTGCTGGATGCACCCACCCGGGAGATCTAGGACTCGCTTCAAAATTCAACACGTTTAAGATTGAAATTCTTCCACTTGATCCTTAAAATAAATCTGCCCTTTACATTTTCTCTTCTGCCACTCAAATTCTATAGCTTTGTTTCATCTCTTCCTTCTTCAGTCAAGTTTCTTAATTCTTGTTTTATATGCTCTGACTGGAGTTTACTTTCATTTCTTTTGCCAGTATGCCAGTTTAGGGCCACATATCTTTTGTGCATCTCAAATGGCGCCCCTGTTTCCAGTGTGTCCTTCGACCCATCCTACGTGGTACTGCCAGACTCACCTTTCTTGACCACTGCTCGCTCACTCGTGTCCTCAAATTTCCAATGATATCCACTGTCCATGGCATACATGGCATACAGCTTAACTTCCTAAAGTATAATGTTTCTCTAAGACTTAAGATTTTCTATAACCTGGCTCCAGCTTTGTTTCTACTCCTCTTCTAAATTCTCCTTTCTATCTTGTTCCCCCGTCTTTTGCTCATGCCATTCTTTCCTTCTATGGAAATCCTACCTGTACATCAGAATCTATTTCAAATAGCCACTCTCTTCCTTAGGCTTTCACTGATAGTACAACACAAAGAATTACCTGCTTCCAGACATCATTAGTGAATTCATATGCCAATCACTTTATCCAGTTTTCATTAATCATCACAAATTTGGGATAAGAACTTAGTGTGTGCAACTGAATCAAGATGTAATAAGGGTTCTTTGCATGTGTGCGTGTGCCTAAGAAACATTTTATCAATATAATTACTCAGGTTCACTTTCTTCTAAGGTTCTAACTGAACCCTAGAAAAGCATACTAGAGTCCTGGAGAGTGAGGGCACACAAAGCAGAACATCACAACTTTAATCCGTAAGAGAAATCTAATGAACATTACAAATATACCATTTTTTACCCTGTAAGACAGAAATTCAAAGTGTGACAGCACATTGCTGTGGTTTCAATGTCACCCAAGTTCACTGCTAGAATTAATGGGCATTGTTAACAGTATTAAGATGTGGGGCATTTAAGCAGTGATTAGGCCATGAGGGGTTCATCCTCATGAATGGATTAATTCTATTACCACCCGAATGGGGTGTGGGTTGGTTACTGTGGGAATGGGCTCCTGATAAAAACATTAGTCTGGCTACCACTTTTCTGTCTCTCTAGGGCCCTCTCTATCTAGCTTGCTCGCTATGTGATGCTTTCCACCATGGGAAGACCTCACGGGATGCCTGTGCCATGTTCTTAGGCTTCCCAGCTTCCAGAACCCTGAGCCAAGTATTTTTATAAATTACCCTGTTATAGCAGCAAAAACTGGACTAACACACATATGCTACCATATAAACAGCACTCTGACACTATCAAAATTACATCTTCATAATACTTTATGCCAGCAAGTACATTTTCTGGAATTTACATTATATACTTGTACAGCAATGTGCCAGTTTTACACCCATGTGAAACTGATATATTTACAGGGTTACATATTACAACACAGTTTATAGAAAGAATGGGAAAAAACCCAAATATCCACCAATATGGGGTACATTAGATAAATTACTGAAGATATATAAAGCAGAATATTGTATAGCTATTAAAAACAAATAAGAGAGGAAAAAAGGAGGCCCCTATGTTCTGCAATGGAAAAATCTCCAAGTTACACTGTTAAATGAAAAAAATAAGTTCCATGTATACATGCTACCTTTGTGCAATAAAGGGAGAACTAAAATATTACGCATTTGTATCTGCCTGAATATGCGTTTACAGACATTCTGAAAAGATTTTAAAAACTCGTAACTGAGTATACCTTTTGGAGATGGGGTTGGAAATGTGGGGATTGGGTTGGGGGGAAAGTAAAGGGACTTCACTCTTTCTCTTCCTAAAAAAGTAAATTTGAACCATGTGATCGTTTTGCCTAATTAAAAACAAGATTTTTAAAGTAAAGCAACTTCCTTCAGAGAAAATACTAATTCTGCACTTTAGATTGGGTCAAGAATCAAGTTTCTTCATTTAGGTCTACAAATACAGAAGGCAAAAGTGTGTACGTATGTATGTACAGAGGAAGTGATTTTCTCTGGGACTACGGCTCAACAATGTTAATCACCAGTGCTAGGCATACAGTGCCTACTAGAAGTATTTAATGTAATTATTTAAAAATGAGGTGAATATACTATCTATACACAAACATTGGTATTTTGTTCTACTATGGCTTTAAACTAAGCATAAATCTTAATTACACTTTGACAAAAACAGAAAAGACTATTCAAACACAAACAGTCCTCTCTCATTTTAATATAGCCTCTCAAGTGATAAAAGCTGGTGTCCTGTTCATCCACCATCTGTAAGTGTGGTATGACCCTATACCTTATTTGCTAGGTTATGTTCCTAAATCCTACCCTCTCTTTGCAGTAACTTTTTCTTTCCTGATGACTTTACTTACCAGAGAATACAACCATTGCTCCTCTCCCCGCTTGTTTCACATTTATGCACAAGAAAGTAGCATTTGCATTGGGGGGTTGGGGATGGATATATGTATTTATACAGATGAGTAATACTAAGCAACTCACTCAGAAGGATTATGTAGTGGAAAGCTTGGAGGCCAAGGAGAAAGCTAACATCCACAATACCAGAACCATTACACTGGGGCAGACCCTCCTAGCCATTATGCCCATAACCCTGTTCAGTATCACAAAGGTGGCTTTCAACCTTCTACCCCAAGCTAAAGAGTGACTGGTGAGAATACACAAAAATAAAATGTTCCATTATAGTTAAAAGGCCTACTTACCCCTCCCAGTAACCTCTGCCCTATTTATTTATTTATTTTTTTAAGACAGTCTCGCTCTTGTTGTCAAGGCTGGAGTGCAACGGCACGATCTGGGCTCACTGCAACCTCTGCCTCCCGGGTTCAAGTGATTCTCCTGCCTCAGCCTCAGGAGTAGCTGAGACTACAGGCACGTGCCACCACGCCCAGCTAATTTGTTTGTATTTTAGTAGAGACGGAGTTTCATCTTGTTAGCCAGGATGATCTAGATCTCCTGACCTCATGATCCGCCCACCTTGGACTCCCAAATTGTTAGGATTACAGGCATAAGCCATTGCGCCTGGCCTCTGCCCTACCGCCTTTATCCAGAGGATCTACTGATTTTATAAAGATTACTTTTCTAAGCATTCTCTGTCTTAAACTGTCTATAAATTTAATCAAGGCAGTCCTTAGCAACATTCCCTATAGCAGAGATACTGAAATCTATTCTCTATTTGAAATATACATAACTTTATAAAATTTTAAAAATCCAAACATATAAATATTTCTTATCAAGAGTGATTATAGAAATGGACGAAAAACAGCACAATTAGAAACTATGCCACTATTCAGAAATGTGATTTCTACATTTTAAACCTTCCAAGGTAAATAGCCTGATCCACTCTCCACTCTGCCATTTCTAATTTTAATTCCTTTATTCATCTTCCCTTCCATATAACTTTTTAAATGTACATCCCACTTTAGATAACCAATGAATAAAAATGAAAAAAATGTATTAGATACGATTAGTTCTGACACAGTAAACTATGTCAGTCAATCTTTCTAAGGTATTCCATGTACGACGTGAAACAACAGAAGGGTGAAACACAAGGATCCCCTCCATCCCTGTGACAACGTATTTATTCTCACGCTTATCTCCGCAGGGTTTCTAATATGACAAACCATCATTATGGGATATCATTAGCTACCATCTAAATTCGTATCACCACCTGCTCCCTTTACCCCCTTTTATTCTTAATTCCCCTCTTGTGACATTTATAACCTTAAATCATTTTTGAAACTTCAACCTTAGATAATATCTCCATGGATTCCATGTTACCTGAAGTGAAGACAACTGTTTCCAAAGGAGGAAGTGACTGAGGTTGAGCTTGGTATGCAATATTATGAACAAAAAGCACTGCCTGAGAGCTCTGGAGAGACCACTGTATAATTTTGCTAAGGAAAATCTGATGCCTTCGGGATTTTCTTTATACTTTCTGTGCTAAAATTTGACAAAGGTATTATCTAGATGTGGCTCTTTTAATGTTCTGTATCCTACATTCTCTCTTTTCACCAGCTCTTCTGTCTTAGTCATTCACTATTTTGTGCACTAAGTATTCATTAAATGCCTGGGGATACCTGGCATGAGTTTTCTAGGAATGATTACATCAGCAGGGTCTTCTCTGGTTCCTACAGCAGACTTCCCCCGCGTCTCCACTTTTTCATACCTCTTCACTCACCAAGTTTATTAGTTCTCCCTTACAGTTTCTAAGAACTGCTACTTTGGTGATTCAAGGCCCCATCTTTTGACTGGCCTTCAGTGACTTCGTGTTTCCAGTTTGTGACCTACAAACCCATCCTTCACAATGTCAATACACTCACTCATGTCTAGAAATTTATTTTTAAAATTACTGTCTCAAATACATTAACACAGGGTCTTCAACCAGCTTTTTATATTACCAATCATTAAAAAACCTCTCACTCTCTGAAAATCCTTACCTGACTTATCCAAAACTTCATTTCAAATTAAAATGTTTGATATTTACATTTGGTGGCTTATTTTTCCTAAGTACTGTGCCATTTCAACTTATGGAAATGATCACTCTACTGTAAGATATCCTGTTTTTTTTCCAACTGTGTTAATTTCCTGTGGCCACTGTGACAAATTGCAACTGGATGGAATCTATTATGGAGGCAAGAAGTCCAAAATCAGTATCACTGGAACAAAAATCAAAGTGTTGGCAAGGACACACTTCCACCACAGATTCTAGGGGAGAATCCGTTCCTTGCCTCTTCCAGCTTCTGGTGGCTGCCAAGGTTTCTTGGTATGTGGACACTTAACTCCAAGGTCAATATCCTCAAATCTCTGTGTTTGTCTTCACATCATCTTTCCTATGTGCGCGGATTCTGTCAGGAGTCTACACACCTTCCTTCATCGTGTCATGTATCTTTTTCAGTCCCAGTTGGCAGTTTCTGCTGACACAACATTCTCAGAAACTTTGGAGGTCCCCTACATGTCACATCATTAAACATGGTTCTCCACAGATACTTCCTGGATAATCTCATCTATTTTTGGCTTTTACTGAGATAGTATGGGAACCTATGAGTTACATGCATAGTTTCTTCAACACAAACAAAAGGTTGTCTAGCAATACCCTTGGCCTTCTTTCCAGAGCCAGTTTTTCTAACAGTGAACATCTTTTGCCATCTGAATAGCCTGAGATTTTCCCAACATCAAGTGCTGGTGGTTCTTTCTATACTTATCAGTTCATTCTTCAATTTAGCTCTTCTTGCCACTTTACTATAAACAGGAAGAAACCAAGCTACACCTTCAACACTTACTTAGAATTCTTCTCAGCTAAATGTGAAGAAGTTTTAAGTTCTGCCTTATACACAACTGTAGGACACAATTCAGCCAAGCTTTCTATTACTATATAGAAAGGATCTCTCTCCCTCCAGTTTATAGTATGTTCCTAATTTGCTTCTGAGCCCTAAGCAGAAACACCTTTAAAATCCGTATTTTTGCCAACAGTCTTTAAAGGCCATGTATGCATTTTCTATCATGTGACTCAAAATTGGAGCCTCTACCCACTGTCCAATTCCAAAACCACTTCCACATTTTTAGGTAACATATTACCACAAACTGAATAGCTCAACATAAATTTATTCTGGAGGCCAGCAGTCTGAAATCAGTATCACTGGGTTGAAAGCAAGGTGTCAGCAGGGTGTCCATTCTCCTTTTGGAGTCTTTAGGGGGGAGTCTGCTCCTTGTCTCTTACAGCTTCTGGTGGCTGCCAGATTCCTTGGCTTCAGCCTACATCACTTCAATCTTCAAAGCCAACATTTTCAAATCTCTCTCTTCTGTCTTTACTTAGCTTCCTTCTCCTGTCTGTGTTATATGCTAAAATTTCCCTCTGCCTCTCTAAGAATACATGTGATGGCATTTAAGGCCCACCAGATAATCCAGAATAAACTCCCCATTGCAAGATACTTAATCACATCTGCAAAAGCCCCACCCTCCTTGTCACATATGGGCACATTCAAATTCCAGGCATTAGAATATAGACTCTTTTTCATGGAGAGAGGACAGAAGGGATTTTTCAGCCTACTATACAAACTCGTTTAAAAGAAATCCCTGCTTACATTTTTCAGAGCCATCTCTCCATTGCAAAGCAAACTCTGGTTAATTTTAAACTATGTATGTGGTACACATTTGATATATAAGCAACTTTAAAACATGGCACTATCTTTTCCTCTCTCCAACTGCTGAGATACCAAACTGGTAAAATACAAAGTGGTACATAACACAATGAACTTGGCAAGGGGTGAGAAGAAAACTATTTCATTAGTAAAGAGATCTGTAAATCTAGAATGTATAACTTGCATATACTTTAAAACTCCAAACACCCCCGTCTCCCATCAAAAGTAATTTGTCCTTCCTTTGATCAGTATGTTACCTAAAATTTTATTAAAAACTATCAGTCTATTATCATAGTTTAGGTGCTTACACGAGATTCACTAATCAGGTTGCATGGTTTGTATTTTAACATCTTGACAAGGGTATAGTTTGAGGTTTCTTCCTCCTGCTGACACAACCTCTGGAAGAGTATTTTATTCTACAGCAAAACCTATCCCCAATTTTTAAGTCTGTTTCCCTCTCCAAAAAAGTAAAGTTCATATACATTTTGGAACAGTATCTTAAGATTTTCCAAGGCACATCATAAAAACACCATGGAGAAGACTTCAAAAAAATTTAAGCACTATTTTTAACAAAAGAAAATTAAAATTTTCCATTGTATTACCAACCCTTCAAATACCTAAAGATAGTTATGTGTAGCCAACACAACTCAAGAACAAAGAACAATCTGCCGAAAAGCCAAATCAAGTCATATTTGGATGCTTTTACTTTGTAAATAAAGTATGTTTGTCGGTTAATGCTTTTTTTTGTCTCTGTTGACAAACCAAGTATCTTGGTACACTGTGGAATTGAAAAAAACAGTAACTAGCCATGGACTAGAGCACTTAACAATGATTTTCATACATGGGTGAGCTAGTGCGGCTAGGCTAACACATCCCTTACCAGTCATTACGGGATTCAATCTGTGAACTTTTGTCAAAAGAGGCTACTTAAAAATCGAAAGTATGACTTTAATTTCTTTACTATTATTTGTATGTGATCAAAAAGGTGATATACATTACTTGCAGCATGTAGAAACTGAAGAAAAGTATAAAGTTACACATAAGACTAACAATTAAGGATAACTATTTTTAGCATTTTGGCTTATTTGTGTCTCTTAAAATGTGCAAGAATGTTTCTCAAAATAAAAGGATCATATTGGATATACAAATTTTGTATTTAGCTACCTCCATCCTATTTTGTATTTCCCCTGAATTATCAAATATTTTTTGGCTACAGAAAAATCCATTGTATAATAATAATTAATCCAACACTTCTATTTTAAATAACCTGAGAATATCTTTGTATGTAAATTCATTTGTAAATGACTCTCTCATGAGATAAATTCTTAGACACAGAATTAAAGTTTTTTATATTTACTGATTTACTGTTAATTGTCTTCTGAAACCGTTATACCCATTTAAATTCTCATGATCATGAGGTAAAGAGGTCTCTGTATCATAACCTTGCCAACACAGGACACTGTGAAAAACAATGGCTTTAGGGGATTTCTATTAAGGAAAAAGAAAAGGGGGGGACATTTCTTTGCTTCTCTACTGAGGTTGAGATATATTTTCAGAAATTTGTTGTAGTTGCTTCTCATCCTACCTGTGCACAAATCTCCTTTTTAATTAGGAAATTAGTCTTTACTGATCTGTAACATCATTGTATTATTTTTTCAGTTAAAATGTTTAAGAAATCTCCTTCCCCACTTCCAGGGTACTTTCATTACCAACTTATCTTTTCTGTAAGCCGCTTGCCACACAAACTTCTTAGCACACGTAAGGTTGGATGGCCGCTACTTTACTACAGCTACTTCTTCCAGTATCTCAAGTTTCCACCCCCTTGCCTTTGTTTTATTCTACTACCCCAAAGGCCTTTGCCCTGTTTCATTTCCTCACACTCTTGTCCGCCTCCTAATAGAATTTCCATCTATCCATCAGGGCCCAGCTTAAGGCACTACCTCTTCTAGGAAGGTTTCCCAGGCCACCCAGGGCAATGATGTCATTATCTCACACTACCTATACCACTTACCAAGGATTTCCATGGTAACAAACTTTTTTTGGAGTTGTCCTTATTTCCAAAATGTGTTAAATTATTTAAAAGCACTTAATGGCTTGTCTACTTTTTCATCAAGCTGCTTTTCTCAATACAGATTTTAGTAGTTACCTTTGATCATCCTTCATCATTCATCACTTTCTAGAGGCCAGAATGTTTCTAATTCTTTTTGCTTTATATGGTATCAAGTACTTTTAATAGGAGTTTGAATATATTTTACATATTTCCCAACAAAGATACACAAAGATTAAAGAATAGTGCTCAAAATTGAGAGGAAAGGGAGGGAAAAAGGCAGTAAAAGTGTAAGTGGGCCTCAAGGTGTACCTTGCCATCTTTATACATTTTTTGTCTCCTCCTACACAAAGAATACCCTACATTTCCTGCCAGCATATGACTACCAAGAGAACCAAATAAAAAACTTTTCTTGGTCAGGCGTGGTAGCTCACACCTGTAATCCCAGCACTTTGGGAGGAAGATGCGGGTGGATTACAAGGTCAAGAGTTCGAGACCAGCCTGGCCAACGTACTGAAACCCCATCTCTACTAAAAACACAAAACGCAGCTGGGTGTGGTGGCAGGCACCTGTAGTCTCAGCTACTCAGGAGGCTGAGGCAGGAGAACTGCTTGAATCTGGAAGGTGGAGGCTGCAGAGAGCCGAGACTGTGCCACTGCACTCCAGCCCTAGGCAACAGACGAAGACTCCATCAAAAAAAAAAAAAAAAAAACTCCAGTACCAATTTACTATGCTTCCAACTTTATTGAACACTGTAAGCAAACATGTTAAATATGTTTTAATTCTTACTCAACTTTCTCAAATCCAAGCCTCTTTTTCCCTAAGATGTTTTTTACTGAAGTTTATCACAAGCATGCCATCAGAATAGTGTCACTCTGGGCCAGGAGTGGTGGCTCACATCTGTAATCCCAGCACTTTGGGAGGCAGAGATGGGTGGATCACCAGAGGTTAGGAGTTCAAGACCAGCACGATCAACATGGTAAAACTCCATCCCTACTAAAATAGAAAAATTAGCCGGGCATGGTGGCGGGTGCCTGTAATCTCAGCTATTCAGGAGGCTGAGGCAGGAGAATAGCTTGAACCGAGGAGGTGGAGGCTGCAATGACCCAAGACTGCGCCACTGCACTTCAGCCTGGGCAACAAGAGCGAAACGCCATTTCAAAAACAAAACAAAATGAGAATAGTGTCACTCTGATCAAATCTAAATCTGTGCGATCTGGAAAAGTGCTCATGTTAAGTATGGCCCACAGACCACTTACAATCACAAACTAATCAATCCCCAACAAGGACAAATCAATATAAGTGTTTTAGAAGTTTTTACAGCAATGACCTCATTTTTCTAGTAATTCATCTTAATTGTATTTTGCAAAATAGAGGTCTGAGTCAAACTGGGATTAAAAAACAAAAACTGAACATTTACTACCATTTGAGAAGCATTACGTTATGACTAGCAATATTTTTTCCAGTGATCACACACCAAAAGTCCTATTTTTATTTTTCATGTGGGCAAACAGAGGACGGTAAGAATAATGTAAGGAGGCCAAGCCATCCCTAGCTACCACAGGGTCAGAAGGGATCAAGATCTTGGCAGGGCACACCAAGCTTCCAGGCCACCCACATAATGAACCCAGCACAGGTATCCAATCTCTCTAACACGTCCTAAAAGGAGGTCTAGTTCCACCTGCTCAATAATTTTGCTTCAATGATTTAACTGTCAACCCTATTTTTTCCTCTTTTCTGAAACATCCAGAAAAGAGGAAACCAGAGTGTATTTTACCCTTCAAAGCTCAACCTTCTAACCTCAAATTCAGATTGTACACTTTCCCTCTTCTTCCTAACTGCACTGACTACACTGAGGTTCTCTCCTTACATGGAATCCTGGAATCACTAAAAAAAAAAAAAAAAGTTATCACATACTTATTCATAAGCATGCAGCAATGTAACTTAGAATGACTCATCCATTTCACATTCCTATTGCCTTTTCCACTGTAGCAGATTTTAAGATTTTGTTTGGGAAAGTGGATTATGGCTTTCCAATAGATTCCATTATGGCCTTCACAAATACCAGGTGATATTTATCAAGAATCCATTGTGCCATGCTCACTAAGTTATGTGGAATATTTCTAGCCTTATCTCTTATCCAGAGGACACTATCTTTAAGATGATGATGCTCTAGAAACAACTGCCCCATATTAACTTTTTACATTCTTATTAAGGTTATTTATGGTCCTCCTTCATCCCCACTTTCAATGGGATCCACTGTTAACTAATTAGACCCACCCGGATACTTTTCTGTGCATTTATAACCACAAAATTTCTTTATACCATGTAACTGGAGCTTACAACTTGCTTCCCCTCACCCCTATCTTTTTATATTACATAATTACCGAAGATTCTAGTTCTTGTTAAGTTCTTGTTAACTAGGAATAGGAAATTACTTTGGTGCACTTACTATCAAATAAATACTATCTACTCCTGGTAACAAGCCAACGAATACAAAGTAAAACACTGCATATTATAGGTGGTTTAAATATACCCCCAAGCTTTTGTTGTTGTTGCTATCAGTTTTTTAGGCATATGAGAAATGTGAATGAGGTTAGGAAAAATAAAACTGGGGATAGAAAACAAAGCAATTTCCCCAGAAAACTTGTTTTTTAAAATCACTGCAAATTTTGGAGTTCTGTCCAGATTGGAAGTAAAAATCTCAATTGTTTCTATCTTTGACTCAAAAAGCCTTTAAAGTTAGTCCAAAGAACCCCCTCAAAAATAAGTCAAATTATACAGCACAAAAGTCCACAAAATCTGAAAAAAGGAAATAAAGCAAAATACAAAACACTTTTCACATATGCTTTACACTTACCAGTTTGGCTTGTGCTTCTGCAATTTTTCGGTTATTCTCTTCCAGTATTCGCTCTAGCTCCTCACGTTTTGCACGTTCTTCCTCCTAAAGGGGAGGATATGTTAAGATATTAGAAAAACAAAATGTTTATTTTTATTGATAAATATTTACTAATCTTCCTCTGAACTTTTTTGATATGACTTACAGGGTAGCTTTATAGCTACCTTCTGTCTGACAAATGATAAACTGTGCAGTCACTAAAATTGGTTTCTAGCACTAAATTTAAATCATCCCTCCCAGTCCAAACAGCAACCAACTAAACCCTCCCTAATGATAGTTTCCTGGTAATTATTACTAATACTTTAATATCACACAAATCAACAAGGACAACTACAAAACTGGATAGTATTTACCAAATTAAAAAAATAATATATAAAATATAAATAAAGTGAATATTTGTCTCACCAATTATGTATACCTACGTATTCTTTACCTATACTCCTTTAATCAGCATTAAAAGTTGAATATTTACTGTCTTGTCCAGTGTCCTGCAGAGTGTGCTCCTCGGCTGCCATACGCGCCAGCTTCCTCTTTAAAATGATTTGTACTGTTAGCTTGGCAATACCTGCATCAGCAGCTCAACCATTTATAAAGAAACAACATACAAGGAAGGCTGAGCTGAGGAATGCAGATGTTTATGGTAAGAAGGAACAAAAAATGTAATTCATCATTCCTAAGGCAAACAATTAATAAGAAAAATACATTTACTGTTAGTGAAAAATACAAATGGTAATCCATACTTCATGGAACTACGGGCTTCTTCCATGGGGAAAATGGACTTAACATTCAGATGTTGACAATTTCGGAAGGCAGCTTATATTGTCATCTACAATCTGAACTCAAACTCAGAAATCCAGGGGATGCATGGTCAGGAAATAAAATTCTTCAACTTATTTTTTCTTGGAGAATTTAATGAGATTTTATAATGCAAACTGTATGAAGACTGCTTGATGGCTTGGGCAGTGTTCAGATCACAGCATACATATTCAAATGATTTTAATATTTGGAAAGACTGTCAGAGAGTTGTGTCCGTGTAAAAAAAAATTGTTAATATGAAACAAAAAAGCAAATGAAGAGAAAAAAATCTTACTATGATTAATAACTCGCTACAAGACAGCACCATTACTCCAAAAATATCTTCATTATTAAAAGCACTGATATAAATAAAAATTTCATACATTCAATTTTATAGTCTGTGAAACCCACTATAAATATAAGCATGCATATCTAGTTAAAGACAGGACAAGGGAAAATGCATTTTAAAAGCTAAGCTTACCAGAAAGCAAAGAGATTTAATATGTCAACTTGTCCACAATAATGCCAAGATGAAAAATGACAATGAGTCTTAATTATTTTGAGTCAAATATTTCAGTTCAAGAAAACAACTACAGGATTTCCTAGATCACACACCAATGGGATTCATATTCAGTATGCCAACTATGGTGATAAGACACTCAGGGCTGTAAAGTAATTTGCCTTGAGTGTTTCAGTGACTTTCACCACCAAGTTTTTGGATCCTGGAGTAATCAGTGCAAACAAGCTATAAAGCTTCAGTAGCAAATTACTGTCTCACAGAAAGACATTTTCAACTTCTGCTCCAGCTGCTGATAAAACAAATCATGTGTTTAGCTTGACTCCAGACAAGGACAACCTGTTCCTTCATAACTCTCTAGAGAAAAAAAGGAGTTGTTAGTAGATACTAAAAAAAGTGGATAAATAATCTGGATATTTTTCCTAAAAAGATTCCTTGAAACACATTAGGAAAATGGAGGGCCTTATGATCGGAATGCTAGAATTAGTCCATTGTGCTGAAGCAGGGTTTAGGGGAGGGAGTGAGGGATAAAAGAAGGAAAAAAAGAAGAGTGAGAAAACCTATTTATCAAAGCAGGTGCTATCACTCAATGTTAGGCCCTGCTCTTTTTAATCTGACTGAAGGCAAAAGCCTCTCACAGTCTAGGTAACAGAGTGATAGAATAGAAGAATATACAACCACAGGTGGATTTTTAACCTTTTCCCTTTACCACTCCCTGTCTCCCCACCGTCCTCCCAAAAAAGAATGTAAGTCCTGCAGCCATGGCAAAAGTTTCAAACACTTCTCAAATAGCCAGTTCCATTAAATCAAAAAGTATCCTTGAATATGTTTTATGAAAGCTTCCAACTTTTAAGTTATCAGTCAGCACTTCTGAATAGGCTAAAAAATTAACTTTCGCAGCAATGTTAAGTTTAGACGAGAAAGGAATTAGATAGTCTGTATTCCATCTCTTTCTGAACTGAGCAGGAGGCAGAACCCAACACTGAAAGTTTTGCCATGGACTGTCTCTACTTTCCAAACGACCGAGCGTTACCTCTCTAGCTTTTTGTGCTGCAAGCTCAGCTTGTCTCTGTCGCTCGAGTTCTTCGAGCAACTGCTTTTCCATGATGCGTTTGGCTTCCTCCACCCTTCGGAGAACTTCTCGTTCAATTTCATCCTTCCTTTTCTCCAGTTCTTCCTCCACCCTTTTTGCCACCAATTCTTCCACTCTTCGTGCTGTTTCTTCCTCGATGAGTTTTTCTTCTATTTCCTGCTGTCGACTAGCAAACAAAGCGAGAAAAATGAGTTAGATATTTATTTTTAAAACTGTAAATTTAAACAAAACTAGTTTTAGGTCTATCAAGCCATTGCGCCTGATATTATTCAGTGATTTTTTCAGAATTCATTTTCACGTCACATATAAGGAAATGACAGATGCCAAAATGTTAACTGATACAGAAATTCAAATGAATATAAAATCTTTTTTTCCTTTATCATATTCTAAATACAGGAGAACTGGTATATACAAAAAGCCTACTTCATTAGTTTTAATTTAGGAACGATAAATCTGACACAGAAAACTTGTTATTGACTTTATAATCAGAGGACAAGTTGTTAAAATATATAGATTTGCTCATTTGCCAATCCCTTCGTCTGGGGCTGAGCTACAAAGTAGTAAGCAGAAATTACGTAGCAGGCAACTCAGACTGGCTGAATTCATTTCCCGCTAAGCAAAGAGAGAACAAACAAAGACTGAAGAGATTCAGACTGTTGGAGTAACAGTATGTAGTTTTTACTGAAATTATGACCAACTTAAGTTTTGAACTGAAGTTCTTTAGCTTTATAGTTCCTACTGTCTTTTCTTCCTTTTGCTAATTGATTTTCAATTAAAAGCTCCTCTAGAAATACGAAAGTGGGTAAAAATATATTTTTATTACCAGAAACAGTTCAATAAAGCATGATATTACAGTTTTAATTACTCCAATCCCATTTTGATATTATAAACCAATTTACTCAAAATAAAATGCTGTGCTGAAATTACTGACATTCATCAAGGCACCACTGTGGAAATTCTGTACATTTTATACCAATAACATTCGGTGATAGCCACTGGTCACATGTGTCTGGTCCGAACTGAAATTTAGTATGAAGAAAAAGAATATAAATTATCTCCTATTTTTATTTGATTGTGTGTTAAAAATGATATTTTGGATAAAAATATACACTATAATTTCATCGATTTCTTAATGTGACTACTAAAAATTTTTATATTGCATATGTTGTTCATACTATTTCCACTTAATAGCACTCTGAGACAATAATTTGTGCTGAATGAATAAATTCTGAGGCTCTTGCAGTAAATCTAAATCCTCAGAGGCCGATTCACATTCCAACTTTCTCACAACCCTCAAAATTAAATAAAACCCACAACCTTTATCTTTTGATGACTCAATTGACATACATATATATGAGAGTCATTCAATTCATCTGTTTAGTAAAGACTTTATCGTTTCTAAGTGACCTTTAAATATCTCAATCCACTTCAACTCAACTCTATTCTTCAGGATGATTCCATTCGCACCCAAGGGCTCTCATCTTCAGCTCCTGTTACTTATTCACAGTGATAACACACTGACACCAACGTGTCTTCCACAACCGGATTCATTTCTGTTTCTACATTTATCCTCTACGTTCTTCTGTCAAGGAGACAGCAGGTACTAGAGAAAGTACCTTTAAGGGCCTAGACGTTTGCAACACCCATTCTCAGGACTCTGTTGTTGTTTCTTAAATATTTCCCTTTTCCCTTCCAAAACTAAGTTTTCTTAAAAAAAAGATGTGAAAGCGTAAGACTTAACTATGCTCCTTTATCTACAGTAAGCAAGCAGGTATCTCTTCCCCAATACTAAAAAAATCAATCACCAGGAGCATATAAAAGGAAACCGGATGGCAACTTCAATAGAAATTAAACCACATTTCAATATAAAATGTTGTTTCTCTACTTCATCCAAAGGGAAAGAGAACTAATCAATGAAATAAGGCTGACAACTGCTGAATCTGGATAATGAGTACACAATAATAATAGTAATCTACCTTTGTGTATATGCAAATTTCTCATAATGAAGTGTGTACACACACACTTTTGCTAGTTGGTTCTTCTGAAATTAGTAAATGTAGAGAAGCCTAAGAAGAAATTTAATATTTAAAATTTCAAAGCCAGTACGATGTGACTTTTAACAAGCAATACTAAGTGGATCATAGTACTATTTAAAAAAAGGATAATGTAACACAGTTCCAATTAAAACTCCACACAAAGTAGAAAGAAGGCCCGAGGAGTAAAAAGTTGCCAACTTAAGAATTTGATGAAGGTGGAAGAGAACTGATACACACTCAAGGTTATTTTTGGCAGTCAAGCCATCCCTCAGCAGAAGTGCAGTGGCTAACAGAGCCTCATTTCCATAGCTTTGGCCAGTAAGCAGAAAATGAGCCAAATAAATTTACTTACAGCAAAAGCCAAATCAGAATGTTGTCAGTTCTCTGCTTCTATTTCCACTGATGACATCAAACCAGAGGGCCCATATAACAGGCAGTATAGGCAGACCGTGGGCTGCTATGCTGGTAAGGAGTCAAATCTAACTACAGCTCAGCGACTTTATAGCCCACGGGGAGGGAGCAAGTGGAAAGTCCCATGCTCAATTGAAACACTGGAGGATGAGAAATGAATGACCTAGTGCAGTTTCTCACAAAGCTGCTTATCTCCCTTTGTTCCTGGAGGAACTGCAAGGCATCCGAACATGAAAACTAAGCTTTGCAACGGGCAGGGTTCTGGGTTCCAGAGCAAAACTGTTTGCCTTCAAGTGTTAGCAAGAACATAACTTCGCTGTTTTTCTTGGTAAAATTAAAAATGCTACTTCAGTAATCAGAAAAAAAATTTTAAATCAAATTTTAGAACCAGTGCTGATGGAAAGCCCAATTTTATGCCCTCGCCATACACTGAATTCAGCAAATCTACGTAGATGCCAAAGCTAATGATCTCAAGCAAGCACTATACTACTACCCTACATTGGTTTCTGCAGGACAAATGAGAGAGGCAAAGACAAGCACACAGATTTAACTACCAAAATGAGCACATGTACAACTGAATAATGCATGAGTTCATCTTTACTTACGGCAAATGTATCATCATAATCAATGATAAAACCACTATTATGTCTACTCCCATAAGAGGAACTGAACTTTCCTGAGTGGGTCATTAGTGTCTTGCAAAACAGGTATCACCTAACAGCCTATTCACTCCTTAAAACCCTTGCCATAGTTGTCACCCTCATGATGTTCTTTTCTCTAATGTTTTCCTCATGCTTCTCTGCTGAATATCCATTCTCCTGCCAATAATATGCTATACTGATGAAAGCATTAAATCAAGATCTTCCAGGTTTCCAATGGAAATGGTGTAATACTAGGTTCTACTTTATCTGTGCTCTCGGGTATTTTAAAAAGACTAGTCACAATGAACTTTAAAATGCTAACGATTAAAAACAAAGCAGTAAGGCTACAGCACCTCATCACTGTTAAGAGTATTACTCCATACAGAGTAACTGACACCATTATTTTAAAACATCTTTAAAACGTAGGAACTCAATCCTAGGGGCTTACTTCTAGGAATCGCTTAATAATTATCAGCAAACAGCATTTACTTATTACTTAGTAAGTAACATATAATATTGTGCTGAACGCTTTATATACCATGTAATCATTTAAATCACATAATTATTCCTATGCATTGGGTATGTATCTCATTTTTACTGAGGCAACTAAGAACAAGGAGCTTAAGTTTCTGGACTCAACGCACACTGGATGTTGCTGAGCTGTTTCTCTGAACCTACGTAGATGCCAAAGCTAATGATCTCAAGCAAGCACTATACTACTACCCTACATTGGTTTCTGCAGGACAAATGAGAGAGGCAAAGACAAGCACACAGATTTAACTACCAAAAAAAGAAAGAAAGAAAGAAAAAAGTATAGGCCAGGCACAGTGGCTTACACCTGTAATCCTAGCACTTCGGGAGGCTGAGGGAGAAGGATTCTTTGAGGCCAGGAGTTCAGGATCAGCCTGGGAAACATAGTGAAACTCTGTCTCTACAAAAACAATGAATAAATAAATACATATTCTTAACATCAACTAGGTCTTATGCCTTAATGCTCTGTCAGAGCCTTAACCTCCAAAAATATGTGGTTTCATATACTCAATTTTCTCCTAAAAGCTCTTCTTTGTTCTCACAATGAACTGTCCAAGTATTCTAAGAATCACTCATATAGATCCCAGTTCAGTGTAGACACTCTAATTTAGAAGGCTCTTTATCTGTCATCCAGTTGAACACAGAGGATATCGGAACCTAGACATCCCAGGCTAGAGTAAGTTACTATGCCATTAACATTTTCCTGATTTGCTGCAAGTTATTTTCAGCTGTCTATTTTTTCAACAGTTAATACAACATGCATGCAGCATCTCAAAAGAGCATTTAAGAAAATGGTGCTACTGGTGTGGGAGAGGGGTGAGAAGAACCACACTGAATGGCTGGGACACAGGGATGAAAGGAAGATCTTTTGAACTGAATTTTGAACCATGTGAACTGCCTATTCAAAATTGATGGTAAAGGTCTTAAAAAATGTAAAGGCCTACCTTTTAAGCATCAAGATTACAACTTGTAAGATCACTTCTTAAATTCATCAGGCTTGGTCTGGCTCCATGTAAGTAAGTTACATTAAATAACATTACTTACTGAGAACTAGTATATGCCAAGTATCACCTACTTTAAATACATTATCTCCAATTTTCACAATAAGCAAGACAGATTATCTCCATTTCACAGATTTAAAAACAAGGTTAGAGGTAGGTGATTTATTCAACAACTCAGAATTGTAAGTGGATAAGGTTTCCAATCTTACCAAAGAATTCCTAATTAGCTAAACCCAGCAGTTGATTCTTATTTTACAATCTCATTCCATCTAAGTAGACTTCTTGAAAGGGCACCTGACACTATGCATTCTTACCATATTCCTTTCCGCCTCCACCATGGGCTTTTCTCCCTCTTTCCAATTGCAAATACAGGCATGTCCTCAGGTTCCTTCAGTCCCTTGAATGAACTGCTCTCCTCTCTCCACACTCTCCGTGGGTCATTCCATATACTCCCAAGGTTTCACTGACATTCAGAGAAGCCCCTCTTAGCTAGGCTTCCGTCCCACGTGATCAACTCTGGATAAACTCAGTACAGTGTATCCAAAACCAGTGCTCACAGTGGAGGCGCCATTCTCTTATTCCCTTTCCCTTATCCGCTATTCACAAAGTTTCTGACATTTTTACCAGTACCTGCCACCCGGTTTGTTACCGAAACATTTGGTAGATGAGTTGCAATAGCCACACTATAAACATGAGAATCAACAATCTTTTTCTGAAGTCCCACATTCCATTTAATATACCCTGAATGTTCCTTAAATCTGTCCCTCTTTTCCATTCCGACAACCATCCTCACTACTCCCGTGTCAACTTCCGTACCCGCCTCTTCCTTTCCATCCTACACAACAATCCAAACAAACAGGCACCCTCCCTGTCATTTACCTGCTTAAAATCCTTCCTGTTTCTAGGATGAAATCCAAGCTCTTTAACAGGACATAAAACAACCCTAACATGATTCCCAGACTCGATTTACCTCTCCAGTCACTCCATGACTTAAATATTTATAGAACTTCGTGTTCTAAGTCAACAGTCACCTGATTATTCCACGTTTGAGACCATTTCCTCTATTTTGGCAGAAGTCGCGGGAGGAGGCTCCTTTCTGTGCTCCACATATGTCCTATACCTTGCCTGTCATTGTCATATTCTTATCTCCTCCACCCTCACAGGATACTTCCTTTACACAGTTTATATTACTGTCACTAAATTTACTACACGGTATTATTGCCTATTTAATGATCTGTCTTTAAGCTAGATCAAGCTCTTGGAGAAGGGCCAATCATTTTTATATTAACAGCACTTAGCACAGTGCCTGGCACTTATTAAATGCTCAATAAACATCAGTTAAATGAATAAACTAACCAACAGGATATGTAGACTGAAAACTATTTCCTTCCATTCCCAAAGCTCCAACACTTGAGTCTTTCCACTGTTTCTTTTGCATTGCTTCCAAGGCATTAGAATATATTAAGTAATGCCTATTGCACGGCACCCAGGAATTTAGGGTACAGGTGGCTGCTGGCCCTGGCCCCTTCTCCCTCCTAAATACTACTGGCAGTTTGTGTCTTCCCTCAAACCAGAGAACCATACAGCCTCTATTTGCCATATTTCATTCCTAAATTTATTTTCTGCTATCCATGTGAAGCCTGCTAAATGCTTCTATTTATTCTTTGCATACCAAGTTTCTTTTCATTTTTCCTACAAATCTTAGCTTTCTAATGAAAGGCAAGTCATTACTCTATGGAGGACTCCTTTGTTTTCACATGAAGAAATTATCTCAGCAATGTCTTAGGTAACTTTTTATACATCCATCTATTGATAGCTATTTGAGAACTTTACAGCTAAGGGCCTTGTTGCAGACCCAAAAGTTGGATTCTACAAAATCAAGGTTTAATCTGAAATAATTACTTTACCTTTGTTTTCATATATATCACTGACAGTTCTAAGTACAGGAAAAATATGAGTGTTGCATGTGTTTTACAGGAATGCTGGAAGCAAAACAGCTCCAGGTACAGCTTCCTCTGTAGTATTAGTGCTCCAGTCCTACCTTCTAGTAACTTTGATTTTAGGAACAAGCTGTGTGTGTGCTGGAAAATCTACCTAACACAAACCCAACTACAGAAAACTACAAACCCTACAGACAATTCAGTACACATAAACTCGCCTCGAGAAAATCATAAATTCAGTAACGTTCTTGCTTCATAAGCACTTTCTAAATATTCACTGAAGAACTGACCAAACTGACCAAGTATGGCTGGTTAAATAGGGAGTTAGTAGGACTGTTCGAATCTACTTTTCAATGTGGTTTTTGGGAACTGAATACCCAGAGCATCAAAGTATGATGATCTTAAAGCAAAACACACAACAAATCCTTAAACTTTAAAACCCAAAAGTTCCTGTAGTTTGGGATTATTTATCCACATCTACTTTCATAGCCAGAAATGTTTGAGAGCTGACACTTTCGGAAACACATTGTAACTCTAGTTCTCACTATTCTTCATGTGAACAATGCCAAAATAAAAGCAACTATTCCAGTGTCTTCTGAAGAAGCACAGTGCAAGGGAAACAACAAAACTCCACGTGTTTGCTAGCGAAATAGAAAGCAAGTTTAAAAAAGGGTAGACTTTGGGATGGTGATTACACAGGTGAATTCAAATGCCAAAAAAACTCACCGCACTGTACACTTAAGGTCTGTGCCTTTTTTCTTTAACATCTCAAGAAAGGGGTGAGGGTGTAGGCTCAAGGGGAAAAAAGCAATCCAGACACCGTAACAATAGGAATACACTGAAGTGAAAATGCATTTTTCTGGCGGACCACCTGAAGTGTATGATTCTCGACAGTACTTAAGTTCTGTCCCAAATTTGAGCTTCAATAGAAGAATGCTTCTGGCCAGCTGTGATTCGCATCGCAAAGGTTAATTCCCTTCTCTCTTCTTCTCAAGCCGACCAGCAAACGCTCACCACCCTCCACATTTGCAGGCCAGCTCTCTCCCGGCCTCACGAGCCGACGCAGCTCTCCGACCTCACTCCGAACTCCACCCCTACTTCCGGGACACCACTCCTCTCACGCGCCAAAATCGCCTTCTCCTATTTAGGCCCTTTCTAGTCAAGCCCTCGAATTTTCCTTCCCGGACAACTCCTGGGCCTGTCCCACCCCAGGCCTTCCAAAAGCCAAGCCTGTCGGCCCCGCCGCCGCCTCTCCGGCCCGTTCCCGCGCCCGGTCTCCAGCCCCGCTCGGTCCCCGCCATTCTCCCAGCCCGCGCCGTCCCGCCCCGGCCCCACGCCCTCGCCCCGCGCCCCGCTCTCCGCACGCCCCAGTCCATCCCTCCGCGGACACTCACATTTTTCGCTGCCGCTCGAACTCCGCTTTCTTCTCCTCCTCCTCTCGCTTCTGCTTCTCGTCCAGGCTGCTGCGCTTGCTCACCGTGCGCCCGAAGATGTCGATGCGGTCGGGCGGGGACGAGGCGCGCTCCCGGTCCCGCTCGCGCCGGGACACGGCCGTGTTGGTGGAGCGCGAGCGGGACCGCGACTCCCGCCGCCGGTTCCGTTTACTTTCCCGAGATTTGGAACGCTTCCGCACGCGCTCCTTGTCCCGGGATCGCGACCGGGACCGGCTGCGCTTCTTGTTGTGCTTGCTGCTCTTAGTGTGCTTGGAGCGGGACGAGCTCCGGCTCCGAGACCGGCCCATCCTTCCGGGCGACGCTCTAACCGCTGGCCTCAGGCCCCTCACGCGGCCAGTTCCCTTCGCCTCCGCCTTCGGACGCGGGCTGGCGGTCCTACCGAGGCTGGAGGAAAGAAAGGTGTCGGCCAACGGACTTTCTGCCTTTTCCCGACGTCTACCGCTGTTAAGAAGGCCGCCTCCACCGAGAAAGCCGCAGCGCAAGGCGCCCCTAAGATGGCAGCTGCGGCTGCACCGGCCGCCCTTCCCACAATGCCCTGCGCGGAACGTGCCGAAGCGTGGGCCCCGCCTCCTGACGATTTTTACCGAAGGCAGGCGAGCGCTTCCGAGCGGACTCGTTTTTCTCCGTCAGTCTTGGCGGAAGCCTGAGACGCAGTAGATGGAGACTCTCCCTTTCGCCTTGGCGTACTCCGTTTTTTTCCTTCCTGGTAAGGTGCCAACGCCATGTTGAATGAATTAAGCACGTTTTAGTGCGATTTAAGTCCTGCCTCGCAGAAATTGATTGATTGCATTATCTTCTAGGAGCTGGTCTTGCGGGGCAGCCCTAAAATGTATATCCAAGTGACTTGCTCTCATCACTTGCTGTCTTGAGCTTACTTTCCTCGTTCGTAGAATGGAAATACCACACTTTCTGAAGTGCTTATGAGACTTGCAGGAGGTAAGTATGCAACAGGTTTTGATGAATGTAACCTAATGCTTACTTACTGTAGGGTTTAATGTGCCTTCTAAATGCTTTAATGTATTAACAAGTGCTTAATTCTTACAATTCTGAATTAAGTACTACTATTATTCCCGTTTCAGAGATAGGACCCTGAGGTCCACAGAGGTTAAATAAGGGTCACACAACTAGTAGGTGACAGAGCAGGGACGTGCACCTAGGTCATACTGTGCATAAGCCCTTGCACATAACCAGCAAGCCCTCCTCAACCCTAGCCACGAAAAGCTTCTTTCCTATGTGGTACAACAAACGGTGTCATTGTTGAGCCCTAAAAGGAAAAGGCAACGTTAATATTTGCAGATGACAGGAACCCTTGAAA
The DNA here is from genome assembly GCF_000951035.1 of Colobus angolensis palliatus. Classification (NCBI taxonomy): domain Eukaryota; kingdom Metazoa; phylum Chordata; class Mammalia; order Primates; family Cercopithecidae; genus Colobus; species Colobus angolensis. The sequence continues at coordinate 17,077,288 of NW_012114252.1, forward strand.
ATCTAGGTGTCTCAATTTTAAAATTGAGTGCAATAATAAAGCTTAACTGAGTAGAAAAAAAACCAGAATTATTTGAATAAGCAAAAACGTATTAAAAAATGAAATAATATTTTCTCCACAATGGCAACAGAAACCGTGAAATACTTAGGAATAAACTTTAACAAGTTACACAATCTTCATTATAAACCTTTACTGAAAAGGCAGTAATAAGACCCTAGTAAATGTAAAACATGCTGTATTCTTAGATGAGTAGTCAGTATCAAAAATATTGTCAATTCTTCCCAAGTCAAATTACAAAATTAGTGCAATTCTCATGAGAGTCCCAAATTCTCTTGGAGATAGGTGTTTTAGAACTAATTAATTTTAAGTTTTATATGGAAGATCACATAATTATCAAGAAAACTTGGAAACAGAGAAGCGAAGTGTATTAGTCTGTGTGAACTGCTGTAACAAAATACCATAAACTAGGCAGCTTATAAACAACAAATTTATTTCTCACAGTTCTGAAAGTTGGAAATCCAAGATCCAGGTGCCAGCCGATCTGGTCGCTGGTGAGGACCCAGAGATTCACAGATGACTCATAGAAGGCACCTACTCACAGTGCCCTCACGTGATAGAAGAAGGGGTGAGCTAGCTCTCTGGGCTCTCTTTCAGTGGCACTTCTAGGATCTGAAAGTTTGTATTCCCTCAAATTCATATGTTGAAACCTAATCACCAGTGCAATAGTATTAAAAGTTGGGGCTTTGGGATATTGATTGGGTCATGAGAGCTCTTAACCTCATAACTGGAATTAGTGCCTATCTCAGTCCATTCCCACTGCTATAACAGAATACTTTAGACTGAGTGATTTATAAATAATAGACATTATTTCTCAGAGTTCTGAAGGCTAGGAAGTCCGAGATAAAGGTACCAGCAGATTCAGTGTCTGATAAGGGCTTGCTGTCCGCTTCCAAGACAGTGCCTTGTTGCTGGGTCCACAGCAGGGGACGAACACTGTGTCCTCACGTGAGGGAAGAGATGGGAGGCAAAAGGACAAAAAAAAAAAAAAAAAAAAAGATGGGGGGCACTAGGACACTCCTGTCAACCTCTTTTATAAGGATACTAATCCCATTCAAGAGGATGGAGCCTTATTTCTTAATCACTTCCGAAATGGCTTCAGCTCTTAATGTTATTATAGTGAATTTTAGCCTCCAACATAGGAATTCTAGAGAGACACATACATTTAAGCCATAGCAATGGCCTTATAAAAGAAGCCCAGGGAAGCTTATTCACCCCTTCTTTACCATGTGGAGACATAGAAAGAAGGTGTCACTATGAAGCAGAGAGTGAGGTCTCACCAGACACTGAATCTGCTAGTGCCTTAATCTTGGACTCCCAGCCTCCAGAACTCTTGAGGGATAAATTTCTGCTGTTTGTAAATGACCCAGTCTGAGGTAGCCTTATAGTAGCCTGAATGGACTAAGATAGGAACTAATCCAATTCATGAGGGCGGAGCCAGCAGCCCCACCTCCTAATACCATCATCTCCCAGCAGCCCCACCTCCTAATACCATCACATTGCTGATTAGATTTGAACATCTGGGTTTGGGAAGGGACACAGACATTTAGACCATAGCAAATAGTACGGGTTTGCCCTATACAAAATTGAATAAACTGAACGACAAGATTTTAGCACAGAAATAGGAAAACAGTGCAATAGAGGGTTAGAGCTAATCTTTTACTTCAGATACATTCAAGTAAAATCACATTTAATATAGAATCTATAGAATTACCCCATTATAATAGAAATATTTCTGTCAATCTAACCATCTGTCTGTACATATCTATACCTGTCTATCCAGTGGGAATGAGATATGTGGTTTATATATCCATACATGGTATGAATATATGATATTATATATGGATACATCTGGAATTTTTATATATATGTACATTACATATATATATATATAATCCAGAATGATGTCTAGTGATAAAGATAGTTATTTCCATTGAGTTAGTGTATAAATTTTCTAGAGCTGCCCCTACAAAGTACCACAGACTGATGTCTTAAATGAACAGAAATGTATTCACTTACAGTTCTGGAGTCCAGCAGTCCAAAATCAAATGTCAGCAAAGTTGGTTCCTTTGGAAGCTCTGGAAAAGAATCTGTTCGCTGCCTCTCACTTAGGTCCTGGTGCTTGCTGGCATTCCTTGGCTTTTAGTCCCTGTCTCCATCTTTACTGTATGTCTGTCCTGTTCTTATAAGAGCACTGGAGATTGGGTGTAGGTGTATAGGGGATTGTGGAACTCTTAAAAGAGGATGATATTTATCCTGCTGAGGCTCTGGCCATGTCTTTTGGCTGCCTCCATAAAAAAAAAAAAAAAAGGAAAAAATGTGCAGGAAAGCCCCTAATTTACCAGGGATTATCTCTGAGGATGCATTGAAGGAATAAGGAACACACACATTTTATAGTGTAATTATCAAAATTTTGACATTTCACACTCCCTGAACTCACCTTGTTTTCTCATGTCTTTCTTTATTGACTATTTTTTGCCACCAGAATCCAAATTCTAGGCATCTTGACTATTTTCTGTCCACTGACACCCTATGGCTTAGCTAACCTCAATAAATATATGCCGAATACACCTTGAAAGAAAAGAATTGCATAATTTTTTATACTGAGTATAAGTTTGGCTTCATTTGTTTTGTTTTGTTTTCAGACTCTTAAAATTTTTAGTTGCCTCTCTCCTCCATTCCCTTCTCCAATAAAAGTATTTCTTCAGTTCATGTTTGAATAACTAGGATAGCCAAATATAAATAACACATCATTCCAATCCAGATCATTCCAAAGAACAATCTAAATGTAAAAAATAGGAGATTCATGAATGTATCTTTCCTCCTTAATATGGTTTGGCTGTTTCCCCACCCAAAATCTCATTTTGAATTGTAACCCCCATAAACCCCATGTGTCAAGGAAGAGACCAAGTAGAGGTAATGGAATCATGGGGGTGGTTTTCCCCATGCTGTTCTCATGATAGTGAGTGAGTTCTCATGAGATCTGATGGTTTTGTAAGAGGTATTTCCTCCTGGGTTCATTTCTTCTTCCTGCCGCCTTAAAAAGAAGGTGCCTTGCTTTCCCTTCACCTTGGGCCATGATTGTAAGTTTCCTGAGGCCTTGTCAGCCTTGTGGAAATGTGAGTCAATTAAACCTCTTTCCTTTATAAGTAACCCAGTCTTGGGCAGTTCTTTATAGTAGTGTGAAAATGGACTAATATACTCCTAATTCTTAAATTACCGATCCTCAATTGTTTTTGCCAACTTTTCAAAATTTGAGATGTATTTTGCAACATGCCCACGAAGCATCATAAGTATTGATTGCCTTGTTAATGGAAAAGACCATCTTGGTTGCTCAGAGAGTTATGTCTGCACTTCCAGTGTAGGTGGAGTCTTTGGGCACCATACTGCCGTTCTCTGTAGTGTTGTTTCTTAGAATCTCACCTACCTAACTTTTCCTGAGCTGTCTGACACCCAGTGTATGCCCATTTCTCCCTGTCCCGCTGACTCCCAGTCCCCTGGCAGGTTGTCTCCTTGGCAGCACTTTATTTGTAAGTTTTAAAAATGACATATAAGTGTGTTCAGTAATTTAAAGGAAAACCTCAATACAATGAAAATAAACTTAAAAAAAATGTTCATTAATTATTTAATATTCATCTCTCTAGCTAAAAAGTGAGCTCCTTTGGTTTAGGGCAGGGGGTGGGTGGAGTGGGCGTCCATGTCTAAGATTGGGGTCATCCATCTCAGGCCTAAGACCTAGAAGCACATGATGGGAGGCGGTCAACAAAACATTCATAATGAGCAAATCCATATGGAATGTGTTGTCTGGCTTTTCTTAGCAGCCTGGGTTCTTTGAAGAGTTTTAGAGAGAATTCAGAATTACAGAATATTACATAATTTGAAGATGAGTAAACCGCTTTCATCACTGCTCTGGCAATAAAATCTGGAAATCTGGAGAACTCTAGCTTCCAAAAACTATTTTATGATTCAATTCAGAATGTGTAGTTCTGCACACATTGTACATTTTTTTTCCCTAAGCCAAATGATCATCAATTCATCTAAAACCATTGTCAGGAGGCCCTATGCTATGCAAGGCTAATTGTGAGTATGACTGTATGCAAAAACAAACAAATAAACAAGAAGAAAAAAAGCTTGTCAAAAAGGAAATTCTTTACTCAAGAGGCGGGAAAAAATTACCTCCTGACTAGGGAAAGCACATATTGATGGTTCCAGCAGCAACAAACCTGGAGATCCCTGTCATTTCTGTTCCAAGTGCCTGAAAAGCAAGGCAGCAAATCTCTTGGTGCTGTGAGCATAGAAGGCTAAGGACATACTTCCCAGCAACTTGCTTGGACTGGATAGTGACTGGAGCTGATTCCTGAGATGGGAGTGTGAGCTTGGCAGGCTCTGACATGGAGCCAGGCCAAAGCGGGAGGCCAAATTTACAGTGTCAAATAAACCATGACTTAGGAGAGATTTTCTTCAGAAGTATCATTGGAAGAGGTTGGATGGTGGTGGGGTGTGGGGAGACTGTTGTAATAAATAGAACACTCTACACATGAGATCTGCAGGCATCTCAAAGGTTAGGCAAAAAGGGATTTTCTTTTATAGGAGGAATAAACAAGTTGAGAAAGAACTGGATGTGAGGAAGTGGATGAAGGGGTCCCAAGAGTGGATAGTGGGTCAGGGAACATTCTTCTGGAGGGCCAGCCTGTTCTTAGGAGTGGATGAAGACTGGCTTAGGCTGATGGTGGGCCCAGGTTCTGGGACCTGGGGAAAGGAGAGAAACTTAACCAAAGTTCAATAAACAAGCATTTTATTTCCATTAATTTCAAGGGAAAAATAGTTAAACTAATTTATGAGGCAAAGAATAGGAATTTGGAAGGCCCATGTCTGGCCTGTCGTAAGTAAATTGGGGCGGGGAGGGGGTAATATGGGTAGGCTTTGTGTCCCCACCCAAATCTCATCCTGAATTGTAATCCCCATAATCTCCACTTGTCAAGGGAGAGACCAGATGGAAGAAATTGAATCGTGGAGGTGGTTTCTCCCATGCTGGTCTCATGATAATGTGTGAATTATCATGAGATCTGATGGTTTTATAAGGGGCTCTTCTCCCTTCGTTCAACACTTCTCCTTCCTGCTGCCTTGTGAAGAAGGTGCCTTGCTTCCCGTTGGCCTTACACCAAGATTGTAAGTTCCCTGAGGCCTCCCCAGTCACACTGAGCTGTGAGTCAGTTAAATCTTTCATTTATGTTAGGGTGGTGCAGAGTAATTGTGTGTTTTGCCATTCAAAATAATAAATTACCCGGTCTTCAGCAGTTCTTTATAACAGTGTGAAAACAGACTAATACAGGGAGCTTCCATGAATCTAATTTAAGTAATACAAGGAAGAGGGATCTTGAAGTTAAGTCATTTCCTCTAACACAAAGGATGGGAGATTTCTTAGCCTCCTCTGTTTTCTAAGAACACAGGTAAAATTCAACACTGTCAGCAGTAAGGGCCTCTAAGCACAACCTAAGAGTCTTCTTTTATTCCTTCCCCAACTCTCTTCCTTCCTTTAGGTAGAGAAGGGTTCTTGACCTATGTCTTTTTCCTTCCCTCTGAAGAAATTCTTTCAACATTTCTTGCAAGGCAGATTTACTGGTGACAAATTCCCTCAGTTTTTGTTGATTTGAGTCTTTATTTCTCCATCACCTTTGAAGGATAATTTTGTAGGATACAAAATTTTACATGGGTTTTTGTTCTTTCAAATCTTTGAATCTTTTACTCCACTCTCTCGCTTGCCTGGAAGATGTTGGAATGCCTATCTTTGTTCCTCTCTGGGTGCGTGTCCCCTACCATGCCACCCTCACCCCAGGCTTTTTTCAAGAGTTTTCTCTAGTTCTTTGTTTTTCTGTAGACTGAGTATGATATGCTCAGGTGTTGATTTGGGGGTATTTATTGTGCTTGATGTTCTCTGAGATTCTTTAATCTATGGTTTGATTTTTGTTAATAATTTTGGAAAATTCTCAGTCATTATTATAATCTTTAAATATTTCTTCTGCTCCTTCACTTTCTTTGTTCTCCTTTTGGTATTCATTAATGTGTGTTATGCCTTTTATGTCTCACCATTCTTGCATATTCTATTTCATTTAAAATATTTTTTTTCTTCTCCTTGCATTTCAGTTTGGGAAGTTTCTATTTATGTCTCTTCAAGCTCACTGATTCTTTCTTTGGCTGTGTCCAGTCTATTCATGAGCCCATCAGGGTGCATGCTTCATTTTTGTTACGGAATTGGTTTTGGTTTCTAAGATTTCCTTTGCTTCTTTCTTATAATCTTTATCTCTCTGCTTACATTACCCATCTGTTCTTGCATGTTGTCCAATTTTTTCATTAACATTTTAACCACAGTTACTTAGAATTCCTGATGTAATGATTTTGAAGTCTCTGCCATATCTGAGTCTGATTCTGATGCTTGCTTTATCTTTTCAGATGGTTTTTTTCCATGCCTTCTGTCATGTCTTGTAATTTCTTGTGAAAAGCCAGGCATGATGTACTGGGTTACAGCAACTCAAGTAGACAGGCCTTTGGTGAGAAGTTTGATGTTTTTCTGGCTAGAAGTTAGGCTATGCTTACTGTCCCTTGTAGCTGTACGTGTCAGAAGCTTATTTGTCCTCTGTCCTGCTTTTTGGCTCCCCTATTGTCTGTGGGTTTCTTAGGAACTTTTTCTTATGAGTCTGGTCCTTTAAGTTTTATTTTGCTGCAACCCCCTGCTCTTAAACAGGAGCCCTGTTGATGTGGGATAAGGTATGGGATGGGGAACCAGTTCACGACCCTATGACCAGGTCTCAGTGTTTCAGTGAGACTGTGTCCCTGGGCTGTGACCTTCACCAGTGTTTCTCAAATGGTTTTTCTCTTCTCGTGCCAGAGAAGGCAGGCTAGAGGGGGCTACAGTTGGGTCATTTCCTTCTCCCCAAATAGGATAAAGCTCTGACTTGGTGTTTGTGGTGGAGAGTGATCTGGGCATATTTCAAAATGGTTACTTTTCCCTTCTCCCTGGCCACACGTGGGGTATCTTCACCATGAGAACCTGGTGGGGTTCCTGGAGGAAAAACAAAGTGTGTCACACAACACTGCTCTCGTGTCCCCAAGAGTTTTTAACTCTCAAGTTAGTCCACCCTTAGCCCCTGGCAATCTGTCAGTGGCACCCTTCAAATGTTCTCACCAGCTCTAGTGGTTTCTGCCTCCAGCGAGCTGATCTGTGCTCTCCTTCTTCACCCATCTCTTCAGTTTTTAGGGCACCAATTTATCCTCCACCTCAGTTCTGTGATGGATCTAAGAAAAGTTGTTGATTTTCAGCTTGTTTTTGTTGTCGTTCAGAGAGGGAAAGAGATGACTTCCAAGCATTTTTATTTGGTTGGTTGTTGTTTTTATATTTTAATATGCATATATATTTAAATTCTCATTAGAATTATACACTAATGATCTCTAAACTCCCCTGTTTTTTTTTTTTTCAGTTAACATGACCTTTTACAAAAATTTGTCTGAGCTACCTCCTTTCTCTGAATGGCTTTTTCCCATCTGAGCCTAGCAATCTTTGCTTAAGTAAAAAAAGAAAGCTGAGATATTCAAAAGAGTCCCAAAAGTTAGTGTCTCACCCAGCATGTTGTTTGTTAGTCAGTTTCCTTCTGGAGGAGGAAGTTAGTTTAAACATGGCCTACTTTCCTCCCTTCTCCCTTTTATTGCAGTCCATAGTTATTAAATTAAATGTAAACTCAGCTGTTTTATTGAAGTGCTTTTGTAGTGTTTATAAATAGAAGAGATTAGCATTTATTGGCAAATCATTATGCACCAAGAAGTGTGTTAGGTAGCCTCAAGCTGTAACGTGCACAGAATCATTGAGGGATCTTGTAACATGCAAGCTCTGGCTCAGCTGGCTGGGGTGCAGCCTGGGTGTCGCGTTTTGCAGGAGGATGTGCTCACAGGGCCTGCCCAGGGCCGGTAGTCTCAGTCAGCCCCCACTCACAGGTAAGAACTCTGAGACTGGTGAGGGAAATCACTTTCGCACAGCTTCACAGCCAGTCGGTATTTATACCCAGGTTCTTCAGGCCACATGCAAAGCAGCAGCAGGGGTACCTCGGATTACTCGTCATCTCCTCCCACCACCACAGCCATTTATTTAGATTTTTTTGTTTAGGACACTGCTGTGGGTTGAACTGTGTCTCCCTAAAAGGTAGGTTGATGTCTTAACCCCCGGTACTTGTGAACATGACCTTATCTGGAAATAGGGTCTTTTCAGATGTAACTGGGTAAAGATGAGGCCATACATGAGTAGGCGGGCCCTTAATCCAACATGACAGGTACCTGTAAGAAGAGGAAAGGAGACATGGACACACACACACAGAGGAGAACGCCGCGTAGCAGTGATGGGAGCGGTGTGGCTCCAAGTCATGTCAAGCACTGCCAGTCACTACCAGAGGCGGGAAAGGCCAGGAAGGCGCCTCCCCTGGGAACTTCAGAGACCTCTGCCCTCTTGGCACCTCGATTGAAGATTTCTAGCCTCCGTCACTGTGAGATAAGACATCTCTGTTGTTTGAAGCTTCCAAGATCGAGGTGATTTGTGACAGCAGCCCTAGGAAAGGAGTAAAAAGACTGAGTACACTGCCCTGGTTGTCCGTGTTGTCGGCGGTGTCTGCCCGCCCTCTAGACTGTCATCAGGCAAACTCAGTGGCTGCCAAAAGCACGTCTGACCCACACAAGCCCTCAGCCCACCTTGCTGTTCACTTGGCTTTCAGCATTAGGATAAAAAATGATGTTTACATTATAAATCAGCTGTATTGTACTTTAGAGCAGAGGAACCCTTTGTTTACTTATATATTCAGATACTTTTTAAGAGATGTTTAAAACATGGAAAGTATTTTTAGCATTTAAAGTGTTTGCATTTTTAATAAAAATTTCTCCACAGAAAAATTGTTGTATATGTGTGATTAATTGCCTGATACTTGCTTGGGAGCTATACTGCCAAGCAAACGTTTATCATCTTCTGAAAAATCTCATCACATTTAAAAAGGAAAAACCTCTTGGGGTTGCCTTCTATTTGTTCCTCAAAGAATCTGTGCAGCAGAAAGTGAAAACGCAGAGCCCGGTTTTATTTCGTTTCTCTTTTCAAACCAAATACAGTATTCTGGCTTTAGTTGGCCTTGAGTGAAAGTAAAGTAGGCTAGGAATGAATTTTTCTTTTTTGCTTCCCATCCAGAAGTCTATAGTAGAACAAAAATACTGCTCCTGTTCCTGTTTCAACTGCTGGTTAACAAATCACCGTAAAACGCAGTGGCAAAAAAGTCGTCCGTTTTATTATGCTCAAAAATTCTGTGGGTAAGCAGTTCAGAGAAGGACACGGTGAGAATGGCTTGTCTGTGTTCCACAATGTCTGGGGGCTGAGCTGAGAAGAGTCAATGTTGGAATGGGGAGCATGACCCAATTTGGCGGTTGGTGCTGGCTGTTGCCTGAGACTTCACCTGAGGCTCTCAGCTGTTTTACCTTCATGTGGCCTCTTCATAAGACCTGGGATTCCTCACAACATGGTGGTCTTGTGGCAGCTCAGTGATCCAAATGCAGGTGACCCAAGAGAATTAGACAGAAGCAATAGAGGCTTTTATCATAGCTTCAAAATCTGTGCTATATTCTACTGGTTACCAGTGAAGTCCCTACAATTGGCCCATATTTAATGGAAGGAGAACTAGGCTCAACTTCTGGATGGAAAGAATTAAAAGAATGTGCAGGTGTGTTTTAAAATCATCATAATGCTTTTAACAGATACGTGTTTCACATAACATACAACGAAAATGGCATCAACTTCTAGTTGGAAGATCCTGATGGGTTTCTGTTTAATTTTGAGTAAGACGTTGCACCTCTCTAGTCCTTACTTTCCTTAACTGCAAAATGAAAGGTCGCACTGAGTGGACTCCACAGGTCCTTAGCAGAGCTGTGATTTGGTTGCTTCCTGTAATTGTACCAATCGAATTATTAGAGAGTCAAGACTGAATTTTATAGCCAACGTTTATCTGAGAGGACGTTATTATGCCGCATTTAGCTGTCTAGGGCAGAATGAGGTAGAAACACATCTAATCTCAATGTTTCAATTCTAGTTCTTCCTATTATTATTCATAACAGATATAGCTACCATATATTGCCTAGTGCTGAAAGTCATTTCTTTGCCTCATTTGCTCTCCACACCCACAACGATGCTAGCCTTGGTATTTCTTGTAGACATCTTTTGAAGGGTCTGCGTGGGCCCACCCCATTCGCTGTGAAGGTGTCCTTCTCAGCCTCCTTTAGGAATTGTCCAGGATCCAATACAATTATTTATTTATTTACTTATTTTGAGACAGAGTCTCGCTGTGTCACCCAGGCTGGAGTGCAGTGGCCCAATCTTGGCTCACTGCAATCTCCTCCTCCTGGGTTCAAGTGATTCTTCTTCCTCAGCCTCCCGAGTAACTGCATGCCCCCACACCCAACTAATTTTTGTATTTTTAGTAGAGACGGGGTTTCACCATATTGGCCAGGCTGGTCTTAAACTCCTGACCTCGTGATCAACCTGCCTCGGCCTCCCGAAGTGTTGGGATTACAGGTGTGAGCCACCGCACCAGGCCCCAAGACTATTAATCATCAGAAGCAAAGCTGTTGTATTTATGAAAATAGAAGGCAGTCAGGAGGTGGGAGGAGGTGGAAAATGCAGATGATATTTCTGGCATGGCTAAAGTGAAGTCCCATGGGAAGGAAGTTGCCAGAAAACTCCAATCAGGCATATTGGCACCCATGAATGACTCAGAATGCAGAAGCTCCTGTAACTAGATGAAAGGTACCTCTCAGGTGGCCAATAACAATACCAGTTTGCCATGTGGCAGATAGAAAGCTCAGCATTTTTCATGGATCCTTACAAGAAGTGAGAGAGAAATAAGTAACATATTAGTTTTCCTCCATTTGACAGAAGAAGAAAATGAAACTGGTTGGGCTTAAATCACTTGTCTAGGAAGGTCACAGGCTGCTGCTGAATAGCACTGTATTTGAATCCAGGCACTCTAATTCTGAGCCCACACCTGTCTTCTGTGTTCTCTCCATAAACATGTTGAGTTTTGTCAGATTTCCCCATCATCCACCATTGAAACTTCAGCACCATCTTGATTCATCACTCTTTCCCCCTCCGCTAGGTACCCATTCCTATCCAGGACTGGCTGCATAATTTGCAAAGCCCCTTGCAAATGAAAACATCGGGGCATTTTCTTCAAAAAGCAGGAAAAATAGTGTTGTTAAAGATACTAAAATACAAAGCTTTTTCATTTCTTCAGTGGTTTCCTTCTCGAGCTGCAATGCTAATGTTTGTTTTTGTTGTTCTTGTAATTTAATGTCTGGTTTCCTCCTGAAAAAGGAATGAGTCCACAGGCAAAGGCAGACCCTCAAAAGCATCCTGCTACCACGCTCACACTCCCTGCCCACCAACTTGGGTTTCATGTCCTAGCTGAGCGTGAGGGAACTGAGGCAGGCAGGCACACCTCCTTTCCAAAGGCAATGCCAAATCCATGGCCAATACATGACCTCCACATTGGGTCAAGCTAACATCTGGGTGGGGGCCCATTCTGTCATTGGCCTTAGATGTGGTGCTGCCAGCTTGGGCAGGGGAGGTGGTGAAGGTAGGTTGCATGTGAGCCAAGGCTGCAAGGTCCCCCAATCCACAGCATGCTTCGTTTATCATCAAACTGCACATAGAAAACACACTCAGAGATAAGATTAAGAATCTCAAGAGAGGAGTAGTGGAGCATTAAGCTGGGTACCAGCCTTTGTGAGCTCAGGGTGCTGCGTGACTACAGGGTCAGCTGGCCCTGGATCTGGCCCTGGTCCTATTCATTCTATCTCCAAAATGATTTTCTCCTTTATCTTTTTCTCTCTGCTCTTAGTCTCCATCCAAGCTCAGGACTTCATTCCTCATTTCCGAAGGTGTCAATGGCATGTAAGTGCCTGTCACTTGAATCCAAGCTTCTCAACCTAACTTTCAGTGGTGTCTATACTCTGGATGCCTGTATCTGTCCAGACTGCCCCATCCCGTCCAGATTGTCTTCCCCACTGCTCATCAGTGCACACCCTCTGCTGTTCATCCTGGTGCATAGTCTTGCTCTCTATGCATACCCAGCAGCAGGTTCTCACTTACTTCCCCTTGTGCCAGCCCCTGACTCCTCAGGTGCAATGCTTCCCAGCTAAGTTCCACACTGTTTCCCAGCTTCCCCTGCAGGGTTAGGATGCAGCTGCCCACAGCGGCGGTGGCTTGATTATTTACTGTTATTGGCTGCTTTGTCTTCCCTCTCTCACTGCTCTGTTCCTCTACCAGGTTTCTCCAGATCATGAACAGTTGAATCGGTGTCTTAGGGCTCTGTTTTGCTGTAGGCAAAATAAGGATCTGGTGGTTTCAAACCAGATCCAATAGCATCTACTTTGAGATGAATTTGCCCCCAAAACAAATGTTGCTATGGTTTGAACATTTGTCCCCTCCTAAACTCATGTTGAAATTTAGTCCCCGCAGTGACAGTGTTAAGAGGTAAGGCCTTAAATAGGTCCTACCCTCATGACTGGACTAATCCATTTATAAATTAAGGACTAATGGGTTATTGGATTAATGAGTTCTATGGGTGTGCAACTAGTGGCTTTATAAGAAGAGAATGAGAGACTTAAGCCAGCATGCTCCATCCTTTCACCATGTCATATCCTGCACTGCCTCAGGACTCTGCAGAGAGTCCCCACCAGCAAGAAGGCCCTCACCAGGATGGCCTTTTGACCTTGGACTTCCCAACCTCCATAACTGTAAGAAATAAATTCCTTTTCTTTATAAAGTATCCACTTTCAGATATTCTGTTATAAGCAACAGAACAGGGACTGAGGCAGGTACATCCCTACACTGCAGAAGAGGGATGCGTTGGACAGTCATAATATAGATGCACCTTACAGCTAGTCTGTGGGCTACTAACCCCTGATCATTGCAGCCAGATAAATAAGGCACATCAGATGCATTTTTGCTTTTCATTGTGAATATGCATCAAGAACATGACTGATGTCCAAATCTGGAAGGAAAAATTTAATAATATGTGTATTATGTGGAACTGAGAATACACAAGGCCTCTTAGGACAAGATTCGTTGCAATGCAATTGACTGCCTAACCACCAGCCTCCCTCCACACTTCACTGCCACAAATAACCTACATTGTTCAGGTGTCATGAGGCCACGTGGTTTCGGTCCCTCCTTAGCCCCTGTGGGGGTAAATATTAATGTATTGAAGACAATCGTTGCTGCTCTGTTCCCTTTGCCTGTGACTGGTTTAGGAGTGAGCATGTAACACAATTCTGACCAAAAAGATATTAGGAAAATCCTGCTGGGAGACTTCTGAGAAAGTTTGTCTCATTCCATAAAAGGGGCACTGGAAGGAATGTTCTGATTTGTCTAAACATATGGGATTAAGATGCTTAAAAGTACTGCAGTTCTCTTGCAACTTCCATAGGATGAGCATGATGATGAAAGCTAGCATGATGCAGATAGCAGAGAAGAAAGAGAAAGCCTGTGACCTTGATTATGTTGTTGAGCCACTGGCTTAACCACTGAATTGCCAGTTGTGGCCTTGCTCTCTCTCCTGATTTCTTGTTACATAGGATAACAAATTCCCGTATTTTGTGAAGCATTTTGATTTGGGTCTCTGGTTACTTGTAGACAAAATCTGGACTCAGACTGGTCAGCAATCAATGTGAAACTCAGAAACAAACAAACAAACAGCCAAGGTGTTAAAAGGAGGCTGACTTTCCTAGATAAGATAATTAAATGAAATGCATGTCCACACTGAATCAATCAAAGTTTAAACAAGCTACCTGTAAAGGGCACCTTGAGGACAATGAAGGACACTGGGTATTGAATGCCGTTGAGGAATTTTTGTTAATTTTATGTATGACCATGATAATTATGATTATGTAAGAAAATGCCTTAAGACTTTAATAGTATATTTTAAAATGTTTAGGAATAAAATTTCGTGATATGTGTATTACAGACAGTGACAAAAATATAAGCAACAAATGTTAACAATAATTACATCTAAACAGAGGGTATATGGGTCGTTACACCACTCTCTTCACTGAGTGTACCTTCACGACTTCTCACAATTAAAAAATGAAAGAAAAAACAACATTTCTAGATTGTACATCTGATAAAAAATTAATATAGTTTCACAGGGCCCAGCTGTATGGAAAAAGGCAGGGTTCCTTTCGAGAAAAATTACTACAGAGAAACATGAAAATAGCTTTAAACACTCTGGCCATAGGAACAGTGCTACCTGTTGTGGAAATCCAGTTTATTTACTACCCATTTACTAAAGGCAGTATTCCTGTTCGAGGGAGAAACTATGACCTCAAGGAGACATACCGTCAGCATAAGCTATAATGCAGCTAAGAAAGGGCAGGCTTACCCCCTTTCTTTTTGGAATGGCCACTGCAAAGATGTGCCCACAGTTTCACAGAGGTGGACCTCATAGTCTCTGTAAAGTGAATATCCACCAGTGTCCCCAGAGCCACAGCCATCCACAGTGAGCAAAAGATGCTCCTGAGGACCATGGATTGTGGGGGCAGAACCTTGGTTACCAATGATCCAAGATGGCAGCAGGTGACAGGGCTCCTTGGGTATCAGGTAGGTATGGACAGGAGTTGGGAGGACCTCAAAGTCTCTCTTAAAACCAGTGACACTTTTACAGACTGCAAAGTTTCCCTTGAAACCAATGACTTGAAACATTATCAGCAAAGTGATGGAGATGTTAGGAGCTCGAATAAAAATGGTGATATAGTTTGGTTGTATCCCTACCTAAATCTCATGTTGAATTGTAGTTCTGATAATCTCCATAATCCCCACATGTCAAGGAAAAACCAGCTGGAGGTAACTGAATCATGGGGGCCATTTCCCCCATTCTGTTCTAGTGATAGTGAATGAGTTCTCACGAGAGTTGATGGTTTTATACATGTTTGACAGTTCCTCCTTCACACCCTCACACCCTCTTCTGTCATCTTGTGAAGAAAGTAGCTGCTTCCCCTTTTGCCATGATTGTAAGTTTCCTGGGGCCTCCCCAGTCACACAGAACTGAGTCAATTAGACATCCTTTGTTTATAAATTACCCAGTGTTGGGTAGTATCTTTAAAGCAGTGTGAGAACAGACTAATACAGTAAATTGGTACTGCAGAGAGTGGGGTACTGCTATAAAAATACTTGAAAATGTGGAAGTGACTTTGGAACTGGGTAATGGGCAGAGGTTGGAACAGTTTGAAGGGTTCAGAAGAAGACAGGAAGATGTGGGAAAGTTTGGAGCTTCCTAGAGATTTGTTGAATGGTTTCTGCCCAAATGCTGATAGTGATGTGAACAAGGAAGTCCAGGCTGAGATGGTCTCAGATGGAGATGATGAACTTATTGGTAGCTGGAGTAAAGGTGACTCATGCTATGGTTTAGCAAAGAGACTGACTGAGTTTTTGCCCCTGCCCTAGAGATCTGTGGAACTTCAAACTTGAGAGACATGGTTTAGGGTATCTGGTGGAAAAAATTTCTAAGCAGCAGAACATTCAAGATGTGACCAGTATTATTCTCAAAGTGTTCAGTTTTATGTGTTCACAAAGAGATTGTTTGGAATTAAAGCTTATGTTTAAAAGGGAAGCAGAGCATAAAAGTTTGGAAAAATTGCTTCCTGATGATGCGATAGAAAAGAAACAACCATTTTCTGGGGAGAAATTGAAGCTGACTGCAGAAGTTTGCATGAGTAGTAAGGAGCCGAACACTCATCACCAAGATAATGGGGAAAACATCTCTAGGGCATGTCAGAGATCTTGGTGGCGGCCCCTCCTGTCACAGGCCCAGAGGCCTAGGAAGAAAACTGGTTTCGTGGGTTAGGCCCAGGGCAAGGGCCTCCCTAATCCCCCAGCCACTTCAGCTCCAGCTGTTGCTAAAAGAGGCCAAGGTACAGTTCGGACCATTGCTTCAGAGGCTGCAAGCCTTTAGTCTTGGCTCTTTCCATGTGGTGTTGGGTTTGCAAGTACATGTAAGTCAAGAATTGAGGTTTGGAAACCTCCGCCTAGATTTCAGAGGATGTATGGAAATGCCTAGGTGTCCAGGCAGAAGTCTGCTGCAGGGGTGGAGCCCTCATGGAGACCTTCTACTAGAGCAGTACAGAAGGGAAATGTGGGGTTGGAGCCTCCACACAGAGTTCCCATTGGGGCACTGCCTAGTGGATTTGTGAGAAGAGGATCACTGTCGTCCAGACCACAGAATGGTAGATTCACTGACAGATTGTACCATGTGCCTGGAAAAGCTGTGGGCACTCAGTGCCAGCCCATGAAGGAGCTGCCCAAGGCTGTGGGAGCCTACTCCTTATATCAGCATGCCCTGGATGTGAGACATGGAGTCAAAGGAGATTATTTTGGAACTTTAAGATTTAATGACTGCCCTGCTGGATTTTGGACTAGTGTGGCACCTGTAGCCACCTTGTTTTGGTCAATTTCTTCCATTTGGAATGGGAGCATTTATCCAACTCCTGTACCACCTTTGTATGTTGGAAGTAATGAAACTTGCTTTTGATTTTACAGACTCCTAGATGGAAGGGACTTGTTTCAGATAAGACTGTAGACTTGGACTTTTGGGTTAATTTTGGAATAAGTTGAGACTCTGGGGGACTGCTGGGAAGGCATGGTTGTCTTCTGAAATGTGAGGACATGATTTGGGAGGGGCCAGGGGCAGAATGATATGATTTGGCTCTCTCCACCCACCCAAATCTCATCTTGAATTGTAATCCCCATAATCCGGACATGTTATGGGAGGGATGTGGTGGAAAGTGATTAGATCATGGAGGTGGTTCCCCTTGTGCTGTTCTCATTGTAGTGAGTGAGTTCTCCTGAGATCTGATGGTTTTATCAGTGTTTGACAATTCCTCCTTCACATACTCACCCCATCTCCTGCCACATTGTGAAGAATGTGCCTGCTTCCCCCCCCGCCATATGCGTGTAAGTTTCCTGAGGCCTCTCAGCCATGCAGAACCATGAGTCAATTAAACCTCCTTTGTTTATAAATTACCCAGTCTATGGTAGTATTTTTATAGCAGTGTGAGAATGGAAGAATACAAATGGGATGTTCCTTATGAATAATAAAGAGTCAGAAGAAAGCAAAAGGTGTGGCCCTTCCTGGAAAAGTGAGAACCCTAATTAAAATAAAATCATCTTAGTGCAGGGAAAAGAACAAGCCTGCTTTTTTAAGGCTGTGAATGTGTTTGTGTGTGTGTGTGTGTGTGTGTTGACAAAGATTCTCTCCTTGAGCAAGCAAACTCTAGTCAGGCTTTTCTGAACTCTCTTCTCAACTGGGTCCTGAATTTTGGGCTTCTGTGTTTTCTGCATGGTCCAAAATCCTGCTAAGTCAATTTAACCAGAAACCTCCACCCTCTATATCTGATCACTATCAGTATCTGATCAGGTTCCTCATCCTCCACCATCTCCCAGGTGATTGATCACTTTAGCCTGCCTTCAGTAAGAATCCTATTAGGTCAGTTTAACCAGAATCCCCCTTCACCCCTAATGTTTCTTCTTAGTTATTTGTACCCAATGACCTCTAGGCTGTTTCTTGGCTGAAAATGTCTACTTTTCCTTACTGTATTGCAAGTTGAGCCTGCCCTCTCTCTTCTGCTGCAAAACCCTATTTCAGTGCTCTCTACTCCTATGGCAATGGCCCTGAATAAAATCTGCCTTACTGCACTTTAACAAGGGAATGAGTAATTTTTTTCCTTAAAAATATGGGTATATCATTTTTAAAAACACAACACAGAGAATATAGCTTTTGTTCACTTGCAGCTTTAAAAAGTGAACATCTCAGGGGTGAGTTCATTTTACATTTTGCGTAAACAGACGTTCAGAGAGAGCTTTTTGGAAACCACCACTACTAACCACTGGAATAGCTACTATGTCAGACCCCTCATCACTGGATTTAAAAACAAAACAAAATAAAACAAAACCATCCTGCTCTTCCTGGTTCTGTGAAAACTGTGGGAAAAGCATTTGCGGATCTTGATACAGAAGGATGATCAATTACCCTGTAGAAGCTATTTTCTTTCCATTCAATCTGTGAGTGAAGATCTCATTGGCCAGAACAATGACTGTGACTATTGCAGGGTTTCATTGAGTCAGACCTCAGTGATAGTGAAACTGCCTTGGCTACAGTATTTACAGAAGGTGGAGACCCGTGTGATAAACAATTTACGGTGACACACCTAATAACAGGAAGAAAGACCAGGGGAGGAAAAGGCACTTTGCTTTGTGAATTGTTCTCAAAGAACTGCTGGGAGCTGGAGGCTTGACTTTCTAGGCCCCTTGTACAGTGATGTGTTTTACAAAAAATAAATGTAGTTGCTAAATGATTCAACTCTCAAAATCAAGCTTTAAGTATCAAGAATGCCTTTTGCTTGATGACTTCTTGGCCATTTATACATTTAACTATATATAGGGTTGCCAGATAAAATATGGGACATCCAGTCAATTTGAATTGGATTAAATAACAACAATCATTTTTTAGAATAGGCATGCCACAAATATTGCATTGAACATACTCAATGCTTGGGACACACTTATTCTTAAAAAAAAGTGTTGTTTATCTGAAATTCAAATTTAACTGAACAACTTGTATTTTCATTTGCTAAATCTCACAGTGTTAACTGCATATCGTTTTCACGTTTCTTTCTGTCAAGGAAGTTCTTGCTGCACCCTGTGAACTGCTGGAACTCACTGATTGCACTTCATAGACAATCCCCCAAAGCCTGCATTTGCAAAGCTAACCTTTTCCATTTGGAACACTCCTACCAGCTACCAGTGCTGCCCTCCCCACAGCCTCTCTGGCAAAGTATGCTGGAGAACTTGGGGATTTTTACTAAGCTGATTAGTTAGATATTATGGATCTCAGTGTAGTTTCAACAACTATTTTTCATATTATGAGTGAGGTTGTATATTTTTTCATATATTTAAGGGTTATTCACACTGGTTTTTCTATGAGCAGTCTATATCCTTTGCCTGCTTCTTTTTCTAAGTTTCTTGTTTTTCTCATCAATTTTGAGGAGCTCTTTTATATTAGGAAATCCATCCTTTGTCTTGAATATAACTGAACATATTTTTCCTCGGTGTGTACATTGAAATCACTGTATCTTTTGACGACTGATACTTGCCTTTTCTAAGTCCTGTGAATTTGTCATATGCTGAGAAATTAATTAAAGTCTCTTTCTACTGCTGGGTTGTGTCTGTTTCTCCTTGTGTCTCCTAGAATCTCTTGGTGAATACTGCTGGTGGGGTATTTAGTGCGTTAAAAACCACCCTTCATGTCACATTTAATGGTTTGGGGCCCAGATTCTACTCAGTCTGATCTTTATATTGAGACCACAGCTTTCTTCTTGTTTGCATGTGCTTGGTTGTACTTGGCCCATCTTTTAATTTTCAGTGGAATGGAATTGCTTTTGTGGTGCATGTCTCTTGTGCCTAGCATAGGTTTGGATTTTGCTTTGTGATCATATCTGAAGATCTTTTCCTTTTAATAGATGAGTTAATCCTATTTTCACTTAATGATTAACAGAAATGTTTGATATTAGCTCTTTCACATAATTTTGTGCTGTATTTCAGTTTTTAGGATATTTCTAAAAAGTCTTTCATTACATAATCTGCTCTCTTTGCTTTTTGTGTAAAGTCTTTATATTTAAAGTTTGGTTTTATTAGCTACTTTGATAAATGTAATATTGCACACACTTTACTCCTTTCCTTTTTTAAAATAGCAATGATGATATTAGAATCTTTCCCCTCCCTTTATTCTATAAGCTGCTTTTAATCAATAGTGCTGTATTTCTCAGTTTTTACATCTGAATAGTGTAATCTGCTTAACACCTCTAGTACTTGATATATCATCTTTAAAGTGCATCATCCACTCCCAGCAACTGGTGTGGATTGACTCTACCTCCTTCTCTCATCCCCTCCTCAAGTTTGTCAGTTGTGTCATCTCTATATCGTTAGCATATATGACATTTATGTTCTTCTCTTTAACCTTAATTGCCACATTAGAGTCAGTAATTCTGTTGTGATTTTACTCAGCTGAAGTTCTTGCTCTGAGAGTTCCTCAAGAGCATGTCATGGGAGGTCATCAATTTCAAATCGCTGAACCTTTGTATTTGAAGACAGCTTGGTTGGATATAAAATCCTTGAGTCATAGGTTTTCTGTTCTTGCTGTTTGTTTTTTTAATCTTAGGGTTACTGCTCCATTGTCTTCTGGTTTTGAATATTGCTATGAAGAAATCAGAAGCCCAACAGAGTCTTTCTTTATTTTTGTGGTCAGATAACTTTACTAGGATATGTATCTGTGTTGATGATTCTAATCAGTTTCCTGGACATAGTGGGAGCCTTTTTTTACTTAAATTATGTCTTCCTTTATGTGAGGGAAGTTTTTAAATTATTAATACGTTCTATTCTATTATTGTTATTATTGATAATGTTATTATAGGTGGGAAGATTCTGTGAGTACAGTGTTTTTTTTTTCAGCCTTTCATCTTCTCTTGAATCTATTAAACTTTTAATTTTCATTTCAATTGCATGTTTTTCTCATTTCTATCTTCTATTTCTCTTACTATGTTCTCAACAGTATCTCTTATCCCTTGCTTGCCTTCCTATTTCATTTCTGTATAATTTTTCCTTTTATTTTTGTTTTGCTTTATTTTGTTTTGTCTTGCCATTTCTTTCTTTGTTTGAGACAGAGTCTCACCAAGCTAATTTTTGTATTTTTAGTAGAGACGGTGTTTTACCATGTTGGCCAGGATGGCCTTGATCTCCTGACCTTGTGATTTGCCTGCCTTGACCTCCCAAAGTGCTGGGATTACAGGTGTGAGCCACCGCACCCGGTCTGTCTTGCCATTTCTTACTCGAGTTTTTGTATTTCTCTTATGTGACCTTACTTCATAGAGGCTTTTTTTTTTTTTTAATCAGATTGTCTTTTTAAAGAATGAGAATGCTCATTAGTTACTGATATTTAAAAATCTTTGATATATTTTAAGTGAAAAAAGCAACAGACAGAGCTGTATGTCACTAGTTGTGCAAAAAGGAGAAAGAGAACAAAATAGCAGTGTTTGTTTATACATGCATAAAATAATTCTGGAAAAATTTTCAAGAAATGGTGACATTGTTGGCATCCGGGTGGGAAAAATGTGTTTGGGAGACACTAGTAAAGGAGAGATTTTTATTGTATGTTCTTTGTAACTTTTGAATTTTGAACTGCATGAATGTATTGTCACTTCAATTATTAAAAGTAGTTGAAATTACTTTTATACTAAAAATCTAAAATCACCTGGAAAAACTGTGCTAAAATACTCAAGACAAATTTTTTAAATGGGGATTAAAAATAATGTTATCAAAATGTCTGTAGTTTTATCAGACATTAAAATGTTCCATAGATTTCTAGAGTTAGGTCATTGTGGATTTAGCAAAAGCTTAGAGAGTCAGATGAAGGGATTGGAATAGAAATGGAAGAACTGTCCCTGCCCTAAACAAAGTTCAAGCCTTGAATTGGGTCCAGATCTTACCACTTCTTTTCCCTGCCTTTATACCCGCTGATCGCCATGTCTCCTGTATCTTTCACCTGGGGTTTATCAGCGTGCAAACATGCTAGATTAGCTCCCTTTAAAAACAAATGAAGGCCGGGCGCGGTGGCTCAAGCCTGTAATCCCAGCACTTTGGGAGGCCGAGACGGGTGGATCACGAGGTCAGGAGATCGAGACCA
>NW_012114252.1:17099372-17121019 GCF_000951035.1 Colobus angolensis palliatus
AAAAAAAAAAAAAAAACAAAAAAAAACAAAAAAAAAGCAAAAACAAATGAACAGAAAACCTTCCTGGTTACATATTTTTCCAAGTGGCTCTCCATATCCCTGTCTCTGTTTTCTCTGTTTCTTAGTCTTTTCCCCATTCTCCTTCAACTCCTCTCCCTGCTGGGAGCCCTACTGCTGTGTGACAGCAGCTCTTGTCAGCATGGCCGGTGACCTCCAGCTCACCAAATCCAGGGGACCATGTGCAGCCCCAATTTTACTCACCCCTCATCTACTTTGACAGGGCATCTCCTTATTACTTTCTCAAGCATTTGCTTCTTCTGGTTCCAGCGACTCCCAACTCGCCACTCACTGGTCATTCCTCTGCCTTTCCCCTGGGCCTCCTCTCATCTCTATAGACTCTTTCTCCAAGGAGTTCCTCAAGGCCCTGCACACTGCCTGAACACTGGAGACCCCCATCCCGCTTTCCAAACTTGTATTTCCAGCCCTGAACATTCCCCTGAGTCCGATTTGTAGAGTGGACCCTTGAATAACATGGGTTTAAAAATGTGTGGGTCCAGTTCCATTTGAATTTGTTTCTAATAAAAGTTCCATCGAAAGTACCTGTTTCTCGTGCCTCCCCCTCCACCTTCTCCACCTCTTCGGCCTCTGCTACCCCTGAGACAGCAAGACCGGTCCCTCCTCCTCCTCCTCCTCTTCCTCCTCCTCCTCCTTAGCCTACTCAATGTGATAATGATGAGGACGAAGACCTTTGTGATGATCCACTTCCATTTAGTGAATAGTAGATATATTTTCTCTTCCTTATGATTTCCTTAATACCATTTTCTTTTCCCTAGCTTAACTTACTGTAAGAACACAGTGTATAATACATGTAACATACAAAATACGTGTTAATGGGCTATTTATGTTATCAGTAAAGCTTCTGGTCAACAGTAGACTATTAGTAAATTTTTGGGGAGTCCAAAGTTAAATTTTTCACTGCATGGAGGGTTGGCACCCCTAACCTTCACAGTGTCCAAGGATCAACTGTATATCCAATCACCTACTTAACATTGCCACTTGGATAGATTGGAAGACTTTCAACCTTAACATATTCCAAACAAAATTTGGTGTTCTTAATTGGAACTTCCCATATGCCCAGTTTTCCACCTAAGTAAATGGCACGACCATTCACCCCTTTATTCAAGCCATCTCCAAATTTCCTTCCATTGCCAAATTTCTTCCTTATGTTCAATACATCAGCCAGTTTGGAAAGCTCTCAGTTAACTATACGCTTGAGCTGATTCCATCTCACCATCTTTGTATCCCCAACCTAGTCTCCTACACCCATCCAAGTGCTTCTCACCTGGCCTTTCTCATCCTGTCCCTGCCTCACAAATGCCAGTTCTTTGCACATAGGAACAAAATTGCTTGTTTAATCTATGTGGATCAGACTACACTCTCTAGCAAACAAGTCTTTGTTAGCTTCCCACCAAATATAAAGTAGAATTCAAATACCATTCCATGGCCCCCAAAGACCCCAACCTACACCTCTAAGCTTCTCCTCATCTATTTCAGTCCAGCCACAGTGGCCTTTTGGCTGCTCCCGTGGATGCCATCCTGTCCCTGCCCCAGGCTCTCTGTGCTTCCTGTGCCTTTACCCCCATACTTTTGTGGGTTAACGTCCTCACTCCATCTCACAACTCCCTGCATGATTCCTATCCCTTCTGCTTTTTTCCGGTGTCTGCCCAAAGACCACCCCTCACAGAGGCCGTCCTGACCACGCTTGCTCACGTGGCTCCCGGCCTTCTCCCACACAGTCACCTGCTCCTACACTATGACTTGCTCTTCCTCTTTTTTGGGAATCATGTTCATAGTCTGTGCCTACTCCTTAAACAAAAGCTACAAAAGGCAGAAGCCTTGCCCGTCTTATTCAGTGCCATATTCCTTGTGCCTAAAACTGTCTAGAACGTAGTATTTGCTCAGTAAAAATGGTCAAATGAATGAATGAAAATTCAAAAACAAACCCAAGTTCACGTGAACTTTTAGTATATGATAAATATGACATTATACACCAGTGGATAAATAATTGATATTTATTTGTTGATATTGAGATAATTTGCTAACTAACCATTTGGGGAATAATAAGTTTCATTTTCCACCTGTTTGTATATAGATAAATAAGCAAATAAATTCCAGGTGAAATGGTTTTACACTTACATTTTTATGTATTGCGCACCCTGGTACACATTTGCTTTTTTGATCTATAGTTTAAATATTTGTTTTTTTTTCATATTTTAAATACTTAAATGTAAAAATGAAACTATGCTTGTGGTTTGATATTTTACATTTCCATATGTATTGAATAGTTGTTTAAACATGACCCTGAAGGAAAAACAAGAGAAAGTATTACTAAATTTTAAGAAATAAAAACCTAAAGCTTCTTATGATAACATTTTTTAGAAAGAGTGTTTAAAGTAAAATGACCTGGCTGGGGGCAGTAGCTCACGCCTGTACTCCCAGCACTTTGGGAAGGTGAGGTGTGCAAATCATTTGCGGTTAGTAGTTCAAGACCAACCTGGCCAACAAGGTAAAACTCTGCCTCTATTAAAAAATACAAAAATTAGCTGGGCGTGGTGGCTCATGCCTGTAGTCCCAGCTACTGGGGAGGCTGAGGCAAGAGAATTGCGTGAACCCGGGAGGCAGAGGTTGCAGTGAGCTGAGATGGCATCGCTGCATTCGAGCCTGGGCAACAGAGCCAGACTCTTCTCAAAAAAACAAAAACGAAAACAAAAAGCAAAAACAAAAAAGTAAAATGACCCAGTACATGTGCAGGGTTTTTCTTGAACTGTTTTCCTTTAGTAATACTCTTTTTTCATATAATAAAAATGTATGTGCTTTGCACTGTGCTAGATCCTCTAGATGAAGTAATGATGAAGGGTAAGATGCCTGCCCCCAGAAGATTTTATATTTGTGGAGTTCTGTTTTGGGGTTAGAGTTGGAGGATCTCAAAATCCTTATTCAGGTTCACCCTCTTTTCAAAAAAACAAAAGAAAGATTACAATGCTTTGCCTCCAACTTCCTGGGGACTATCTCTGCTACATCTCTTCTCACGCCAATCCTATCAGCAGCACTCCTAAAACAAATGCCACGGATTCATCACTGCTTTCTAGTGTTGCAGAATGGGCTATGCAGAATGGGCTAGGGGTTTGCAACCGGCCTGGAGCCTGGGGACTGGTGGTCTCTGAGCAGGAGTGGTAGGGGCAGCAGCCTCTGAAAGCTGACAGTCTTGTGCTCTAAAGCCTGGCTTGTGGTAGGGAGTATGGCTTTAAAGATTCAGCTGGGTGATTGATGTCTGAAGGTTGGAGCAAAACCAGATACTATCCAGAAATTTAAGTCCATAATTTTCTTATTTGTTTAGATGACTAGGGACTCCAGCTTATTTTAAATAACCAGCTTCCATCGCTTAAGTTTGTTTCGTGAAAGTTGCTTCCACTTGATAGTGACAGGATTAAGATGCAAAGTCATGCATGCTTGGAGCCCATTTATATCTATGGCGAAAGTTATGATGATTTTTATCTACACAGGCTGTATATCATGCTGAGCACTCCTATTGCCAAAAATCTGAGATCACTTTATTTCAAATATAGTGCTCCTTGGTTGGTCTCTGAATCTCTGCAGTGTGTGTGGGTGGGTGCAAATGAGGATATAGATGAGCTTGTGCATGCTTCTGTGTGCATTTATTTTGAAAAACTTAGGGGTTGGATGAAAGCAAAACTTTTTCTCAGATGAGAAGGAATTCAGATTAATTGCCGGATTACCCAGGCTCTTTTCCATTTTTCCACAATTAAAATGTATTATAGGGACTTTTGTTTAAACACAGAGCCCTGAACATATGTACTTTACCATTTCTATACCTTCTCTAATCTTCAACAGAAATAACAGAAAAGTAATTTTAACAAAAGGGTGTAAACAATAAACACAAAAAACACAAAGAATGGGAGGAAGGACAATGTGGGATGAGTGACGAATTCAGAGCATTTTTAGACAGTGGAAAGTAGAAGCAAAATGGCAGTGAGCTGAATTGGGAGAAATAATTGGGAGATCTGGAATCGAAGCCTTCCTAGAAGGAGACAGCAAGAAGCAGTGGGGAGGTCAAGCATGGAGGGTGGAGGAGGCAGGACGGGATGGTCTGGAAGGGGGAGGAACCCTGGCACCTGTGCATAGAGCAGTCACACCGCTGGCCTGCCCTTTGACACCCAGGAGCAGGCGGCCAGCCCTGCAGATGTCTGCGGGGCCTGGCTCCACTCTCCAGGCCTGGAGGAGCTGGGCTCCCGGGCACCAGGCCCAGTGGAAGGAGTGAGGGAGGAAACAGGAAAGATGGAACAAATGTCTGACCATGGAAATATGAATAAATGGTTATATTACAACCAAATGTAGTTTTTCCATATGTCATATTTTTGGATCAAGGAATGAGGTGTTTACTTTCATTTTATGCAAAGGATGTGTGATGTGTGTGTGTGTGTGTGTGATGTGATTGGTGATGTGTGTTGTGTGCGTTGTGTGGGTCGTATGTGTGTGGTGTGTGTGCATGGCCTGCTGCGTGTGTTGTGCTGTGTGTGTGGTGTGATAGGTGTGCGCGTCATGCTGCATGTTGTGTGTGATGTGTGTGTTGTACTGTATGTTTTGTGTGTGTTTGGCGTGTGCAGTGTATGTGTGAGGGTGTGTGCAGCATCTAAACCTTGCCACACTATCTCTCACAGGCCTTCTTTTCACTTCAGTTGGTGTAATTGTTCCTCGCCCACCGTCTCACTTTCTCACTGTGGCTCTCAGCTGCGATGCGCTCTCCATCCCCCCTTCTCCGCCACACCTGTCAGCGAGCCAGACTCACGCCTGCTCCCTCCACTGAGTCTTCTGGCACCTCAGCCCTCCTGTATCTTCTGGACCTCAGCCTGGACTTCTCTGGCATGCAGCATACACTCCCTTGAGAGTTGCTTTAGTTTAAGTAAATGTATTTCCTGTGCAAGTCAAACTTGCGTTCTACTTTTTATTTTTGCTGTATTTAAACTCAATTTTCTATCAGAAGGTGAGGCATGCTGGTTCTATCTGACCGTGCGGTGACTGGGCTGAGGAAGAGGCGGGGAGGCAGTGCCCTCTGTCTGCAACCGGCCTGGCTGACCTCACATGGTGGGTGCTGCAGTTTCACCTCCAACCTCCCTGGTATGGACTCAGTGCTTACCCCTGCACGTTTGGTGCTAATCTAAGATTTTGCTTCATGGAGCCCATATGCTTTTTTAGCCAACAAGAGCCTTCAACAGATGAGTTATTTTTTCCTTTGTGGTTTTATTTTGAAATGATTTTAGGCATACGGAAGAGTTGTGAGGATACTACATAGAATTCCTTCATACCCTTTGCCCAGCTTCCCCGAAAGCTAACATCTCACAGGACTCCATTATATGCATCAAAACTCATAACTCAACACTGGCACAGTACTGGTAACTAAAACACAAACCTTATTTAGATTTTTTTTTTTTTTTTTTTGCGAATTTCCCCTGTTTTTCTATGAAAGTCCTTTATCTGTTTTAGGATCCCACAAGTCTCCTTATGTCTCCTTCAATCCGTGCCACTTTTTCTGCCTTTCCTTATCTCTCATGACCTTACCACTTGAGCAGTCCTCATTTCCCAACTTCTCCTTCTCCCGTACTTGGTCTTGTCAGCCACGTTTGTGACTGTGCTGAGGCTGAAGCACACACAGTGGAGGAGGCGGCGGTGCGGCCACAGAGGCAGAGGAGGGAGTGAAGCCGCCTCAGCCAGGGAACGCCCGGAGCCACTGGAAGCTGGAAGAGGCAGGAAGGGTTTTCCCCAGAGCCTTCAGTGGCAATGTAGCCTGACTCAATCCTGATTGCAGACTTCTGGCCTCCAGAAATCTTTTGTGTGTGTGTGTGTGGTTTGATCATGGCTCACTGCAGCCTTGAATTCTTGGGTTCAAGCAGTTTCTCTCTCATCAGCCTCCCAAGTTGCTGGGAATACACACCTGCCTTTTTTTTTTTTTTTTTTTGTGCAGGGGGCAGAATCTCTCTATGTTGCCCAGGATGTTCTTGAACTCCTGGCCTCAAGCAATCCTCTTGCCTCAGCCTCCTAAAGTGTTGGGACTATAGGCGTAGATACCTGTTTTCTGAAGTCGTCCCATTTGTGGTACCCATTACAGCAGCCACAGAAAACTCATACAGGCTACCATAGGAAATATTTAACTTTCCCAGTCACCCTGAGCACTTGGTTTTCCAAGGGTCCACTCAACACTTTCTTTGTGGAGATCCAAGTGCCCCTCCAGGCCATCTTCCTGGCTGGGAGTACCATGGCTCCAAGTCAACTCTCCCCCTGTACAGCCAAGCTCTGGCTACAGAGATGTTTATCCTGCCTAACTCTGAACCAGCCCTGCAGGAGTTTTCCTTCACTCCACTACTGAAGAGCTGGGTGTCCAGATTTGTACTTGCAATTTTCCAGGCAGGGGTAAATGTGAGTCTGCTGTGTCACTACTAGGTATTCATTCTCCAGTTGCCTCTCCCTTGACCAGGAAGGCTGGCCATGGGGGTGTGTCATATGGGTTCCCTTGCCCTTTAGCTGCCTTCAGGGTTCAGCCAAGGGGAAGGCCCCGCAGGAGGAGAGTGACTGGGTGCTTATGCCTCATGTTCCCTGCTCTGCAGTGTCTGTGTTTCTCAATGGCAGGCCCTGGCCCTGTCAGATGCCTTCACCAGCAGATCCAGCAGCGCTGATCTCTGCTAACCATTTCCTCTTCTGTCCCACAGGGTAAAATGGTGCTGTGCTTGGCTCTTTGTTATATCTTACTGCTTTCTGTTAACTCCAATCTCACCTTTCGGTCTCCTTAGACTCTTGACAATCACTTATTTTATTTGTGCTGTCTCTTTCCTGCCAGGACCCTGAGCAACTCAACCCCCCTTCTAATTACAAGGGGTACCCTCTACCTCTCTACTGGCACTGTTGAACAGTCACAGATTCCAACTTGGGGGTGAGTTTTAAAAACATTTATAGCATGTGTTATGAGCTAAATTGTGCCTCCCAAGATTCATATGTGGAAGTCCTAACCCTCCATGACCTGAGTGTGACTGTATTTGAAGACAAGACCTCTAAAGAGGTAAGGATGGTAAAATCAGGTCATGTGGGTGAGCCTTCGTCTGATATGACCAGTGTCCTTAAAAGAGGAGGAGACCACGACACAGATGTACACAGAGAGAAGACCATGTGAAGACACGGAGTATGCAGCTGGCCATCAGTAAGCCGGGGAGGGAGGCTTCAGAAGAAGCTGAACACCTTGACCTTGGATTTCTAGCCCCCAGAACTGTGAGAAAATATACGCCTGTTGTGTAAGACCCCCCGGCAGTGGGACGTTGTTAAGGCAGCCTTAGCAAACTAATACAGCATATCAACAGCTTTTTTTCCCAAGACAATTTTCCCCAGAAGATGGTATAATGCAATAGAACTGAAAAAAACATATCTGATTTCAACAGTCCACCTCTTTCATACCAGCAGTGCAAGGTAAGTGGCACAAGAGCTGTTTAGCAGGGTTCTGTCCAGTTCCTTTTGCTTATGAGTTTTTGTTTATTAGCACTTCCTTTGGATTGTAGTATCTGCTTAATAGGATTTCCTATTAGATCTGTAAAATAGGATCTCCTAAGGGATCCTATTTTCTCTTTGTTTCCTAAGTTTTTCTTAGCTGCTTTATTCTTTTCTCACTTAATACATGGTAAGATAAATTATTTTAAAAAACGGAATGAATAACGAATACTGCATTACTCTGTTTTCATGCTGTTAATGAAGATATACCTGAGACTGGGCAGTTTACTAAAGAAAGAGGTTTAATTGGACTTACAGTTCCATATGACTGGGGAAGCCTCACAATCATGGCAGAAGGCAAGGGGGAGCGAGTCACATCTTATGTGGGTGGTGACAGGCAAAGAGAGAGCTTGTGCAAGAAAGCTCCCCCTCGTAGTGACCATCAGATCTCATGAGACTCACTCTCACGACAATAGCACGGGAAACACCTGCCCCATGACTCAGTTACCTCCCATCGGGCCCCTCCCACAACATGTGGGAGTTCATGATGAGATTTAGGTGAGGACACAGCCAAACCGCCTCAGATACAAATTAGTGAAATGAAATTAGGCTATTGACTGGTGGCTTGTCTTTTTCCCCCTTTTCCCCCTTCTCCTTAGGTCTTTGTCACTTATCTTAGTACAAAGTAAAGGAAATTAATATATAGAGTTTAGTAAAGTTTTAAAGCATTGCTGAACACTTTTTTCTTTTTGCCATTGAAGTTGGTCCACATTAGCCAAAACTAATGGAATAAGTCAAACAGAAAGCCAATTTAAGGGTCATTTCTACTTTAGGGCTGATTACTCAGTCTCATTTACCTGGTAGTGTCTGAGAGTTGAATAGCTTTGAAGGGAGTGATTCTCCTGCCTTCTCTTTCCCTTTCCACCTTGCTCTATTTATTGATCAGTCAGCCTTCTGCTTCCCTACTCCTTGGCTCCTTTTTGATGACATCATCCAAAACTACAGTCTTTACTAGACTTGTGTGTTAATGATTCTTAAGTCCTACAAGCAGCCCCAAACTCCTGAGTTCCAGCACCTGTGTATCACACAGCCCACTGAGCATCTCCATTCATGTGTCCTCCAAGCTCCTCAGACTCATCCTGGCCCAAAGGAGAGTCTTCATTTTCACTGTCTCCCCAAACCTGCGCATGCAGGTTTCTATTACTGCTCTTGATCTCAACTACTAGAACCCTCATCTCCCCAAGCCCATGAAGGTCATCCTGTGCTTCTCCCAACATTCAACATTTTATCACTCCTCGAGGCTTATACATGTCACTTACTGAACATCTGATACTAAGTTACTGAACGTTAAATAAGTGTCACTCTCATTAGCAATCACATACAAATCAACCAAAAAAGAAAGAACATTTGTCAGCCGGTTAGAAAACATGTAAAAGATAATACCCAATGTGGTTAAGAGTCAAAGGAAATGAACATTTTTATATGCAGCTAGAAGGAAGGAAAAACTTTTCCTGGGCAATCTGCCAAAGTGCACTAGAAGTCTTTAAAAATGCATT
Source organism: Colobus angolensis palliatus (assembly GCF_000951035.1). Lineage (NCBI taxonomy): Eukaryota > Metazoa > Chordata > Mammalia > Primates > Cercopithecidae > Colobus > Colobus angolensis. Next base: position 17,108,477 of record NW_012114252.1, read on the forward strand.
CCCTTTAACTCAGTAACTTCACTTCAAGAAACTTATCCCTAGGAAATAAATTGGCAAATATATAGCTATTTAACTACACTTAAGCTTCACCACTTTTTTTTTTTTGAGATAGAGTCTAGCTCTGTTGCCCAGGCTGGAGTGCAGTGGCATGATCTTGGCTCACTGCAAGCTCCGCCTCCTGGGTTCAAGTGATTCTCCGGTCTCAACCGCCCCCCCAAAACTGAGTAGCTGGAGTTACAGTTGCCCACCACTTTGCCTGACTCATTTTTTTATTTTTAGTAGAGACAGAGTTTTACCATGTCAGCCAGGCTGGTCTCAAACTCTTGATCACCTTGACCTCAGGTGATCTGCCTGCCTGGGCCTTACTACACTTTTAAATAGTAAAAAGCTACAAATGTTATAATGCCTAAATAGCCTAAATAAGAGATCAGTTAAATAAATTATCTCATTTTTGTAATTTTCTTTTCAGCTGTTAAGAATGAATATGTGTGTGTGTACTTATTGACATACATTATACCCACAAATATTTTTAAACATAAACAAAATTGCAAAACATGTATGTAATAAATATATAACATATACAGAGTTTCCATTTTAGATTGAAATATATATGTATGTGTGCACCTAAACAGAGAATGATGCCCGGAAAATTGTTCTTCAAATATTGATGGTGGTTATTTTGGGAACTGGTTTTGTAGAAAACAAATTTTCATTTTAAACATTTTCTGTAGTTGCTGTTTTTTCTTCAACAAGCAAGACTTTCTTTTATAATGAAAGAGCTAATATTTTTATTTTAAAAAATCTGGGTGATTTTGTGTCTAGGATGAAGCTAAGCATAACCCATTAAATAAGGACACAGAATCATGCAATTCATGTGCCCTGGAACCCCATGCTAAACTTAACAACCCTTAGAACCATATCCTTATGCCTAAAAGAGAAGCAGCATCTGCTGAATAATGCCTGCGTGAATCAACCATTTCTAGAGTTCATGATCCTTGCTTAATAGAAGCACTGCAATATTCCTGAAATCTCTGACTAGGTGTGGCAAAAGTGTGAAAGACTACAAAAGCCGCAAGGCTGCAGTCATGTCTAGATTTCAGAATTGCCAGATGCTGATTATTTTCTTGTGCTTGAAGGCCTTTACATAGAAGCCTACCCCTGGGAGGTTTCATGCTCTTTGCAGACTTACTTTTTTCTTGCCACAATTTCTCAGTGACCTTTCACAGAGGCACTCACTCAAGTGCTCACCTTCGTATATAAGTGTGAATAGATGTCTCATCATCCTTTCTAGGTGAACCAGTGTTTGTCTTTTCCAAACCTGATGCTTCCAGGTTAGGGTCTTGAGATGACAATCAGCTGCTTTACGGGAATGAGCTCTGGCACTGACCGTGTGCCATGATCCTAGACTAACACAAGAGGCATCCAACCAACAATTTTCATGAAAACCCTTTTAGATCTCTGGCCTGATTCCCGCCTGCCCTCTGAGCATGCACTTCATTCTTTGTTTACTCAGTTCTGCCCCTTGGCTCCCCTCCTGTTTCTGTTCCCTGTGCCTGGACATGACTGCTGTGAACCTCAGCAGGGCTCATTATTTACTCTTCAACTCTCTCTGCTCTCAAAGCTCCAGATAACTCCCCTACAAATCCATCTGGAACTCCGGAGGTGCACCTGTTGACTTTGCCCATTTGGCAGCCCTCCTGTCAAGCCTCTTTGGCCTCCCTGGGGCTGTTTAGACAAATAATCCCTAAGGATGCTTTCTCACAGGGTGGCCATGAGGACCTCTTGACCTCTTCCTAGCAATGGGCAAAGTAGGCAACAGTCTGCAGTTGGCTCATTCATTCACGTGTTGCATGGACTACCTCTATTTTCTTCAGCTCATTTCCTCTTGTCTCCTTCCACCATTCTTCAGTTACACAAGAACCCCAGTTCTTTGACTTTACTACTTCCTTACCCATTACTGTTTCAAATCTTTCCTCCCTTACTAACATTCTCAATTCTCTGATTGTTTTCCTTTTGTAGTAATTCATGATAAATTACATTCATCCTCCAACCCTGGTGAACCCAACTACCCAACCCAAGTATCCAGCTCCTCTGGACTTTCACCTATTAGAATTTAAAAGTTCCCTGGGTCAGGCGCGGTGGCTCACACCTGTAATCCCAGCCCTTTGGGAGACCCAGGCAGGTGGCTCACCTGAGGTTAGGAGTTCCAGACTAGCCTAGCCAACATGGTGAAACCCCATCTCTACTAAAAATACCAAAAATTAGCCGAGCGTAGTGGCAGGTGGGAGGCTGAGACAGGAGAATCGATTGAACCCAGGAGGCAGAGGTTACAGTGAGCCGAGGCCATGCCACTGCCCTCTAGCTTAGGCAACAAGAGTGAAATTCCGTCTCAAAAATAAATAAATAAATTCATTCCCTGGGAACATTGTACACCAGGTGGAAGGTTTCACTGAAATTTCATGACCACAAACCCTTGTGAGCACTCGACACTCCCTCATGGTTCTGCCATATTTTCCAAGATCTTTGTTACTTTTCAACTCTTCTTGAAACCCTATACCTGGCCCCCTCTACTTCCCTCTCTTAGCCACTGTCCTTGACTTGCAAACAGTCAGATGGGAAATCCCTCATCTTTCTGCTACCAAATCAACATACCTGTCGGCATCTACATCTCTGCCCTTTCTCTCTTGTCACTGGAGTGAGACACCGGTGCTGTTTTTGAGAGGCAAATGCCTTCCGTCATGATCTGCACCACCTTTCCTCACTCACCTGCACCAGGTCTTTATTTCTGGAGTTACCCTGCCTCTCTGCTCTGCACCATCCATTTCTCCTTCTTTGCTGGCTCAGTCCCGTGGGCACTCAAGCAAGCTGTATTGTTTCCCTTCTTTAAAAGGATCTTTTAGTGACCTTCATTATAAAGGATCTTTTATTGACCTTCATTCTCTTCTAGCTACAGCACCATTCTCGGCTCTGTTTTCACAGTAAGACATCTGGAAAAAGTTGTCTACATTTATTGCTGTCTCTCATATGCTATTTACTTTTCACAATGTGAGATGTATTGTGGAAATATGTCATGCATTCAAGAGCATATAAAACATATAAAAATATATATTTATATATATTCTATATATATAAATGTATAGAGGTATTCAAAAATCTATGTCTAAAATAGTAACATAAAATGTTACCAGCCCCTAGGAGTCCCCCAAGTGACACTTCTAAATCATATCCTGTGGCCTGCTCCCACAGATACAAACACTTTCCCAAATTCTGTGATAATCATCCCCATACCTTCTACTTTCTTTCCTTCCTTCTCTCTGTCTCTGTCTCTGTCTCTGTCTCTCTCTCTGTCTCTTTTTTGATCCTAGCGTTTAATAAAAATAATGAGCTTTAATAGAGCAAAGGCACCCAGGCCAGCCAGAGGAGGGAAGTTGAGTTGCAGTTTCATTCAAGGGGGAGAAAGGGAGAGAAAAAGAGGTGGGAGAGAGGAAGTGAGTGAGTGAGTGTGAGAGAGGATGTGAGAGGAGAGAAGAGAAATAAAGAGAGAAAAGGGAAAGAGAAAAATAAGAAGGAGAAGGAGGAGGAGGAGGGAAAGAAAGGAGGAGAGAGAAGGAAGGAGGAAGGGAGAGCATCAGGCTTTATAGTTTCCCGAAATTTGTGTGTCTCCCTAAACTACACATATTTTTTGTCTGTTTGGTAAAACATATTATTCTGTCCATTATGAGATTAGATTTGTGTTTTGTTTTTTGCTTTTTTTGCTCAACATTATGGGATTGAGATTCTAACGTATTGATATGTGTATCTTAATAATGTTCAATGGATAGTATGGCATTATATGAATATATCCAGATTATCTTTCCTATCGTTGAAGGATAATTAGGTTGTTTCCAGTTTTTTCCTCTTTATTTATTAATATAAATAATGCTTCTATGAATGTTATTGCATAATCATATATGTAAGAGATTATCTAGAAATTGAATTGCTGCCTTATAAGATTGTACATTTTCAGTCTAACTATAATTGCATTTTTTTCTTTAAGAAAGTTATAGTTTACACTGTTCAAACATTCTATGAGCATTTCCATTACTTGACATGCTTGATAACCTTAGTATAATCAGACTTTTAATTTTTTCAACTGTTGGACGTGAAAAGCTGGTTCATCGTGGTTCTAATGAGGATTTCCTATATTGTTAATAAGGTTAAATATCTTTCATATGTTTATTATCATTTGGGTTTCCTCTTCTGCAAAATTCCACCTTACATCTTTTTTATTGTTTTTCTTATTGAGTGATGGTGTCAGAGGCATGTGAACCCAAGCAACTCCATCTTGAATAGGAGCTAAGTAAAAAGAAGGCTGAGACCTACTGGGCTGCATTCCCAGACGGTTAAGGCATTCTAACTTACAGGAGAAGATAGGAGGTCAGCACAAAATACAGGTCATGAAGACTTTGCCGATAAAACAGCTCGCAGTAAAGAAGATGGCCCAACCCCACCAAAACCAGGATGGCGACCAGAGTGACCTCTGGTGGTCCTCACTGCTACACTCCCACCAGCGCCATGACAGTTTACAAATGCCACAGCAACATCAGGAAGTTCCCCTGTGTGGTTTAAAAGGGGGAGGCATGAATAATCTACCCCTTGTTTAGCATATCATCAATAAATAACCATAAAAATGGGCAAGCAGCAGCCCTCCGGCTGCTCTGTGTATGGAGTAGCCCTTCTTTTGTTCCTTCACTTTCCTAAGAAGCTTGCTTTCACTTTACTCTGTGGACTTGCCCTGAATTCTTTTGCATGAGATCTGATAACACACTCTTGGGGTCTGGATCAGGGCCCCTTTCCTGGAACAATGGGAGTTCTTTATAGCTTGTCATACTAATGATATTTTATGTATTTATTGTAAATACCTTTAGCCACTTTGTGTCATGTATTTTTACTTTCTTTACAGCAGCTTTTGATGAACAAACATCCTTAATTTTAATATACTCCAATTCATCAATCTTGTTCTTTATGATAAATGGTTTAGTGTCTTGTTTTAGAAAATTCTTTGCTACCTCAAGGTCACAAGTGTCTTCCATATTTCTCTTAATGTTTCAAAATTTTGCCTTTCACATCTAAGCTTTATCAATTAACTATAAATGTTCCATTTAAAAATACAGAGATTGAAATTTTAGACTTCTAATTATCTGCTGAAATTGTGAAAGTCTAAAGTTAATCAATGTCTTTGTTCTCCATCTGGAAAATTTAAGGATGCAGAAAACTCAGTCATTCTTTAAGTTCTCTTTCCAACTGTCATGAGTATTTTTGGCTTACATCGCCAATTTCCTATTCACTCACTTACTCCTCTTTAGCTCTTTACTTATTCTTTTATCTCAGACATTCCGTCTGAGTCACTCTTTCTTCCACCTTTAGGCTTTTCTGTCGTGAGGATCTGCCAATGGAAAATCCTTAATCTTTGTCTGAAAATGTTTTTATTTTACCTTTGTTCTTAAAAGACATTTTCACTGGTCTACAGTTTTAGGTTGACAGTATCTTTCTTCAATCCTGGTCTCCCTTGTTGCCATTAAGAAATCATCTGGAAATCGAATAGCCACTCCATTAAAGACAGTCTGTCGGCCGGGCGCGGTGGCTCAAGCCTGTAATCCCAGCACTTTGGGAGGCCGAGACGGGCGGATCACGAGGTCAGGAGATCGAGACCATCCTGGCTAACATGGTGAAACCCCGTCTCTACTAAAAATACAAAAAATTAGCCGGGCGAGGTGGCGGGCGCCTGTAGTCCCAGCTACTCGGGAGGCTGAGGCAGGAGAATGGCGGGAACCCGGGAGGCGGAGCTTGTAGTGAGCCGAGATCGCGCCACTGAACTCCAGCCTGGGCGACAGAGCGAGACTCCGTCTCAAAAAAAAAAGACAGTCTGTCTTTTTTCACATCATGATTTTGTATATAAAAAACCATAAAGACTCCACCAAACAACTGTTAGAACTAATAAATGAATTCAGTAAAGTTGCAGGATACAAGTCAACATACAGAAATCAGCAGTGTTTTCGTATTCTAACAACGAATTATCTGATATGGTTTGGCTCTGTGTCCCCACCCAAATCTCATGCCTAATTGCAATCCCCACATGTCAGGGGAGGGACCTGGTGGGCGGGGATGGGATCTATGGGTGTGGTTCCCCCCCATGCTGTTTTCGTGATAGTGAGTGAATTCTCATGAGATCTGGTTGTTTGAAAGTGTGTGGCACTTTCGCCCTCTCGTCCTCTCTCTCCTTACCTGGCCGTGTAAGATGTGTGTGCTTCCTCTTAGCCTTCCACCATAATTGTGAGTTTTCCTGAGGCCTCCCAGTGATGCTTCTGCACAACCTGTAGAACTGTGAGTCCATAAAACCTCTTTTCTTCATAAGTTACCCAGTCTCAGGTAATTCTTTATGGTAGTGTGAAAATGGATTAATATACTATTAAAAAAAGTAATCAAGAAGACAATCTCGTTTACAATAGCAACCAAAAAAAAGGCCAATTTAGGATAAATTTAACCAAGAGGTGAAAGACCTGTACATTGAAAACTATGAAACGTTAGTGAAAAAAATTGAAGACACAAACAAATTGTGAATCTATATTCACAGATGGGAAGAATTGATATTGTTAAAATATCCATACTAATCCAAAGTGATCTACACATTCACTGCAATCCATACCAAAATTCCAATGAACTCTTTCACGGAAATAGGAAAAACATCCTAAAATTTGTGTGGAACCACAAAATAGCCAAAGCAATCTTCAGCAAATGAACAAAGCTGGAGTCCACACTATCTCATTCAAAATATATTTCAAAACTATAGTAATCAATACAGCAAGGTACTGGCATAAAAACAGACACATAGGCCAGTGGATCAGAATGGAGAGCCCAGAAATAAATCTATCCATTTACAGTGAGCTAATTTTCAACCAAAGTACCAAGAAGACATAATGGCGAAGAGACAGTCTTGTCAACAAATGGTATTGGGAAAACTGGATATCCACATGCGGAAGAATAAAACTGGACCCTTATCGTACACTGTATAAAAAATAATCTCAAATGAATTAAAGAGTTAAATGTATGACCTGAAATCTTAAAGCAACTAGAAAAAAATATAAAGAAAAAACTTGTCGATATTGGGTTAGGCAATGATTTTTTTGATACGACCCGAAAAGCACAGACAACAGAAGCAAAAATAGACAAATGGAGCTGCATCAAACTAAAAAGTTTCTGCATAGCAAAGGAGACAGTCAACAGAGTGCAGAGATAACTTATGGGGGGAGAAAATGTTTGCAAAGCATCTGTCTGATGTGGAACTCAATTCAATAGCAAAAAAACAAAACAAAACAAAACAAAACACAAGTAACCCAATTACAAAAATGGGCAAAGGACCTGAATAGACATTTCTCAAAAGAAGACAAATGGCCAACAGATGTATGAAATAGTGGTCAACATCAGAATCATCTGGGAAATGCACATCAAAACCACAGTGAGCTATCACTCATGTCTATTAGAATGGCTATTATAAAAAAGACAAAAAATAGCAAGTGTTAGCGAGGATGCAGAGAAAAGAGACCCTTTGTACACCATTGGTGGGAATGTCAGTTAGCACAGCCATTACTAATTAAGAGTGTGTGAGAACAGTATAGCGATTCCTAAAAAGTTAAAAGGAGAACTGCCATGTGATTCAGCAATCCTCATTACTTGATATGTACCCAAAGAAAATAAAATCAGTATGTTGAAGAGGTATTTCATTCCCATGTTCATTGCAGCATTATTCTCAACAGTTAAGATGTGGAATGACCCCAAGTGTCAATTGACAGATGAAGAAATAAAGGCAATGTAACATATATAATACATAGTATAGTACATACTGAATGGAATGTTATTCAGCCTTTTAAAAAAAGAAGGAAATTCTGCCATTTGTGACAACATGGATGAACCTGGAGGACATTATGTTAAATGAAATAAGCCAGGTGCAGAAGGACAAAGAAAGTGCATAATCTCACTCATATGTGGAATCTAAAAGAGTCTAACTCACAGAGGCAGAGGTAGAGTGGTGCTTGCCAGGGGGTGGAGAATGGGGGAAATGGGGAGATGTTGGTCAAAGGGTATAAACTTTCAAGTAAGGCAGGATGAATAAGCTCTAAAGAGCTAACATACTGCTTGGAGATTATTGTTAATACTGCATTGTGTACTTGAAATTTGCTAAGAGAGTAGATCTTAAGTGCTACCCATCCCCCCACCCACACACAGTAACTAGGTGAGGTGATGGATATATTAACCAGCTGATTTGCGGTGATCGTTTCACCATGCACATGTATATGAAAGCATCACTTCGTACTCTGTAATATAAACAATTTCTATTTGTCAATTATCCTTCAACAAAGCTAGAAAAAATAATGTAGTTTTATTCTGGTTCCTCTTTAAAAATTGTTTTCTTATTGTCAGTGGCATTTTTCAGCTTCACTGTGATGTATCTGGGTTTTTTGTCTGTGATGTGGATAGATTTTTTTTTGTCCTGGTTGGCATTTTTTGAGTACTTGAGTTTATGTACTGATGCCTTTATGGAAAATTCTTGGTATCTCTTCAAATATTGCTTGTTCTTCATGTTCTTGCTTCACAACAAACATCAGTTAGGCATACATTAATATTAATTTTCTCAATGCGCTTTCCATTTTTCTTTACTTGTCTTTCATATTTTACAAGAAATGATTGATGAAGAGGCACTCTGAGCTAAGTTGAGAAGGGCTAGGGGTGTTTCAGAGGGAAGACTGTGTGGTTTCCTGGAAAAGCTGAGAAGGAAAACCACACAGGCTGCTGCTCAGGGAATGATCGGGAGAGATATGATGTGAGGACGGTGACATGGGCAGGGAGAAGATTGTGTAGCATCTCCAGCCAAAAGGCAGCGGGAAACGCTTGTAGGGTTTGGGGTGATGGCGAAGGAATCAGACGTGTGTATTAAAAAAATCACCTGGGCCCTCGTGTAAAGAATGAATGGAAGAGGGCCAAACACAACGTCAGGAGACTAATTAAGAGGCTGTTGTAGTGTCCAGGCTTGTGCTGACATGATGGTAGCCAAGACAGAGAAGCAGATGGAATGAGAGATACTTAGGAGACAAAAGTCAACAGAACTTCATGTTGTGTAATTCTGGCTTCTAAAATCAGAATGAAATAGAAAGAAAGGACGTGCTGTGATATACAAAGAATAAGAGATATCATTGTTTTCAGACTGTATACCTAGGGAATCTCAAATCATCAACTGAAAAACGATTGGAATTAGTAAAATTATTTGTTTAATAACCATCACTTTCCCGGTTCCATTTATTTTCTCACTCTCTTTTCTCTCTCAAACCTCCCACATCTTTTCTCGCTTTCTTAATGCCCCAGCATCTCACTCTCCACCAGGGATGTGCTTTTAGTTTCAGAGACAAGCTAAAAGCAGTCAGAAGAGACTCTGCACATGCTCCCGCCACGGTACCCGCCCCCATTTATGTGTAGTATCTCCTTGGGCTCCATCTTTTCTCATATTGCTAAAAGTAAGCAGCCCTCACTAAGGCCAAGCTCCCCGTGTGTGAACTGGCTTCTACTCCTTCTACTGCCTCAATTCTCGGTCTGGCTCAGTCTCACCACTTTTCTTCTCTATTAGTTGATTCATATCAACACAGGAACATGACCTAATTCTTTCCTTTTTACAGAGACTCACTTGACCCCATGTACATATCCAGTTGCATTTCCCTCTTTCCCTGCTCCCATTTGCAGCATCACTGCTTCATATGATGAGGCGCTGTGTCCCCACCCAAATCTCATCTTGAACTGTAATCCCCTCAGCGTGTCAAGTGGGGGAGGTGATTGGCTCATGGGGGCAGTTCTCCCATGCTGTTATTGTGATAATGAGTGAGTTCTCATGAGATCTGATGGTTTTATAAGCATCTGACATTTCCCTGGTTGCCCTTCTGTCTCCTGCTGCCATGTAAAGAAGGTTCTTGCTTCCCATTGGCCTTCTGCCATGACTGTAAGTTTCTTGAGGCCTCCTCAGCTTTGTGGAGCTATGAGCCAATTGAAACTCTTTCCTTCATAAATTACCCAGTCTCGGGTAGTATCATTATAGCAGTGTGAGAATGGACTAATACATTGCTCGAAAGACTTGTCTACACTCACTGTCTACAATTTCTCCCTTCCCACTCTCTCAGACGCACTCAGTAGGTACATTTCCACCTCATCACTGAACCTGATTTGGTGAAGGTCATAAGTGATAACAAGTTGCTAAATCCATGTGGGCAAAAGTCGATGACTTAATGACACAAGCGTGTAAACATTGTCCCCTTGCCTCAAGGTGCAGTGAGCCTCCTTGCAGGTTCAGACTGAAGCTCATCTCCAGCTGAAATAATGCATATTCTTACTGAGCTTTGCCTCCTGCCCTATTCTGCTGCCTGCACGTCCCTGATGACTCTCAATAAATCATTTACAAACATTCTCTCTGAGGCTCTACTTCTAGGCAGCCAACTCAAGACAGTTGCTCTGTGCCTCATCACTGGATATTCGGAGAAAAACTTTTCATATCTGTGTCCAAATTTAAACCATCTTAACTTAGTAATGAACCTTTATCAAGATCCCAGTCTATCACATCTGGGATTTTTGGAGGTAGTTAAGAAGTTCTACTTAGGTCTTTCTGTGTCCCTGACCTAGTTAGGAACGTAATTTCACTCAGATGAGGATATCTTGCTTAGAATTGTAATCAATCCCTTACACAGTCTCCAGTAATTAACACAGAACTGGCACATGGTAGGTATTCAAGAAATGCTTTTGAATGAAGGAATCATTGCATTTAGCCCTCTCTTGGACTTCGGCCATTTGCCTTGTGTTGTTGCTTTTAGTGTCTTTTGCCCTGTAGAATCTGAAGTTTGGAGAAGATGCTGACTTCTGCTTCCATACAAGCAGTACATACATGAAAAAGGCAAAGCTTCTCTTCTAAAACAAACAAACAAACAAACAAACAAAAAAGCTTGTTGAGAATGGATAAATGATCTAGCTCAGATGTCTTCACAAAACAGTCTCTTAGTAAAAATCAGTTCATGAAGTCAGAGAACCTCATGGTGGAAGGAATTGTGATGGAATTTATTCCAGTCAGTTCTTGTTCTAATGCTCCGATCATGTGATGAGGTAGCATAAGTGAGAACACACGCGGGCATGCAATTAGGTTTGTTAAACCCGTTTCCTGGGAATTCTTGTTTATCTTGGACAGTAAACGTTTCTGATGGGTAAACATGTTTTCTTTCCTATTCACGTATCATTATGCCTTCTAATTTCCATTCATTAGTCTACATTCTATCAACTGGGGCAACGTTGAGCAAATATAATTTTCTGTCACAGGATGATGTGATAGTTAATATTGAGTGTCAACTTGATTGGACTGAAGGATGCAAAGTATTGTTCCTTGGTGTGTCTGTGAGGGTGTTGCCAAAGGAGATTAACATTTGAGTCAGTGGACTGGGAGAGGGAGACCCACATTGAGGGTGGGTGGGCACCATTTAATCAACTGCCAGCACAGCTAGAATAAAGCAGGCAGAAGGTGGGACAAGATGACTTGCTGAGTCTTCTGGCCTCCATCTTTCTCTCGTGCTGGATGCTTCCTGTTCTCAAACATCAGAATCCAAATTCTTCAGCTTTTGGACTCCTGGACCTACACCAGTGATTTGCCAGGGGCTCTCGGGCCTTCAGTCACAGACTGAAGGCTGCACTGTTGGCTTCCCTACTTTTGGGATTTTGCGACTTGAACTGGCTTCCTTGCTCCTCAGCTTGCAGACAGCCTATTGTGGGACTTCACCTTGTGTTTGTGTGAGTCCATACTCCTTAATAAACTCCCCTTTATGTATTCATCTATCATATTAGTTATGTCCCTCTGGAGAATCTGTCTAATGTAGATGGCCTTTCAAATATTTGGAAATAATTATCCTACTCCCTCTGAGTTTCTTTAATACATATTTTTCTGTTTTTTGTCAAAATCTAACTCCTCTAATGTGTTCAGGTTCCCACCTCCTCTGGCTCTCAAGGACTTCTCTTTCCTGTCTCTACCTCATTTTGTCAATCTCTCTCTCTCTTTCTTGAATACATTATCCTAATAGGACTATCCTTCATCTAGGATATTATTCTACAACTCTGTCAGATTCAACATCCCCTTTTTTAAAGCAAATATGTTTGCTCCTTTTTTTTCCCTCCAAAATGAAATTCATTGACATTTTAACTTACACACCCGGTAAAAATATGAATAAAATGCCTTAGCCATAATAAAATGGAGAAATAAAAGGTTTGCAATATATAACAGGACAGTATGTTTTAATATGTAAATACTTGGAACATGAGGCTAGTAGTTTCTGAAACGGCTCCCAGTTACCCGTTTGTGCCATTCCCTGCCTTTGAGTGTGGGTTAGACCTAACTCTGTTCTGATGAAGAGGGTACAGCAAAAGTGATGGCATGTCCCTTCCATGATTGCATTACAAAAGCTGTGACTTCCATCCTTCTCTCTCTCTAGTCCC
>NW_012114252.1:17121069-17155100 GCF_000951035.1 Colobus angolensis palliatus
ACATATTTTTCTGTTTTTTGTCAAAATCTAACTCCTCTAATGTGTTCAGGTTCCCACCTCCTCTGGCTCTCAAGGACTTCTCTTTCCTGTCTCTATCTCATTTTGTCAATCTCTCTCTCTCTTTCTTGAATACATTATCCTATTAGGACTATCCGTCATCTAGGATATTATTCTACAACTCTGTCAGATTCAACATCCCCTTTTTTAAAACAAATATGTTTGCTCCTTTTTTTCCCTCCAAAATGAAATTCATTGACATTATAACTTACACACCCGGTAAAAATATGAATAAAATGCCTTAGCCATAATAAAATGGAGAAATAAAAGGTTTGCAATATATAACAGGACAATATGTTTTAATATGTAAATACTTGGAACATGAGGCTAGTAGTTTCTGAAATGGCTTCCAGTTACCCCTTTGTGCCATTCCCTGCCTTTGAGTGTGGGTTAGACCTAACTCTCTTCTGATGAAGAGGGTACAGCAAAAGTGATGGCATGTCCCTTCCATGATTGCATTACAAAAGCTGTGACTTCCATCCTTCTCTCTCTCTAGTCCCCCAACACAGCCCGTTTTCTCTCTGGCTCTTCTTGCTTGTTCTGATAAGGGAAGCTGCCAGATAGAGAGGCCTATGTTGAAACAAACTCTGCGCAGCCTCAGGCGCATTGCCAGGGAGGATCTGAGGCCTTCAGTCCCACAGTCTGCAAGAAACGGAATCCTGCCAACAACCACATGTGTGAGCTTAGACACCGATCCATCCCCAGTTGATTGCAGCTTTTATCAGAGCCCCTGAGCCACAGAAACCAGCTGAGTTGTACCTGAATTTCTGACCTACAGAAACTGAGATAATAAATGTTGTTGTTTGAAACCACCAAATTTTAAGATAATCTGTTACTCAGCAATATGTAACTAATATAATCCACAATGAAGTAGTGAGATGCGTGCATCTACTCTTAGGGAATTATTTGGATATGAAAGGAGTAAGATCAGAAATCATTCTCAACAGAAAGTTCAGGGCAGAGAAAGAGCAGAGAGCCAAGTAGACCCTGGATTAAAAGCCAAGGTTAGGTTAAAACTAGTTTTAGGATAACCAGAGTTATTCCAATATATATGTATATTTTTAAAATCAGCCCCTCTACAGCCAAACAATCTTCACGGCATGTATTCTAAGTTAAAAATCTTAACTAACAATAAGATCCTTGATGCTTTAGTTCCCTGGGTGAACACTGTGATTTGTTTATAGAACCTACATGTCTTCCTTGACAAATGCTATGATATTTAAAAGATGTATATCCTCAGTGCCCTTTTAAACAGCGTTTTCCCCCTCAAATGTGTGTAACTTTTAATGATAACTTCACTGTTTCCTTCTCTGCTCAGCCTCAGGATGTTCCATCTCCCCTACTTGAATGCCTGAGGCCCTTCTTTCCCCAGTGACCCCAAGGAAATTCTTGGAGGGGTTTCTTAGCCTGTGGATTTTTTCTCCACAAGGGTATAAAATAAGAGGATGAGGGAAATAACCTTAACTGAATACATGGTGATATGGTTTGTCTGTGTCTCTGCCCAAATCTCATCTTGAATTATAGCTCCCATAATTGGGAGATAATGGAATCATGGGGGCAGTTTTCCCCATACTGTTCTCATGGTATTGAAGAAGTCTCACGAGATCTGACGATTCTGTTTCCCCTTTCTCTTGTCTCTTATTCTGTCTTACCACCACCATGTAAGGGGTGCCTTTCACCTTCCGCCATGATTGTGAGGCCTCTCCAGCCACGTGGAGCTGTGAGTCCATTAAACCTCTTTTTCTTTATAAATTACCCAGTCTTGGGTGTGTCTTTATCAGCTGCATGAAAACGGACTAATACACATGAATAGCAGGTCAAGACAAATGTTACAGACTGAATGTTTTGTTCCGACCTAAATTCCTATGCTGAAGCCGTAACAGCCGATGTGACTGTATTTGGAGGTGGGGACCATAAGGAGGGAATTGGGGTTAAAAATGATCAAGATCCATTAGGCTTAGAGAGACTAGAGCGCTCTCCCTCATCTCCCAACCCAGGCACACACAGACAAGAGGTCATATGAGCATGCGGTGAAATGGCTGCACCTATAAGCCAAGAAAAGAGGTCTTAGAATAAAACCTGATTTATAGGCACCTTGCTCTTGGACTTCCAGCCTCAACAACTGTGGGAAATACATTTCTTTTGTTTAAGGCACCCAGTCTGTGATTTTTTTTTAATGGCAATTTGAGCAGACTAAGACAATAGGTTATAGACTCAGGCCATTAAAGTGACAAAAATGAGGAAGTATGATAATCTTATAAATGAGTGCAACCTTATTAATGATTTGTAAATATAGATAAAAAGAATTTTTTTGTTATGATGTGGGTCAGAGTGGTATGGAGTATCATAGAAAACACATTTCTTTGCAACTCTACCTGACTGTAGGCCATCCATACATTCAGTCCTAATTTTGGATGAGATTTACAAAAGTTGTGCGGGACAAAGGGCTATTTTACCTTTGCACATTGCTGTGATATCTGGCATCTCTGGCTCCTGACTACTCAATTCCAGTCATTCCCCTTTAATGATTTGACAATCAGAAATAATCCCATAAATTTTCAAAACTCCCTTCTGAGTGGTGACACCCCTATTGAAAATCATTCCTCTATTATTTCTTTAAAATTCATCATCAACTGCTGTCAACTCAACTGTCAAAACAAGTCCTGCCATTCATACATGATTAGTTCATGTCTGTGAGCAAGAATCCGCCCTCAGTTCAGGGAAGGAGCATAAGATCTAGTCCTAAATCAATCAGTGCACTGTATTCATCTGGTGACAATAGCTAGACATGACCCAATCAGAGCCAATGACACATAATGGAGCTTTTGATTAATATCTTGGGAAAGAGACTCTAGTCCTCCCAGCCACCTTGAATGACAGAGGCTGTAGGTATGAAGCTGCTTTAACCATCTGGCGTGTTGCAGAGCCTCCAGTAAAAACCAATCCAGAGGAATGCATAGTTGGGTTTGGGTTCTCTATGTGTGATACTTCCCATGCATTAAGTCATGCAAGATTTGAAAAGGAGGAAACTGTATTCCTGCTTTATAGTCAGATTGGGGGTACCTAACAGCATGGTGTACGAAGAGCTTGTATATGGAATCTGTGACCCTAGCATTTTCATATAATATTTTCTGCACTTTCTAGACCACTGAACCAGTTATATGCTCCAAAGGTTACATCTTGTACCCTGAGGGGAGGAAAGAAAAAGCAAGTTTACACACAGGTGCACAAAATACCTTCCCAGTTCTAATTGTTTTGTTTATTGTCTGTCTCTCTTCACTTGAATGTAATCTTCATCAGGCCAAGATTTGCTACCTGTTTTGTTTATTGCTGTACTCCTGGTGCTGAAGATGGTGCCACTGAGATGAGGGAAAGGTAAGCCTTGGCTTCCTGATTTTTTATTTGCCATCTAAACAGTATTTATCAATACCATTCCCTTTCTGCTTTTTAACTTTTTATTATGAAAAATTTCCAATATATACAAGGTAGAGAAAATGAACTTTCTTGTGCTCATTACTCAACTTCGCAATTATCGTGGTCAATTCATTTTCACTTGTATCCACAACTCTCCCTCTTTGCCTCTCTAACTAGATTATATTAAAGCAAATCTCAAGAAGCTTCTACACACTTTTTTTAAAAAATTTTATGGGTACATAGTAGGTATATATATTTATGGGGTACATGGGATATTTTGATACAGACATGCAATGTGAAATAATCACATCATGAAAAGTAGGGTATCCATATCCTCAAGCATTTATCCTTTGTGTTACAAACAATCCAATTATACCATTGTAATTACTTTTGAATGTACAGTTAAATTATTTTGACTACAGTTGCCCTGTTGTGCTATCAAATACTAGGTATTATTCATTCTTTCTACTTTTTTGGTACCTCTTAACCATCTCCACCTTCTCCCCATCCTCCATTACACTTCCTAGCCTCAGGTAACCATCCTTCTACTCTCTAAGTCTGTAAGTTCAATTGTTTTGATTTTCACATCCCACAAATAAGTGAGAGCATTTGATGTTTGTCTTTCTGTGCCTGGCTTATGTCACTTAACATAATGACCTCCAGTTCCATCCATGTTGTTGCAAATGACAGGATCTCATTTGTTTGGATGGTTGAATAGTACTCTATTCTGCGTAAGTACCACGTTTTCTTTATCCATTCTTCTGTTAGTGAACACTTCGGTTGCTTCCAAATCTTGGCTATTGCGAATAGTGCTGCAATAAACATGGGAGTGCAGATATCACTTCAATATACTGATTTTCATTCTTTTGGGTATATACTCAGCAGTGGGAATGCTGGATCATATGGTGGCTCTATTTTTAGTTTTTTGAGAAAACTCCAAACTGTTCTCTGTAGTGGTTGTACTTTACATTCTCACCAAGTGTGCACGAGGGTCCCCTTTTCTCTACATCCTCTCCAGCATTTGTTATTGCCTATCTTTTGGATAAAAGCCATTTTAACTGGGGTGAAATTATATCTCATTGTAGTTTCGACTTGCATTTCTCTGATGGTCAGTGATGTTAAGCACATTTTCATATGTCTGTTTGCCATTTGTATATCTTCTTTTAAGAAATGTCTATTCAAATCTTTTGCCCATTTTTTAATTGGATTGCTAGATTTTTTTTTTTTTCCTTTACAGTCATTTGAGCTCCTTATATTCTGGTTACTAATCCTTTGTCAACTGGGTAGTTTGCAAATATTTTCTCCCATTCTGTGGGTTGTCTCTTTACCTTTTTGATTGTTTACTCACTGTGCAAAGCTTTTTAACTTGATGTAATCCCATTTGTCCATTTTTGCTTTCATTGCCTCTGTTCATAGGGTATTACTCAAGAAATTTTTACTCAGACCAGTATCCTGGAGAGTTTCCCCAGAGCTTTCTTATAGTAGTTTCATAGTTTGAGGTCTTAGATTTGAGTCTTTAGTACATTTTGATTTGTTTTTTTCTAAACTAAAAATCAACAGGAGATAGGGTGCAAGTTTTATTCTTATGCATATGGTATCCAGTTTTCCCAGTATCATTTATTGAAGAAACTGTCCTTTCTCCGATGTATATTCTTGGCACCTTTGACAAAAATAAGTTCACCATAGGCGTGTGGATTTGTTTCTTGGTTCTCTATTCTTTTTCATTGGTCTGTGTGTCTGTTTTTATGCCAGTATTTTGCTATTTTGGTTACTGTAGCTCTGTAGTATAATTTGAGGCCAGATAATATGATTCTTCTAGTTTTGTTGGTTTTGCTTAGGATAGCTTTATCTATTTTGGGTCTTTTGTGGTTTTATATACACTTTATATTGTTTTTCCTATTTCTGTGAAGAATGTCATTGGTATTTTGGTAGGGATTGCATTCAATCTGTAGATTACTTTGTGTAGTATGGACATTTTAACAATATTCATTCTTCCAACCCATGAACATGGAATATCTTTGCTTTTTTTTATGTCCTGTTCAATTTTGTTAATCAGTGGTTTTATTGTTTTCATTGTTGAGATCTTTCACTTCTTTGGTTAATTTCTAGGTATTTAATTTTATTTGTGGTTATTGTAAGTGGATTACCTTTTTGTTTCTTTTTTCAGATTGTTCACTGTTGGCATGTAGAAACGCTGCTGATTCTTGCATGTTGATCTTGTATCCTGCAACTTTACTGTATTTGTTTATCATTTCTAATATTTTTCTGGTGAAGTCTTTAGGTTTCTCCAAATATCAGATCATATTACCTGCAAACAAGGATAATCTGACTTTTGGCTTTCCAATTTTGAAGCCGTTTGTTTCCTTCTGTTTTCTGATTGCTCCGGTTAAAACTTCTAGTACTATATTGAATAACAGTGGTGAAAGTAAGCATCCTTGTCATGTTCCAGATCTTAGAGGAAAGGCTTTCAGTTTTTCCCCATTCAGTATGATACTTGCTGTGGGTCTGTCACAGACGGCTTTTATTATGTTGAGCTATGTTCTTCTATGCCCAGTTTTTTGAGGGTTTTTATTATGAAGGATGTTGAATTTTATCAAATGCTTTTTCAGCATCAATTGAAATAATCATATGGTTTTTGTCCTTTATTCTGTTCATATGATGTATCACATTGATAATTTGCATATGTTGAATCATCCCTGGAATAAATCCCACTTTGTCATGACAAAGTATGTTTTACATATATTGTTGAATTCAGTTTGCTAGTATTTTGTTGAGGATTTTTATATCACTATTCATCAGAAATATTGGCCTGCAGTTTTCATTTTTTGATGTGTCTTTGGGTTTGGTATCAGGATCATACTGACCTTGTAGAATAAGTTTGGAAGTATCCTGTCCTCTATTTTTCAGAATAGTTTGAATATAATTAGTATTAGTTGTTTTCTAAACATTTGGTAGAATTCAGCAGTGAATCCATTAGGTTCTGGGCTTTTCGTTACTGTGAGACTTTTATCACAGCTTCAGTTCTTGTTATTTGTTATCAATTTGTTTATGTTTAGAATTTCTTTCTGGTTCAGTCTTGGTAGGTTGTCTGTGTCTGGAGCGTATCCATTTCCTCTAGATTTTCCAATTTATTGGCACATAGTTGCTCCTAGTAGCCACTAATGGTCCTTCGAATTTCTGCAGTATCAGTTGTAATGTCTCCTTTTTCATCTCTGATTTTATTTAGTTAGGTCTCCTCCCTTCTTTTCTGCGTTAGTCTGGCTAAAAGTTTGTCAATTTTGTTTATCTTTTCAGAACACCAATATTTTGTTTTGTTGATCGTTTGTATTGTTTTCTTCATTTTAAACTCATTTATTTCTGCTCTGGTTTGTATCATTTCTTTTCTTCTATTAATTTCAGGTGTGGCTTGCTCTTGTTTTTCTAGCTCTTTAAAATGCATCATTAAGTTATTTACTTGAAGATTTTTTTTCTTTTTTGATGTAGGTGCTTATAGCTATACATTTCCCCCCTAGTACTGCTTTCATTGTATCCCATAGGTTTTGGCATGTTGTGTATTCATTTTCATTTGTTTCAAGAAATTGTTCAATTTCCTTCTTAGTTTTTTCATTGACCTACTGGTCATTCAGGAGCATGTTGTTTAATTTCCATGTGTTTGCATAGTTTCCAAAATTCCTTTTGTTGTTGATTTTTAGTTTTATTCCATTGTGGTCAGAGAAGATGAATGATATTATTTCAATTGTTTGAATGTTTTAAGACTTGTTTTGTGATCTAACATATGGTCTGTTCTTGAGAATGATCCATATGCTGAAGAAAAGAATGTGTATTCCATTGGATGAAATGTTCTGTAAATGTCTATTAGGCCCATTTGTTCTTCTTTTAACAATTCGTCTCTAGTTTCTGGGACATGCCTCCTTATTCGTTATCTCTTTTCTTTCTAGCCACTCTTCCTTAGTCTCTGAGCTTCTGGGGAGCTCTGGAGTAGGGATGGTCCTTTGCAGTTGTCCTACCCTGAGATGGGGGGATGGGTCTTTATTATCATTGGTCAGTCATTGAGTCAGAGCTCAGAGCTGCTTTCTGGGAGGGGATGAAAACTTGGGTGGAGCTCTCTTCAACTGTTGTAGAGTGAATCTGAGTAGCTCGCCACAGCATCCACTACAATCTTCCCCTTATGCTCTCATATCCATTACTTTCATATAATAAGTTTTGAGTACAGCTTCCGTAAGTTTTTGCTTGGTCTGTTTAGTGTTGCTTTAAAAGAATACCCGAGGCTGGATAATTTATAGAGAAAAGAGGTTTATTTGGCTCACAATTGTGGTGGCTGGAAAGTCCCAGAGCCTGGCACCAGCATCTGCTTGTCTTCTGCTGAGTGCCTCCTGCTGCATCACCACATGGTGATGAAGTAGAAGAGGAAGCAGGTATGTGCAAAGGGGACCAAACATGAGAGATGACTTCACTTTGTAACAGCATGTTCTTGTGGGAACTAATTTATTTCTAGGAGAATTAACCCAGTTGCAGATAAAGAGATTAATCCATCTTAATGACCTAATCATCTTTTAAAGGCAGCACCTCCCAACACCACCATATTGGGAATTAAGGTTCCACCATGAATTGTGGCTGGGGCACTCAAACCATAGCAGTCTCTTTTCCTAGTATGTTATGAGAGGAAGGTTATTAGGATGAACCACAAACTCTGCAGCTGATCTCAAGACTGCAACTGACAGTCATCATCTTCCTCCTGTACTACCAATTCTAGAGTCCCTTCACCACCAGTTACCACTTTCGCTGATATAGGTAGCTGCTGAAGTGACCCTAATTTCTGAGAGGGGTAAGATCCTGATCACAATGTTCTTCTTAGGTTTTGGAGGTTGCATTTATCCATTTACTTTTAATATTGATCATAAAAACAAGAGGCAACCTGGTGGATTACCTACGTACGAAACACCTTCTTCTTGGCCTCCATTTGTGTAAAAGCAGGTATCTGTCCTCTTGATGATTAGGCTCAACTCTCCTGCCAGGATGACCACTCCTTTTGTTGACTGATGGACACTTATGGCATGAAGAGATTGAAGTGTTCAGGCAGATGCCATTGCTTAAAATTTAGTGTGTCTCTTACCATGACCTCTGCTACAAGTATACCTCTTCAGAGAACGAGGCCTTCTGTGTCTGCAGAGCCCAGTGTAATGGGGATGGAAAGCATGAATTCTCCAATGGGCTCAATTTACAATAATAATAAGAGGGGCCACTAGTTCTACTTCTCGGTTCATAGGCCTCGGTATCTATTGACTCTTACCATATGCTGCATCCTAGAGAATGGCACCCCTTACTCAGAGAGTATATTCTCCATGCTGGAATCTCAGCAGCATTTCCAAAAGGTCTTTCCAACAGAGTTGCAGCTTCTAGTTGTGTGATGGAGCCATGGCCATATGCCCATTGCCACACCTCCTTTCATGTGACATAGTTTTCTTCGTGTGATACAATGTTTTATGAGAATTCAATGCCAGTGGATCAACCACTATATTAGCCCTTGGATATTGGTACTGGCTAAGGAAAAAAGACAAACCTATACCAAGAATATGTCAGTTCAAGCTATGATGTGTCACTGTTTCATATGGGGTGTGTGTGCGGTGGGGGCACAGTGTAGTCAACTTGCCACCAAAAGACAAATTGGTCTCCTTGAGGATGGTGCAATACTGCGAGCTGAGGGTTGTCTCTGGTGCTGATGACTTGGACATTCAGCAGCAGGAGCTACATCAACATTGGAGAGTGGAAACACATGCTTTGAACCCATGTATAGCCTCTATCTTTGCACCATGGCTGCCCTGGTCATATTCAATTACAGCTGTACTGGAGCAGCCAAAGACAGAGGATGACTGATGTCAACTGGCTGAGCCATTCCACTGACCAAGTTGTTAAGTGCCTGTTCTGCAGTGGAGGATCTTGAGTGGGTATTCAAATGTAACATGGAGATCTTCACACTTTGAACTCACTCCCTTATATCCAGCCACATGTTTTTCCCAGACATATGCGTCTCCAAGTTTTCAACCTTTCTCCTTTCAGGTCCTTGACACACCTGTCAAGTCATTCACCACTGCCCATTTATCTACACATATTCTTACCATGACCACCTCTCTCACCAAGTAACCAAAACGGAAGAAGAGGTGCACCACTGTGCCCATTGGGAGCATTCCCCCTTAATGCTCTATTTAATGTCACGCCTGAGAGGACCTGTGTTCAGCAGCAGTTTGTTTTAGCTTGCACTCCCAGACCAAACAACACATTCATGAATCAAACTTGGCTTTTCTCTTCCTCTGTCAGATGATTATCAGGGACCTCTCTCCATGTAGCCATTATAAAGATTTGAGGGAGAGATGCAAGTGCAACAATGGTGATAACATGCAGGCCAGGATCATCTGGTTTTGTAGGTTATTTGTATCCTTTAAACAAATGCCCTTTAAACACAAATAAGCTACAAAACTTATTATTATTATTATTATTATTTTGGTTCATGACCACCATAAATGTACTACTTCCATCTTACAGTGGATTATGTTGGGGCTACTTGGCCTTATGACTTGTTGAATTTGAATTCAATTCACAAAGGGGAATTCCAATTGCATGGTACATGAGGTACCACAGTCAGGTGCTCTACCCCTAGCAGATCCTAATAGCGCACCAAAAGCTAGTTTCTAAATGGATTATAATTCTCACTGCAGCTGACATAGTCTTCTTTCAGAACCCTAAGGGTATACATTGGAGTCTACTGAGGCTTGTCATGAATTCCTAAGAGCATCTTTTTCCATTACAGAGACTTCAAACACATAGGGCCTGCCAGGTCATATGATGAAAACCACAGACCCTGTTATGTATCACGTCCCAGACCTGGTCCAGAGCCATTTCCTGATCCGAGCTATGCTCCAAGCTGACAGGCTTTTGTGTCATCCCGTAAGTGGATTGGAGCAGTATTTTCCAAATTTGAACTGTGGTGTCCTCAGAAACTGAAGAGGCTGTCATCCTGTTTCCTTGTCGCTTCCTGAACCACATTGTGTGACTTAGGAAGCAATCATTTGTCCTTTAATTTAAGAAAAAATGCCCCAGCTTCTCTAGGCCACTAATTTCCCCCCAAAAACTTCACTAATGTGGCAGATCTTGTGTTCATCGATTTTATTACGAACGCTCTGAAGTGCGTGCGCCCTTGTGAGGCCTCCAGCATACTGGCCACTTCTTGCGCATCCAGTCTAATGAACATGCTATAATAGTATAGCGGACTACTGTGATGCTCTGTGGAGTGTGGGGATGGTGCAGGCCTCTCTGTATCATCTTATGATTGTAGGCAGGACATGTTTCTGTATGTTCCGAGTAAATGCGAACTGTTTCTGACCCTCCTTATTCTGCTCTTGTTAAAGATGTCACGCCTGATGAACATGGTGAAACCCCATTTCTACTAAATACAAAAAAACTAGCCAGGCGTGGTGGTGCATGCCTATAATCCCAGTTGCTTGGGAGGCTGAGTGAGGAGAATCGCTTGAACCAGGGAGGTGGAGGTTGCAGTGAGCTGAGATCACCCCACTGCACTCCAGCCTGGGCAACAAGAGCGAAACTCCATAAAAAAAAAAAAAAAAAAAAAAAAAAAAATCACATCTGGTACAACATCAGCAATGGGACTCACTACTTGACTGAGTTTGGTGTTGTCTCCTGTCACTCTCCAGTGTCTGGGTGGTATATTAAATGGGATATGATGGGGCCCACCAGCCCCAAGTAGTTTAGGTGTTGAAGAATAGCACCAAGCCTTTTCCCCAGGTGTGTGATACTGTTTATTGACTGTGTTGGCCAGGGGAGCAGTAGCAGAGCTTTTCACTTAGCCTCCCCCAATAGGATAGCTCTTATTCCAAAGGCCAAGGAACCTATGTAGGTGTTTTGCCAACTTCCAAGTATATCCACTCCAATTGCACATTTGGGAAGCAGGAAAATGACCATGAATCCAGTGGACCATTGGAACCCAGATCAGGGCAGAAACTCCATTCATTTCCTGGTCCACAAGCATCCTACTCCAATCGAGGGCCCTAAGGAGTCCCGAGTCCTCTGGGTGTGAATGTCAGCTCAGGCCCCGTGTCTAGCATTTCTCAAAATGTTTGCATATTCTGCTTTTCCACTGTATAGTTGTTTAAATAAGTGACCACAGGCACATTTGGCAAAGAACCATTAGAACCGTAACTGTGTTCCCTTGACATGGGTGCTCCTGAGAACCTGACCTCCCTTTGAGTTAGTGGATTCTGGGTCAGATAAACTGACTCAAAGATTAAGATCTGTTTTATTTCTTCTTCCATCATCTATCACACACTTGCACCATTTCAACTTTACTTAATGTGGGCTGTGATTTTCTCCAAAGTTCCAGGAGTCATCCTAGCAGTGTGATGAAAACATCTCCAAGAGTCCTTGTCAGGGTGGCAAATCATCTATCACAGTAAACTGCGCCCATATAAATAAACTCACCCTTTTCCAACTTCATGCTTCCCCTGCTTTGATTCATCTCCCTCATTCAGTCCCATGAACAGTCTCTGGCTTTGGCCATTGCACATTGGCCTGCTGCCCTTAGGCACATGGTTCCTTCCTTTGCTCAGCAGGGTCTGCATTTCCCCTCCACGTGCTTTCTCACTTGACTCTAGTGATGGGTCTGCTCAAGGCAGGAGGTGGGGATGGGTCCTTAGGAGTCGTGTGTTGTCTTGCAACGCAGACTTCTAGATCATGTTCAAGCAAGGGCAGAGCACAGCCTCTCCCAGGGAGGTCAGGGCCACCTGTGTAGGCCCAGAGGGCTCTGAATGGAGTGTTGAGGTTTTGTTTTGTTTTGAGATAGAGTCTCACTCTGTCACCCAGGCAGGAGTGCAGTGGTGTGATCTCAGCTCACTGCAACCTCCACCTCCCAGGTTCAAGCAATTCTCGTGCCTCAGCCTCCCGAGTAGCTGGAACTACAGCCACATGCCGCCACACTTAGCTAATTTTTTTGTATTTTTAGTAGAGGCCAGGTTGCACCATGTTGGCCAGGCTGGTCTCTAACTCCTGACCTCAGGTGATCTGCCTGCCTGGGCCTTCCAAAGTGCTGGGATTAACGGAGTGAGCCACTGTGCCTGGCCTCAAGTGTTGAGGTTTTGAGAGCATTAATTCTGATGTCCCACTCATCCCTAATAGGCCCCTGACATTGTCATAGCAGACTAACCAGAGCTAAGAATTCAAATTTTTTTGAAGTGCTGCTATTCTTATAGTTAATTCCTGGGCCTTATCCATAGCTTTTTCAGTCCTCCTGCTACAGGAGATAAGTCTCTTCCGATGCCTCCAGTGAGGCTTTCTCCCTTTCACTTTCCTTTCAATGATGATTCACAGCCCTGAGCCTCACATTGTCTTTCTCTAATGCCTCCAGTGACTCAGCCAGAGCCATTAGAGTCCATTGTTCTCAGGATTGGTACTTTTTCTAACTCTCAAAAGCCTGGGAGATTGCCATCTACCAGGGTATTCTCTCACACCCCAGGTCATCACCAGTGAAAGTTCTGACCCTTGCACTTCTCCAGCAAGCAGGGCTGGGGCTTCACTGCCAGCCAGCAGGAGGATGAACCAGCCCTACCATTCCACTTTAGAGTCCATCTTCTTGGATCACTCCTGGCACCAACTGTATTGAGTCAAGTTCTCTGGGAAACAGACTTGATTTTTACTTGGAGGTAAAAATTTCCATAAAAAGTTTTTTGGGGAGTGATCTTCGTGCTTATACCTATAAAGGAGTAAAGGCGGTCACACTGGGCAGGAGATGTTGAGCTTTGTTGCAGTTGCAGCAGAGGAATCGGTCAATCTTGCATGGAGTCTGACCTGGGAGGGCCTCCCGGACCTGTACCACCATGAGGCAAGAGACCAGGCCCCTGAATCCCACCTTTGTGCATGAGTCTGACCTGGGAGGGCCCCCAGACCTGTACCACCATGAGGCAAGGGGCCAGGCCCCTGCATCCCACCTTTGTGCGGTGAGTCATTGGATGCAGCTGCCCCTGGGACGATGCTATGAACTTGGGCAGGGTGGCTGTCTTCAGCTGGGAGCAGTTTCCAGGGAGGGACTCAGTGGAGAGCCCTGACAACTGACCCCCAACCCACCAACACTCTCAGCTGTGGAGAGGATGACAGGGTCTGCCTGGACATCACAGCAGCCGCAACGACCCCTTTTTCATCCCTCCTAATATGTCTGCCCCCTTTTGTATGTTTATTCTCCCTAGGTTTGTATTCTCAGGCTTTTTCTTCTTTGGCGTGCCTTTCTTTGGGGGGATGGGGCTGCAGGGAGTGTTGCATCTACTTCCTACTACAGATGCTGCACCCTGTCCTCCGATCTCCGTGATTCCTGCCCACTGGTTTATCCTTCTGTTTGTACCGGACCTCTTTGAACTTCCCACCTGTTTGCATCACCTCCCCAACTTCCCGATTCGCCCCCCAAGTCCTATATCTGTACGGTACCTGTGCATGCCTTGTAAGTCCCCACGGCTTGTACGTTGCGGACCCAGGCTTCTGTCCTTCAGTTTCCAGCCCCAATATCACAACCTGTTTGGAAGTGGACATGTGTTAAATTAGTGCATGTTCCCTACTTTTTGCCTTGGTGTCCACTGCTGCTCTGTCTTTCCACCCTGTCCCCCTCCCTCAGTCCATTATCCACAGCCTTTTTTTTTTTTTTGAGACCGAGTCTCGCTCTGTCGCCTGGGGTGGAGTGCAGTGGCCAGATCTCAGCTCACTGCAAGCTCCGCCTCCCGGGTTCACGCCATTCTCCTGCCTCAGCCTCCCGAGTAGCTAGGACTACAGGTGCCGCCACCTTGCCTGGCTAGTTTTTTGTATTTTTTTAGTAGAGACGGGGTGTCACCATGTTAGCCAGGATGATCTCGATCTCTTGACCTTGTGATCCTCCTGTCTTGGCCTCCCAAAGTGCTGGGATTATAGGCTTAAGCCACCACGCCCGGCCACAGCTTTTACAAAGCTACCAGAGGAAGCTTTCTAAAATACGAATATTTATTCACGGAAAAATATATATGGAATGTTTGCAGTGTCCTACCTGGGTTATTTTCTAGGCATCTGTGATGAACAATACAGTCAAAGTTCCTGCTCTCATAGAACTTACATTTTAGGGAGAAGACAGGCAATTAAAACAAGTGAATGAATGGATATATGCTATGCTAGGAATTAGAATGATATGATAGTGTGAAGACATGGCTATTTTATAATAGTATCAGTTGCCTGATTAAAAACTATCAGAGGTTTCCCATTGTCTTCAGGGGAGAGTTCAGACTCGCTTGGCACAAAAGCCTCCCATGGAGAAAAGTTCTGGGCCCCTGGTGTGGGTCAGATGGCCCCTTGGACTTGGTAATTTGGGAGGCTGACTCTTCCAGGAGGCCAGGTCTTCTGCCCCAGTGACCTTCCTTCTGGTCTCCTTCCTTCCGCCTCTCCGGGTCCCTTCCCACTGGAACAATGTTGCTTTTGACCAAAGTGACGAAAGTCCAGCTGGCCTCAGCAGGTTTGTTCTTGTCAGTGTCTCAAACCAGACAATGAACAATCCATTTCAACAGGGACTTTTGCCACTATCTTTGGGAAACATGGACTGTGACATGACTTTAGGAAGCAGATACATTGTGTTTAAGCATGGAGGTGCAATGCTGATTTCTACTGAGGCTGGGCGCTGCGGCTTGATTTGCACCCACACAGCACTCTCTCTTGCTAGCCCAATATCCCCCCTGCCCCCCATTTTATCTCACTGAGATCATAGGAGATTTTGTTAAGCAAGAAAACAAAATGAAACCAAGCACGTTATCAGTTGGTTACAGGTCAAAGGCAATAAGTCCTCAAAAATCCCAGTTCTCATCAGGAACCTGGGACTTTTCACGGCACTCACTGCAGAGGTGAGGAGATGACAGAAGAAGCAGAAGGTCCCCTGCCCTTGCTAGGTTCCCACCAAGCTGTGATTACTTATTTATGGGGCCATCTAATGACTGATCTGAAGAAATTGATGACGGACCCCTAAACATCCCGAGTCCAGCAAAGCACCTCCCCCGTCCTTCCCGCATTTCTGCTCCTCCTCTTTTCCCCTTTATTTGGCGTTATCTTCATTGCCTTTCCCCCGTTTCTCTCTCTCTTCCTTGGACTCCTGCAGCCCGGGTCACTAACTTAGCTTTTACCCCCCCTAGTGGTAAGTAAGGCAAATCACCCATTTGCTTGTTGGTTCCAACAGCTACAGCTTCACGCGCTCTCACAGGGGCTGAAAATGTATTAAAATGAGGGAAGACATCTATTTATTAAACTTGTATTTTAACCACAACAGATAGTCCAGCCAAAAATCTTGAGATATTTGTTCTTTATTATTTGATTATTACACACACAATACAACTACAGTGTATCAATAGAATTTCATAATGTGTACAGTCGAGCCTTTTAGGTATTTTTGTATTATTATACATAAAAATATAATTAATGGAAAATGAAATAATTTCTCGTTATACCTGAGGTGTGATGTAAATGAGATTGATACTGTAAGATTGATATTAGTCACGTCGATTGCCCTTTTGCATAAAATCAACATGCTGTACTAAAAAGAATAGTGCAATATTAGGGTTTAGCTTGTATTTCTGAGACTGGAAGCAGTCTTAAGAGGGATGAAGTGAGCCGTTATGATATGCAGAGGGCTGGGAAGACCTTTCTGGTGCTAAAAATTTTACCCTGTGTCATGTGGCCTTGTGCTAAAATAACATGTTCACATTGATAGGAAGATATCATCAAAATAAATGAATTGTCAACTCTTTCTCCTTTCCACTGTTAAAACTCTGCAAGTTTAACGCTGAGCTGCTGAAAGGAGGGTGAGAGGTAGTTCTGTAAGGAGCTGGGTGGATTTTCACCATACTGGAATGTTAATAAACAGAATGAGAAGTGGGGACAGAGAACAGGGAGCACTTTAGGAGGTGGAAATGGGGTGTGATACTGTAATTCCAGCTCTTGTTGGACACAGCTTTTAAAAATTTATATTTCATGAGTCCTAGGAAAATTCTTCTCCCCCAAATGGCAGTAGTACAGATCTGGGGCTGAAAGAAAGGCCTTCACTCTTTTTTTTTTTTTTTAATATGTAAAATGTTAACTGATTAAATCCTCCCTGTGATATTATGAAGTGGGTGCCATTGTACCATTCACTGTGCTGATAAACTGAGACACAAGAGAAGTTAGGCAACTTGCTCAAAGTCACTTAACAAGCAAGCAAGGGGTGTGGCTTCCACCCTAGCAACCCGGCCCCAACATGTGTGCATTTGCTTATTCTCCAGGGCTGCTCATCCAGCTGGAGGCTCTGGAGCTGGAGGTCAGAAGCCTCAGCTTTCTGACCGAAGGACATTAAGCCAGATAACTCGAACGTGCTGCATTGCTCATACTTTGGGTTTACCATGATCATGTAGGCAACACTGATTGATGATGAGTGCAGCTAGGTCTGAAACAGGATATTTTTGTACTGAAGCTTAATTTTATGCAGAATTAGGTCTTATCCTTCGGATTCTAAGCTTATTTCCACACTGATTAGTTGGCCAGTGGCCCCAGTTTCTGTGGGTTTACCTGGTTGGGATGAGAGCACTCCTTGCTCCCCTAATGGACTTCCATTTAATTTTCTTAAAACAAAGACAATACTATTTTTAAAAGAAAGTGTTTTCATGCAGTTTAAGTGTTAAAAGAATCAGTTTAAATTTTTCACAGCCGCAAGGGCAGGAAGAACTCAGGTTACACGGTCTTGACCACACTTGCCAGCATACAGCATATTTTGTCCTTGGTGAGTGCTGAAGAAAAACGGGGAACAAAACCAACTGCATGACTGAAACACAAAGTCAACTTTGCGAATGCAGGAAATAGGTTGAGTTAAAAGAACAATTAAAGAGAGCTCAGACTCACTCTTGTTATAGTGACTTTTTAGGCTTCTTTTTTTCCAACTGTGATTTTATCCAGAGTGTTAGTATAAACCTGTGTGGTTGCAACTGTTACCAAAGGGTAGGAGATCTAATTCCAGATCAACCAGTGAAAGTTGGGTAGTTTTAACCAGCAACATCTGCAACAGCTGAATAAGATCCGTGTTGCTTCTGTTACACAGTTTTTCCTGCCGTGTTTTCGAAAATGTGCTCAATTGTCACGTAGTAAAAGCAAATACCGAGTAGCTTCCCAGGGACAGTGGTACTTCTAAAAAGGTGATCCCAACTCCTATGTTCTTTAGAATCAATTCAAGTAAACATATTAAATAAGATTCCAAACCTTTCACCTCTTATTACTAGTCCATCTAAAATTTCATCCATTTGGAATGAATGAGGAGATGGACAACGTCCTTGGAAAGATTGTAAGTCTAGAGTGGAGGCAGCTCAGTTTTATATTTTTATATAAAAAAAGCTTTTTGCTCACACAGCCAGATGGTAGACGGAATTGCTCCACTTAATGCAGGGAGCTGTTCATGACAGAGCATCACTGGGTATGGGGACAGAGATGAATGCTTTGGAAAAGGTTTCCGCTGAACACAGAAACTTGATTTGCAAAGGAGGAGAGAATTTGTCCGTTCCCTAAGTGACCAATCTTTAAGAATGGCTTTAAGAATGATGTGAGTTGAAAATTAAATCTAAAATCATGAAATAAGTAATATCTTCTTGTATACTTACACATTTGAAAGTATGATTAATCTCTGGTCATTTGGCAAGCACAGTTACAAGAAATCACATCTTCCATAAACTTCTTATACACAATTTGTTGCTAAAATGCATTTGCTTGGCAGCCAAGGATTAGATTTTTGCCAGTTTGTAACAAGGATTAGCTGAGATTTGTGTTGCAAAGAGAAGATTAAGGGAGCAGGCATATCATCTGAGTGAACAATTCAGAATAATATTTTGTTTCAAAGTTAACCAATGTGGGATCAGCACTTCACATTATGTGTTTGTGTGCAGAAATTCAGGCATATAGCATTTCTTTTTCCAGAAGTAATTAGGGGACTCAGGTAAAGCCAATTATTTGTGAACACTTTGTTATATAAAAGAGGTCCCTGTGCTGAACCACACACTGGGAGATGGTAAATCAGTGGTTCCTTCCCGGGTGTGTTATGTTCGATTATACTTATATTCTATAATATTTTACCCGTTTCATTTTGTGCTCATATTTTCAGTGGTTTATGAAGTAACAGTCTCTAGATTTCATTCCAAATGGAAAGTTGGCATGAAAACTCTCAATCCAATTATTCCAATACACATTTTGAAACAAATCATTTTGGCCCTTTTGAAAATTTTACAGGAGGTGATAAAAATAGGAAATTTCAGGTTTCAGATGTTTTATTGCATTCTTGTAGCATAATAACAGCTTCATTAAAAATAATTCCACAATACAATGTGAACTTTGTGAGTTGCTTAGAACACTTTTGCTGGCTTTCTTTTTAAAGCTTTGTATGGAAGAAAGTTGTGTTATTTTACAGTTTATGTTTCATTTTATTTTGCTAAGCTTTGGGGAGATATTGAATTACTACTCCCCAACGCGTGATTGTAAGGATGACAGAGCCTGCCAAATGGTGCTACTCTTGAGACTGAGGACTTAGGACACTTCCAAGCTAAGATCACACCTATTCTAAGACATTGGAATCAGTTTCAGGGCTTATTTCAATCTCCGGAGCTAATCATCCTTCACCTTATGGGCTGTGTTAGAGGTGGACTTGGGGGAAGCTCTTCCCTAGGGCGTTTTGTTCAGTCATTGGAGGAATAAGAGGAAGAAGCAAAAGTAACTCGCTCTCCCCTGAATTTGGGGAATTATTATTTCCCAGGTAACACATTTTAGCCGGGGTAGAGGGAACCTTCAAAGCTATCTGGTACAAGTGTTCTTTCAGTCCTCAAGTCTCCTTTCCAAACTTTGTCTTCCAAACAAAGCTGAAATATCTCCAGCAAGGGAAAATTTCATCTTGGGAGGCAGAGCCTTCTGTCTGGGAACACCACAGAGTTATAGAGCTCTTCCTGATGTGGAGCTGAGATCTGTCGCCCTGTGACTTCCACCCATTGTTCCTGGCAATACAGCTCGGACACAGAAAAAACAAGCCTTTTTTTAATTTAATAACAGCAATTCAGCTCTCAGGGGAGGGCAATGGGTAGAGTAGGGAGGATAGGGCTTTGTAGATAGGCAGGGTCTTGTCCTCTCTGGTCCTCCGTCTCCACTTCTGTAAGGTGCTGATTATAAAACCTGACTTCCAGGGTTGCTGGGGAGATTCCCGGAAATGTGCATGAGGTCCCTGCTGCAGCTCCTGGCACCAAGCAGTGACTCCATGGCAGATGATCACTATGATTCCTATGGAAGCTGCCTAGTGACTTTCCCTGGAGTTCTCTTTCTGTAGGAGAATTGGCTTCTATTTTTTCCATCTCTTTACATGTTTTGTAGGTTGGGGTCTCCACCACTTCCAGTTAGTCAAGTCTTGCCCAGAACAGTTTGCATTCCTCTTTAGACCTGGTGGCTGCTAGAAAACAGATTGGAAACCGTCCCCAGCAGCTGGTCACAGAAGCAGAATTGATATCCTCGTCAGGTTCTCCATTCAGAGACCAAATGCTCAGCAAATGCCTAGAGAGTGAATGGCAGGCATTTCATGGAATAGAAAGAATAAGACAGTTGGGAGCAGAAATTCACCCTCTATTATTATACTGTTAAATCCTAGTGGCTCCTTCTGTGTCAGCCTCTGTGTCAGATACCTACATATTTATTATCTTACTCGCTCCTCACATCAACTCAGTGATCTGAAGATTGTCTCTATTTTCCCTCTGAGGAAACAGAAGTTCAGAGAATGTGAGAAACCCATGGAAGGCTGGCCAAGTGCTCCCAGTAGATTTGAGATGATCTGATCAGTGAGCAAGATGATCTCAATCACTTGAAAACCAATGAGGAAAACAATTGTGTTCATTACTGTATTAGTCAGGGCCCTCCAGAGAAACAGAACCAGCAGGAGATGTACCCATTCTATATGGATATAAAAGGAGGTTTATTATGAGGAATTGATTCGCATGATTCTGGAGGCTGAGTAGTCCCAGGACCTACCATGTGCAAGCTGAAGAACCAGGAAAGCTGGGGCTATAATTCAGTCCCAGTCTGAAGGCCTGAGAATCCAGGAAGCTGACAGTATGGAGCAGGGAGGATAGGGCGTTGCCGGCAGATGGGGTCCCCTTCTCTCTGGCCCTTGGTTTCCACTTCTGTAAAGTGGTGAATATAAAACCTGACTTCCAAAGTTGCTGGGGAGACTCCAGGAAATGTGTATTAGGCACCTTGCGCAGTTACTGGCATGGATCAGCGACTGAATGACAGATGATCATGATGCTTCCTATGGAAGGCACCTAGAGTCAGAGAAGACGAAATGAGATGTCCCGACCCAAGCAGTCAGGGAGGAAGCAAAAAGGGGCAAAGTGCTGCTTCCTCTGCCTTTGATTCTGCTCAGGCCCTGCAGGGATTGAATGATGCCCAACCACTTCAGGAGGGCTTATCCTTTACTGAGTTCACTGGTTCAAATGCCAGTCTCACCTGGAAACACCCTCACAGGCACACTCAGAAGGAATTTTAATCTTGGCACTCCATGGCCAGTCAAGGTGACCCAGAGAATTGACCATCATAGTTACTTTTGAGGCAGTTCTGACATGAACCCAGTACCATCAGCACAAAACCCAGAGAGGTGAAGGTGGTTTGCTAGCAGTGGAAAATCAATGTCTCGGGCACTCTTCACGCTGACTTGTGTAATCCTTCTCTGGAGAACTGAAGATTCCCAGCAGGGAGCTAACAGGGTTTCT
Organism: Colobus angolensis palliatus; assembly: GCF_000951035.1. Classification (NCBI taxonomy): domain Eukaryota; kingdom Metazoa; phylum Chordata; class Mammalia; order Primates; family Cercopithecidae; genus Colobus; species Colobus angolensis. Next base: position 17,142,354 of record NW_012114252.1, read on the forward strand.
TCTCTTCTTATCTCTGCTCTAGCCACCATCAGTGTGCCAGGTCCCACTGAGAGACAAATGGGAAACTCAAAAGGTACGTCTGTATTAGAACAGATCACAGTGGTGCTAGATGGCCGTACTCATCTCCGTCTCCAGCAGGCCACGTGCACAGGCTGCCCGGAGCCTTTCCTTTTCCATGTTGCCCCCAACTTCTGCTTTGCGTGTATCTCGCTGTTTACATCTAGTTCTCTTGAATATTTCCCCAAGATAGCAGGTAGCTCTCTGGTCGCACAGGAGTAGTTCATAAGACAAACAGAATGACCATTTCTTGTTTAATTATTGTATCTGTGGACCCTTTAAACATTACTGTAAAGGAAGATTTTCATATCATTTGAGAAACACTGAAATTTAAAAATACAACAGAATCTTAGTGCCCGGCTGAACATTCTATAGTATATGCAGGGTGAGTGGTTAAAAAAGAGAAAACATGCCTATGGCCAATATTTTATATAAAATAGACTCAAAAGCAATAAGTCCTAAGTATTAGTTTAGAAGGGATGGAGGCTGTCCAGCTCATAATAAAATTCCTCTTCTTTTCATCTTGTTTCTTTTTCAGGTCATACGAAAACAAGTATAATAATATATTTTGCCTATAGGTGCCAAGACCTGTATTGTTTACTTTCAGATGCTTTTTTTTATTATTGTATTTGGGAACAAACCAGCTATAGCATGAGGAAGAGATGTCAGCTGGAGATAGAAGAAGAGAAGAAAACTGGATGTGCAAACACTGTCATACGCAGGGATTTTCAGTAGTTTCATGAAGCTACTGGAAAATCTTTTCTTTGCTTGCCTATAAATCCATGTCATCCAGTTTTCTCAGTCATAGGGAGCTATTCTTGCAAAAGCCCTTGCATCAATCAGTGTCCCAACAGGAAATGGCTGGCATCCCAGATGACAATGACGAAGGGACTGTTTACAAAGGTTTGGGGAAACTCCAAAGAATAGTGTAATAGCCCAGTCCTGTTACCACCCCTGCACCCAAAGTGACAAGGGGAGGGGGTGGAGACTGGGACATGGGAAAATCATCCAGGGAAGGATACCTTTACAGGATCAGCCACCTTCAGTTGGAGGAGCACAGCCAGCTCCCGGTGACCCCGCAGAGAGAGAGCTGGAGCATTAAGGATTCCAAACTCAGTCCTCCCAGTCTTCATCAGAATTCCTCACTGGCCAAAAAAATAACTGAAATTCAAAGGGCAAGAGAGCTTGTTGTTATCTAAACAGGTGAGCGTGGCAGAGAGCAAGGCAAAGAGGGAGGGAAGGTGGATTTCGAAGAGCAAATGGGAGTGACGTAGCATAGCCCTGATAAACCCATGAATATCGAGGCATATCATAGAGGCAGACGCTTCGTGCTGAGCTGATCAGCATTCCATGGAGTAGTATAAACTGTAGGCATTACCAAGATTGTGTTCTTGCAGAATCATACGCAGGGATTTCCTGCCCCCCCAATCCCCCTTGAATCATGATTTAAATTGCTTTATGCTTGAAAATTACTGCTTATTCTTAGAGGGTAGGTGTATGAGAGAGAGAGTTCTTGTGTGAGCTTTGGATGGTAAATTGGAAAACTGGACCATGGCATGAGGAACTAGCAGCCTTTTTGTTGTTGTTGTTGTTTTGTTTTATTTTGATTCGCTTTTTTTCCTCCTGTAGGAGGGAAGACAATGAAACTGGGCTCTGGAAGTGGGCTGGTGGATTCCTACATGTGGTGTTATTTAGGACTGAATAAGCCAGACTTTGGTATTGCTCTGTGAATTACTGCCATTGTTTGGTTCAGCTTTTCTGAGTTAGACCCTAGAGGGTGGGAAATGGGACACACCCTGTAGGAAATAGCTGTGGCTCTTCTTAGGAGATGAGCTTTGGCCTGAGAAAGGACCTCACTATTGGCCAGGAGGAAGTGAAGTTTGGATTCAGAAATTCGGAGCTAATAAGATTCTCACCGATGGAGGCAGACTTGGTTTCCGACAGTGGGCACCCTGGGCAGGGGAAGCTGGGCAGGGCTGCTGAAGTCTGGTGGGAGCCCTGGATCTATGAACTCTCACTTCCAGGAGGGGCTGTGACCCCTCACTTCTAGGAGGAAGCTATCTTCTTTCTGCTAACTTCAGCCTGCCATGCATTCCTGTTAGAAGTCATAGTTGCTGTCATTTGTGCTGGTGGAACTAGGAAAGCAGTGTCCCTCTCAAGATATTATGGGGCCCTAGGGAGATGCAGAGTCCAGGGGAGCAGAGGCAGCAGCACGGCTGCAGGAAGAAGTTGGGGTGGAACCCACACAAAGCCCATTCCCAGGTGGGCATGTAGGCCCAGGGGTGCGTGCCATAATTCCTTATGTATTAAAATGAAGTAGATTCTGCTTCATAGTCAACAGCTACTGAAGTCAGCAATATGTGCAAAATATACATTAGCAAAGCACCACTTCTTCTTCTGTCTCAAATGTCTTGTTGGTCCTACCAATTATTTGCTCTGCTTAATACTCTTCACAATGGTTAATTCAGTATAGTGTAGGTCATACATTAGTAGACACATGCTCTTATAATGAGTGTGATCATGGCAGGTGCCAGGCAAGTACATTCCAAGCCCAGATGTCTAGGAGGATATACAGGGTCGGGTGGCAATCGGCAAGGGAATATGGATCTGAGGCCAGTGTCTTCCTGGTGGTGTGGGCATGCGGGGGCGTGGGTCTACCTGGAGGTCATTGCCTGGGAAAGCACTGGCTTTATTGATCCTCAGAGTGGGGACCATTGGCTGGCCACCTGAAAAATGACTGTCAAGCTTGATGGCCTTGTACAAGTTGTTTAATCTCTCTATGGTTTCTACGTTGGAAAATAGGCATAGCGATAGTTATCACCTTGTAGGGGGGTTGTCAGCATGAAATAAATGGATACATATGCAATGTTTAGAAAAGTATCTGAAACTAAGTCTTCAATTCCCACCCTCATTTACTCATTGATCATTCAATAAATATTTATTGAGTGAGTGGGCTTCCATTGAGTTTTTGGGCACCGAATAATGCAGGTAGAAATATTTGCCTTCGTGGAGCTTATTGCTAGGTCATAGAGTCATAAAGACATTTCTAGTTTAATCCTTTCGTTCACACCACACACTTCTCCTATGTTGAGAAGATGGGCAGGCTGTGGGCTGGAAGCTGACCATGGGCCGGAAGCTGACTTACTAGCTTTGCTGATGGGTAAGCATTTCTGGTTTCTAACTGAGACTGAAGGAAGAAAATGTGTCCCTATCAAAACTGTTTATTCTTTCTCAGTTGCTAATGCTTCCTTGAGGATTTATGGATTCAGCACTAATAAACTGTGGATTGGAAGTTCAACTGAATGACTGACCGATTTCACCTCTGTGCTGGAAATCAAAGACCAGATTACAGTGAAATTGAGTTTCAGAAGTTAAACAAGAGGAACTTCCACTTTTGAACTCTGCAGTAGGAAAGGGTAGAAGTTGAGAGTTGGTTCACACATGGAAGTTCTATAGAGGATTCAAAAACATTTTTATTTTTTTCAGGGGGAGGGGCTTTCCAGGAATGGCCCAAAGCCCCCAGTTCAATTTAAACACACCAAGAAAATCTCCACAGCTCCATGCCACATGGCGGTATTTCACTCCAACACAAGCTTTTTGGCATAGTGTCCAGGGCTAAATGTTTACAAATACTGCACTTTGTTTGTAGGGCTGGATCTCAGAGTTCAGATCTCATACTCTTTAGTTGCATTAACTGATTCCAGGAAAAGAAACGAGAGAAAAGACTTACCAAAAGCAAAGAAAGAAAACCAGCAATATTTTCTCATCTTTAATCATGGAATTTGGCATGAGGAACCTCAGCTTTTTCATGTTTATCATAAAGTTTTACTTATTCATTTATTCCACAAAGGCTCTTTGGGAGTCTACTTTTTTGCCAGGCATTGCACTCCACATCAGAGATAATACTGTGGGCACAACAGCAACAGCAGTACCAAAAAGGTGTGGTCCTGGTCTTTATGGAGCTGATGGTTTAGTGGAAGATATGGATAGTAGTGACAATGATTGTATAATTAACACTGGAGTGTTTCCAAGAGATGAGTTTCCATAAGAACGAATACTAGGAGGAATTGCTTAATCAGGGAAGTTAGGGGAAGCTGAGCTTGGAAGGAGAGAGAAGAATGGACCAGACCAAGAGGGAGAGACAGAAGCAGCGGGCTCCAGGAGTGAGCAATGTGTGCAAAAGCTGCGTGGTGCAGACACTACCCTGGAGAGATGCTGGAGTGAGGAGTGCAGAGGCACAGAGATAGGGGAATGGGAGAGGGGAGGCTGGTGTGGTTTACAGTAAGGATTTTGACCACCGTTGACGCCTGGATCTACTGAAATGTTTAAGGAGAGGGGTGAGGAATATGGTTAGGTTTGTGGGGTTGGGGGTACAGCTTGTGCAAGATCGGGGAGGGAGATCTGTAGATTGTAGGTCTACCACCTATGAGAGGAAGGAGGGGAGGAGGAAGCAGGGTGGAGCAGGGAGCTGCAGACCATGACACAGATGTGACAAATTGTTGGACCACCCAGTGGGAGCTGTCTTCGTCAGCTTGGGCTGCTATAATGAAATGCCACAAGCTGGGGGCTGCAACAACAGAAATTTACTTTCTCACGGATCTGGAGGCTGGAAGTCTGAGATCAGAGTGCCAGCAGGGTGGGATTCTTGGTGAGGGCCCTTTTTCTGGTTGTACTCTCACATGGCCTTTCCTTGGGGCCTGCAGGAAAAAGAGAGGAGGGGGGAGAGAGAGAGAGAGAGAGAATCTCAAGTCTCTTCCTCTTCCTATAAAGGTGTTAATTCTACCGTGGGGGCCTCACCCTCAGGACCTCATCAAAACCCAAGCATTCAGTCCATAGCAGGAGCTCCAGAGCAAAGATTGCTCCCTGGAGTCCTGTGTGGAGCAGAAGTGACCAGGCCCAGGTCCCCCATTATTCTTCCTCATAGACTGGGAGCTACCAGAGTATTTGGCCTTGGGCGGAGCTGGGGTGGCCCTGACGGCTCTGCTCTCTGCTGATGGTCTCCACAGCTCCCCCAGCGAGGCCTTCCTGGAAGGAGCGCTGAGCAGCAAAGCTCTGTGGTCACAACTCAGGACAAAGAGGAACCAGCTGAACAGAGCCTTTCATGTGACAACAAAAAACGACCTGGCTCAAACATCACAATAGGCATCTGTGGAGCCTGGGAAATGGCCTTTCTCATGGGGAGAACACAGAACACGCAAAGCTTTCTCTTAAAAGTCTACAAAATTATAATCTGATCACAACAGAACGTTTTGGTATTTTGAGTAATAGGTGTCACATCAGAATTCATATTTGCCAAACTTGGCATGATAATTGAATGCTTTTTGCTTATTTATATTTCACATTTTAGTTGTTTTCTAATAACCAAAAACATTTGTATATTTTTAATAATAGTAGAGGTAAATGAAATTTTACATGTCAGTAAAAACACTGAAAGATGATGCTTGTAATTTCAAGTTGATTAAAGAAAATTATTAATAAAACAATAAAATACAAATTATACACTTTATATTGTGATACTTAAAGTAGATGACCTGCTTTATCCCCGAAGAGAAAGCATGGATGCATAAACCAGACCATATTGTAAATACTTCAAATTCATTGGTAAATATTGTTTTAAGAAGGCGATTAGCAAATAGTGTTTTAAGAAGGTGATGCAAAATTTGGAGTACTTTCTGTTTTGTATTTTTCTGGATTCTTTGTGAGCACTTGGTGCTTAAGACACACTCAAAGAGGTACTGACAATTTATCATATTCTGAAGCAATAAAACAGGTTGAAAATATCTAATCAGTTGCCTGGCTAATCAAGTAAATGTTACAGAAATGGATCAATAAGATGGTTAGAAAACCAAGCAACTCCCTATTATAGACCTCTTCCTTGAGCTCCAAATCAGATAGCTTTATCGGTCTCTCTGAAAAGCATCTCCAATTTGAAACCTGTTTCTATTTCACCTGCTTCACCTGACAGGACCTACCTCCCCATCACCCACACATCCACTGGCCCAGGTATGTGCACCTAGTCCACCCGATCGCCCAAGACAAGAACCTGGAGGCCGCCCAGGCTCCTTTCCCCTGCTCATAATGTTCAACTGGTCACCAGATTCTGCCTTGTGAGGCCGCTCTGACCCCGTCTTAGCTCAGGACCCTGTCTCCCAGCTTCCTGGAGCAGTCGCCTCTCGCCGGGTCTCCCCATCTCCAGAGTTACCACTGTCTGTGGCAGTGGCTTTCAGAGTCATTCCCGGACCAGCAGTGGCAGCTAGAAGTGAGTTAGGAATGCAAATCCTCAAGCCCTATCCCAGACCTTCAGAATTGGAAACTCTGGGGTTAGGCCTGGCAATGGTGTTTGAGGGAGCTCTCGGGGGGGCGCTGATAGAATAAAAGCCATTAGAGTGGGCTCTAGTTCAATATGACTGATACCCTTGTAAGAAGAAGAAATTTGGACACAGTCATACAAAGAAAGCAGAAAATGTGAGGAGACACAGGGAGGAAATGGCTGTCTACAAGCTGAGGAGAGAGGCCTGGAACAGACCTTTCCTTCACAGCCAACAGAAGGAACCAGCTTTGCCGACACCTTGATCTTGGACTTCCAGCTTCCAGACTGTGAGCATCAATGTCAGTCGTTGGAGCCACCCAGCTCATGACACTTTGTTACAGCAGCCCTAGGGAACTAACAGAATAGTGAAAAGCAAGAATTCTCCAATGATGGATCCCTCAGCTTTGGCATTAACTAGCATTGTGACTATGAGCAAGTTACTCGATTTTTCTGTGTTTTGGTTTTGTCATCTGTAAGATGGGGCTGTATGTACCTCAGAAACTTGCTGAAAAAAGTAAATGAGTTGATTGTGTGGAGCACTAGTTAGTGGCTGGTAGAGAGGAGAACTAAATGTTGGCGAATGTTGCATAAACTCTTCAAGTGCATCTGGCCTGGCTGTCCTCCCCACCAGGACCACATGTCACCATTCACCATGGAAGATGCATTTACAGACATGATGGGGAGCTTTTGGTCATGGTAGCGGATATAGTTGGGCTCTCTGTCTCCACCTAAATCTCACCTCCGAATTGTAATAATCCCCATGTGTCAAGGGCCTGGAGCAGGTGGAGGTGATTGGATCATGGGGGTGATTTCCCCCATGCTGTTCTCGTGATAATGAGTGTGTCTCATGAGATCTGATGGCTTTATAAGCATCTGGCGTTTCCCCTGCTTGCACTCATTCTCTCTCCTGCCGCCCTGTGAAGAGGCATCTTCCACCATGATGGTAAGTTTCCTGAGGCCTCTCCAGCCATGCAGAACTGAGAGACAATCAAACTTCTTTTCTTTATAAATTACCCAGTCTGTGATATTTCTTCATAGCAGCGTGAGAATGGACTAATGCAGTGGTGATGCCACGGTAGAATGAGTGACACTTGATACAAGACAGACAGGTCAGACGGTAGGGGATCATTTCCTAGTTCCCTGGATGAGGCCTCATTCAAGTTGGCAAGGAAAAGAACGGGAGGACAGAATAAGCATTGAGTACAAATTGACCACTGACCAGATACGCTACTTTCCTCATGGGGCAGCAACAAATCACCACACACCAGGTGGCTAAAACAGCATAAATTTCTGCTCTCACAGTTCTGGAGACCAGAAGTTAGAAATCAAAGTCTCGGCAGGGTTCTCTCCCTTTGAAAGCCCTGGGAGACAATCTGTTCCCTGTCTCCCACCCCCAGCTTCCAGTGGCTCCAGGAGCTCCTTGGTTGTGGCTGCATCATTCCAGTCTCTGCCTCCATCTTCGCAAGGCCTTCTCCCTGAGGTCCTGTCTTCTCTTCTGTCTCTTCTAAGGATGCTTGTCATTGGATTTAGCGCTCACCAGAACATTCCAGGATGATCTCATCTCAAGATCTTTAACTTAATTACACCTGCAAGACCCCTTTTCCAAATAAGGTCACGCTTATAAGTTTCAGGGGTTAGGAAGTTGACCTATTGTTTGTGGTGGGGGACACCCTTCTACCTACTACAGCAAATATTTTTCACAAAACATCTAATTTAGTCTTTATAACAGTTCTGCAATATCTCCATTTCGTGGATAAGGATGCTTCCAAAAAGAGGTTGACGATGGTGCCCCAGGTTAATGGTAGAGTTAGGGTTTAAATATTGATATTTATGACCTACAGTTCCATGCCTGTCCTCTACTTTTGCTTTGAGTTAAGCAAACTGGTCAAAATCTTTGAGAGAGCAGCTTTTGCTTCAGGCTGTGGGCACTCCAACACAAGGTCTACACATGTGAGTGAAGAAAAGAATTGAGCGCGTGCATTTTCAGAAGACACCAGCTGTACGAGAAATAGAATCTTCTTTGAAACACTGACAGTTTTATGCGCTTGCACCATGTTTATCCTCACAATGAGGACATTCACTTCTAATATTTAACTTACAGCTGGTAGGAAAAGATCTTTGAACTCTTCTCAAGGTTTGTGCCAAATATTTTAAGATTCAAAAGCAGTCAAATAATTGTCATTTTCCTCAGCACATTTCCCCCTCTTGCAATATTGCCTGGTTTATTCGCGTTTGAACAAAACTGTTTAAATGAAACAAAGTTTTGTGTTTTTTATCAGGAAGCTCTCCTTATCCATCCTCCATATTAAAAACCAAAACCAACATACACGATCTTCTGCTTGACTTCCTTGATTTTTCATCTCACCTACAGATATGTTCTAATCAGGATGTCAAAATTCCTCTCTTGCTTGGCTGGGGAATTCTGAACAACAAAAACAGAAAGAAAACATTGGACTTTTCAGTTGAGAGGTAGGAACATACATATTAGCTGTGTGACTTGGGTAAATAAGTTCAACTCCTTATGTCTCTGTTTTCTCATCTGTAAAATGAAGTTCAGTAATATTTATCTTATGGGCGTCTCATGCGAATTAAATAAAATACCACATTGACATCAGCTAGAATAATGCTTGGAATAGAATACAGTTAATCAATGCATACTTCCTCCTTCCCATTCTTCCTTCTTTTCTTTATTTGGTTAGAATTTCTCTTGTTTTGACTCTTTACTGAGTTTCCCATTGTTGGCAAAAACAAACTTTCTCCAAAGCTGTTTTGAATTCTAGAACAATCCTTGTTATTTGGCCTTGGTTTCTATATTTTTTAGAAAAGTCAGCCCTTTTCTTTTGACTCTGCCTTCTAAATTTTCTGTCCTGGCATCTTTATAGTTTTCCTAACTCTAAAATGTGTTTCTGGGATAAGTTTGTATGTAAACACCAGGCAATTTAAATCACTGAGTATCTATTTCATCAGAGGAAGGGGCAGGGGCAAAGGAGGTTAGAAGAAACAGTGGATATTTTCTATGATCTCTCTCTCACTTTTTGAGTCAAACTCTTCTCTTTCTGGTTTAAAAATGCTCTTACAAATTATATGAGCCTGAGGTTGGCCCAATTTTACCCTGTTAGAGGATGTTTAGCTTACCTTCCTGCCGCTTTACATAGGAAGAGGTGGGAAAGAAAGCAGCTTTCTTCCTTTCTAGGAAAGACAACTTTGTATTCCTCCTAGGAGGTGAGGTGTGGACCAGGCCACAGTGGGGTATTCTGGGCTGGTAAGAGGCGGTGCAGGGAGAATGTTAAGGGCTGGCCCTTTGGGGAGGCAAGGTGACTTCCAGATGTGAGTTGCCTGAAAGTAGGGAAGCCTGTCCATTCTTACAGATTCTCTATCAATCCTGTCCTTGAACTAAACCAGACACTCAGAGAGTTGTACATTTGCTGCAGAATTGCTATGGACCCAATAGTAGTTTCCCAGGCCTGCTGCAACAAACCCTCACAAAACAGGCACCATAAAAGGCTAGAAATGTATTCTCAGTTTTTCATATTCTAAAGCAATAATGCAAGTGCCAAAGTCAAGGCACCAGCAGGGCCATGTCCTGACTTCTGGTGTTGCCAGCAACCCTCGGGGTTCCTGCCTGGCAGCTGCCCTGCTCCAGCCTCTGCTCCCTTGTCCCGTGGCGTCTGTGTCTCACCATGGCGTTCTCCTCTCCACGTGCTTCTGTCTCTGTAGCTCTTCTCTGTGTCTTATAATGACACCATTATATGGGATTAAGCGCCCATTCTATTTCAGTGTGATCCCGTTTTAACTTCCATCTTATTTACATCTGCAAAGACCCTATTTTTTTTTTTTTACTTTTACTTTTTTTTTTCTTTTTTCTTTTTTCTTTTTGAGACAGAGTCTTGCTCTGTCACCTAGGCTGGAGTGCAGTGGCGCGATCTCGGCTCACTGCAAGCTCCACCTCCCGGGTTCACGCCATTCTCCTGCCTCAGCCTTCCGAGTAACTGGGACTACAGGCGCCCGCCACCACGCCCGGCTAACGTTTTGTATTTTTAGTAGAGACGGGCTTTCACCGTGTTAGCCAGGATGGTCTCGATTTCCTGACCTCGTGATCCGCCCGCCTCGGCCTGCCAAAGTGCTGGGGTTATAGGCATGAGCCACCGCACCCGGCCAAAGACCCTATTTTTTTCAAAAAGGTCACGTTCCCATGGACCAGGGGTGAGGACTTCAATGTATCCTTTACGGGGACACAGTCCAACCCATAACAGACACGTGAGGAACTGAGTTTCCCAGCCCTGGGAGTGAGCGGCGTGGGAAGTCACATACATGCTGAGGCAACGTGAACAGCGCGACACGTTGCAGCTGGAAGATCTGGGTTTGAAGGCCACGCAGTAGCTCAGTAGAGATGAGATGTGGCCTTGGGTTCCTTGTCTAGAAAAGGGAGTGATGGGGTCTCTCATACCCATAGATAAGATATTTGTTATGTGGGTCGCATCACATTCAAATCTTTGTAATGTGGCTCCAAACCGACCTTATCCTGGCATCTTTGATTTTCTTCTTCTATTTATGATCCATGCACAAAGGGCTTTTTGGCTTTCTCCAAATCTGTCACACGGCTGCCATCTCCACTGCTGAGCTAGTGAAGTTCCTTAAGCTATTAATGCCCTGCACACCATGCTTTCCTCCCCAAATATTTCCTCTTCTCATCCCCAGGTACTTGTCCCAGTCTCACATAATTGCTTCTTCAGCAGCAGTTTCACAGTGGGCCTCACTATGCCCATTTTCAGGCAGCCCCAGTGTCAAGGTCACGTATCTGTTTCCTTCGCAGGACTGTCAGTTCTCTGAGGGAGGAAATGATGTCCTTCTACCCCCACCCCTTAGCTGTTTAATGAAATCCTGCAGGATGAAAATGTGACCAAATGAAATTGTGTACATAAAAATGTATCCTACGTGGAAAGAGGACAGGATTCTGGTTACTATCCCTAGACAATACAAATTGAGGGAGCACCAAAAGGCCTGCCCAGTGAAAATTACCAGTTTCTAGCCTGCCACTGTGTCCCCAGGTCTGCTACTGCTTTACTGTGAACAAACTCCTGGAGACTTATCATTTTTCTTTTTTTGAGACGGAGTCTTGCTCTGTTGCCCAGGCTGGAGTGCAGTGGTGCGATCTCAGCTCACTACAATCTCTGCCTCAGTAATTCTTCTGCCTCAGTCTCCCGAGTAGCTGGAGTTACAGGCACATGCTACCATACCTGGCTAATTTTTGTATTTTTAGTAGAGATGGGGTTTCACCATGTTGGCCAGGCTGGTCTTGAACTCCTGACCTCAGGTGACCCATCCACCTCAGTCTCCCAAAGTGCCAGGATTGCAGATGTAACCCACTGCACCCAGCCTGACTTATCTTTTCAAAGGGATTGTTCCCGTGTTGCTGGAAAGGAAAGCATTTGGCATTCATTGTCTCCCAGCTGGGAAAAGGTCTCCAAGAGAAGGGTAGTAAAGAGGGTAAGGTTTGAAGGGAGGTACAAATCAGATAGCACCCCCAATACAGCGGGTATCAGGAGCCCTGTATGGCATGCTGACTGGACAGGCATCGCTCAATTTGGGCGTGCCCTATCTGCCTGTGGTGGTTGATGGATATCACTCATATTGTGCTCTGTTATAATACCGAGGCCCATTGCACAAAGAGAACAGGATTGGGCACTGTACACCTAATTTCCTGCTCATCTTCACTCCTTTCTTGGGGATCTTTGTGGAGCTGCTCTGTGACTTAGACAATTTTTGGTCTTGATGGTGTGATTGCTAATCAAGAGCTTAGATGTATGCTGAAAACTTAGCATGTAGTCCAAGCCTACCTGGCAACACATGACGGGGCTGGAGGCAGGTCTCTGCATCCATGTCCTTCCAACCTCACACACGGGCCACCTTCTCTGAAGCTCCATCGGGCAGTCAGAAACTGAAAGACCAAGAATAGGCCTTCTTTCACCCTAAGTAGGACGAGAAAACCTCATTTTTCCTCCCCTCAGCATAATTCAGGCATTTACAATGACTTACCGATGGGAACACAGAACAGAATTTGTCTTTACAAATAAATAAAATTCGCTTACTGTAATTCCCTGTGGCTAAGAGATATTGTGATGGTCCTCTTCCATTCTCTTTTTTCTGGGTCTTGATATTTTATTTCCCATGTCTGTTTACTGAGCAGCAAACCAAATTCACCATGCTATCCAATTTTCTCCATCTTTCTCCCTTTTCCAAATCCCTTAATAAAAGGCTTGCAATTTTAACTTTTTAGTGTGTGCACCACATCTAGGTTGCTTGAAAATTAGAATTTTGTGTGAAAGCATTTATAGTCACTTTCTTTTTGAATTATTTCATTCTTCCTGGCTGAAAATTTT
>NW_012114252.1:17155360-17211280 GCF_000951035.1 Colobus angolensis palliatus
AGCCAGGATGGTCTCGATCTCCTGACCTCGTGATCCGCCCGTCTCAGCCTCCCAAAGTGCTGGGATTACAGGCTTGAGCCACCGCGCCCGGCTTTTGTTTTTTTTTTTAATGTACAAACTAAAAATGGATATACTCTCTGATTTGAATGTTTTGCTTACTCAGAAATCAGCCGTATATAGATGATATTACTATTGATGTAGGCATAATTTTTCCCCTTATTTTTTATTCCTTTAACACATGGTCATGCCCTTTGCTATATCATGACAGAGTAAATTAAGTTTTAGGCTTTTAGCCTAAATCATATTGTCTGCTTATTAGGTGTTACTGAAATTGTCTTTTTTGTTGCTTTATGCCTCAAAAACAATTTAAACTGCATAAAAACAACAACCTAATTTAATACCAGAAATAACAACCAGATTTTAAAATTACATTTTGACTTAAAACAAAAGCTATATGTGAATTTTATGTTTTCTCTAGTGTCTGAACCTCTTTCTGACATGATTATTGTGGGTATTTAACAAGGCAAAAGAAAAATAGATCTGAAAATAGTAGATAACAAGGTTAATTGCTCAATTTAGAGTGTGGCAAGAGACAGCAAATTCAATCCTGTTGAGACCCACATGGGGGCCATGAGCAGCCAGTGCAGGAGAGGTGATGATGGCCTTTCCACCTGTTCCCCTGCCACACTATTTGGTGTTGCTTTGGAACCAGCATCATTTATAATTCTTGTTTCTCTCTTGAACCTTCATCCACCAACTGACAGGCTGTGGCAGGCACTGTATGTTGTCTCACACAACACCTGCTCTGGCTTTGCCTTCTATACCCCAGGCAGGAAAACTAGACGATGCACCTTATCCCCATGCCTCAGGGGCATCCCTGTTCTCTGAGTCCCCCCAAGCAGTTCCCTCCCGTGAGACCTGGAGGTGGATGTGCTCGGGGACATCGGGTCTTCTGGATCCCACATGGCAGTGATCATCCTGGATTATCCAAGGGGGTCCAGCCTCATGATGTGAGTCTTTAACATTGGAGAACCTTTTCTGGCTGGGCTGGAGAAATGAGACAGAAGGAGGAGGAGTAGAGATTTGAAGCGTGATGGGGACCCATCTTTGGAGATGGTGCGAAGGCCGGGAGCTAGGAAATGCAGGCGGCCTTTAGTGGCTGGAAATGGCGAGGAGAAACAGATTCCGCTGGAGCCTCCAGCAAGGGGTGCAGCCCTGCCGACACCTGGATTTTAACCCAGTGAGACTGGTGTTAGACTTCCAACGTGGGTTATCTGAGCCACTAAGTATGTGATGTTTTGCTCTGGCTGGTCCCCCTGTGTCAGAGTTTCTAGCAGTGTGCTTTTGGAGTCATTAGTAGAGAGTGTGTGACTCCAATGGTAGAGTGTTTCTATTGGGACAGTTCACTGGTAGGTTGAACTTTTCTACTGGACAGGTTACATAATTCGCAAGGCCCAGTGCGAAAAGAAAATGTGGGACCCTTGTTCAAAATGTAAGAGAAAAAGTGCAGTTAAAGATATTAAGACAGGCCGGGCACGGTGGCTCACGCCTGTAATCTCAGCACTTTGGGAGGCCGAGGCGGGTGGATCATCTGAGGTCAGGAGTTCAAGACCAGCCTGGCCAACATGGCGAAACCCTGTCTCTACTAAAAATACAAAAATTAGCCAGTTGTGGTGGCGCATGCCTGTAATCTCGCTACTTGGGAGGCTGAGGCAGGAGAATCACTTGAACCCGAGAGGCAGAGGTTGCGGTGAGCTGAGATCATGCCATTGCACTCCAGCCTGGACAATAAGAGAGAAACTCCAACTCAAAAAAAAAAAAAAGATATTAAGACATAAGTTTTTTCCTTTTTCTTTTCTTTCTCAACTTGTGACTTTTTTTATTTGCTAATTAAGAGCCTTCTAAATAAAGACATTTAAGAAAATTGTAAAGATTTTTAAAAATTAAAAAAAATTTTAATCTTTAAAAAATGTATTTTATTTTCTTTTTTTAGAGAGGGGGTCTTACTCTGTCACTGAGGCTGGAATGCAGTGGCAGCATCCTAGCTCACTGCAGCCTCCAATTCCTGGGCTCAAATGATCTTCTGCTGCAGCCTCCTGTGTAGCTGGGACTACAGGCTCTCACCACAAAGCCTGGCTAATTTTTTAATCTTTTGTAGAGATGGGAGGTCTCACTTTGTTGTTCAGTCTGAAAGAAAACTTAAAATGTTAAAATATTGTATTCCCAGCCACTCAAGAAGCTAGGATGGGAGGATCTTTTGAGCCAGGAGGTTGAGTCCAGCCTGGACAACATAGTGACACACCATCTCAAAAAAAAAAAAAAATCGTATGAATTTTGTTGTTATCTTTACATTGCACATTGGCAGCTTTAAATGTAAATATAAAAACATTTAATATGTATGCAGAATCTCCAAAATGACACAACTTGTGTTTTCTAGCTTATATATGCATATGTATTTTGTTCTTACCACAACCATGGAAATGCTGAACAAAACTAACGCAGCTGTTTCTGTGTCACTTTTTGACATAGGCACTTTCTTTAGCTGCAGATCAGTTAGGGCATTCTGAAAGGACATGGGTTTCCCTGTCTGTCTCTTTCTTTCTCTGTCACCATTTTTCAGTATGCATAGCTGACTTATACAGGGAAGCCACACAGGCGAGAAAAGGTGTGATAGAGTTCCTTAGTTGTTCACACCTTCATGCCGTGCAGGAAACAAGTTCTAGTCAGGATGGGAAGCTCATTCAACAACCAGGCATCATCCGCCCACCAGGATCTCATGCTCCTAAGGCACCGGCTCACTCCAGGAGACTGAGATGGCTAAGAATGAAGAACAGGTGTATCTTGCAAATCTCCCCACACAAATACTTTCTACTTGGACTTCACCTACAAAACACAAACTCAGAAATAAAGTCGATCAAATTTCAGGATGGCGACAGCAGGATATTAACCCAACCTGTGGGGTCTTGTGAGCATGGGACTTGGTGTGACTGCACAGTCACATGGCCCAGCTACTAGATATTTCTCTACTGGCTTATTTGTGTTGTGTGTCACATCAGCCCGGTTCTTTGCCCTCTCAGAGATTCTGAGAGTTACTTAACGTCTGTTAATAAATTTCTTTATGTTTACAATAGCAAGAGGGGATTCTGTTGTTTGTCCCAAATCAAGCCTAGGTTAACTTATGGGTTGAACTGTGTCGCCTTCGAAAAAGATGTTAAAGTCCTTAGTACTTCAGAACGCAACCCTATTTGAAATAGGTCATGAGTCTAGGGTTAGGTCCTAATCCTATACAACTGGTGTCCTTATAAAAAGGGAAACTTGGACCAGAGACATACTCAGAGGAAAAACGCTATGTGAAGATGGAGGCAGAGGTCGAGGGGATTCATTTATGAGCCATGGACTGCCACAGACTGCCAGCCCTCACCAGCACCAGGAGAGAGGCACAGGTCAGAGCCTGCCTCATACCCCTCAGGAGGAGTCAGTGGTGCTGATACCTTGATTTCCGACCTTTACCTCCGGAACTGTGAGACAATACATTTCTGTTGTGTCAGCCACGCAGCTTGTGGTTCTTTGTTATGGGAGTCCTAGCAAGTGAATACACTTGATATTCTGTTATGTTTTAGAAATGTATTGTGTCAAGCCCTGCAGGAGAGTTGAGATGCCCACAAGTCATCTGTACCATGTATCTGAATATGACACAGTAGACACTAAATAAATATGCCAAATTGTGAGTAAGTGAATGGATGTTGTTGAAAGTCTGGGGAGTTTTAGCAGGAAGAGCTGTGATAATGATACAATGCTATGCAGTATACAAAGCAGTCATTTTAATAAATAGTAAACATGTTGGCAAAAAATTGCGATAAACATTTTAGATGAATAGTTGATAGATTTATAATATACAGAAATTAGGCAAATCATCAAGAAAAGACATCAAGAGCCTAATATTTAAATGATCAGAAGGCATGAACAATTTTTAAAAGAAGAAATGTAAGAGATAATAAACATGAAAATGTTCAGTTTAATCAGGTATAAAACAATGGAAGTTTCACTAGCTATACACTTTGGCCATTTGTACAACTATGTGCAAAATTCCCCTGCCAAATTTTGCACGTCTATATTTATTTAAGAAGATTGTATTTTTCCATCAAATTTATCCAATAGTATATCTTACCACGTATAATTGTAACTGTCAACAGTTTAGCTTATTGCTGACTTTTTCTACTTATAATTTTCATTATGAACAAGATAATAGATTTTTTGTTTACTTTCAAAAATTATCTTTATTTAAACATGCATAAAAAGAAAAAACTTGTAATTGCACCATTAAGATCACTCTTGTTGACATTTAAAAAATGTAATATATACACTTAGATGAAAAGCTCAACTAGAACAGAAAGAAGTAAATCAAATGTAAAATTCTTACCTTCACGCTCTCTTCTATTCCTCTCCAAAGATGACCACTTTCAGTTTCTTTCATATTATCCAAAAATGTTTTAGCAAATATTTTATTTTTCTTAATTCATGGTTTTTTAAAAAGTTGTGAACAATGGTAAGAGAGAGGACAATTCAACTTTGTCCCACGTTATTAGACAAAGGGGGATGAAGAGAGACGTGTAGATAAGAGAGAATCATTCAGACAGATACCTAAGACCCCCCTGGATAGAGTTTTATAATGCTTCCCAATGGGGTCTAAATGTTCTCAGTTCAAACTGGCAGGTCTGGGCATTGCCCTTCACAATTGGAAAATACGGCATTTTATCAAACCTGATAAGTCATTCAGATTTTAAAATGTGAACAGAAAGCCCCTTAAAATTTGAGATCCTTTGATCCTGAAGTTAGTCTTCTAGGATGCTATTCTAGGGAAATATTTAGAAGTGCAGGCAGAAATTTATGAATAAGGATATTTATGGCAGTGTTAATTATAAGTAGGACATAACCCAAATGTCCAACTTGGATAATTAACATCAGGTATATCCACATGAAGAAATATGTAACCATTAAAATGTGTGCAAAGAGAGTTTAATGACTACCTAATAATACGATTTTTTTAGGCACAACAGAAGTGTGATATAAAATTATATATAAAGTATAATTTTAGGCAGGTAGGAAATCTTAAGCACATAAAGAACTAGAATAAATTATGCCCATATGTTAAGAGTAGTTACTTCTGAGAGGCAGATTAATGTGTTTTCCAAATTTTCTGGTGTAGAAAATGGAACAATATTGTTAAATAAAATTTATAGGAGGCCTTTGATTTGGACTGAGCTCCTCCACTAGGCCCCAACAAACCAAACCAAAATGGAGTCACTCAAGCTAAAGTAAAAGGCTACCAAGTTGAAACCAAGTTATTTATCTCACCTTCTGAGAAATCACGGGAGAGACAGAGAAGCCAAATCCCCGAACAGGCCAGTTTTAGCCAGCATGTTGAACTCTCAAGGAAGGAAAGTTTAAAATGACCAATCCACTTTCCTTTTTTGTTTCTTTCTGCAGCTTTTTTTCTGCCTGTAAATACTCATGGCCCTTATTGCAGAACGGAGTTCTCCGAACCGCCTCTGGTTCTGAGGGTCGCCCAATTTTCAAATTGTTCTTGGCTCACATATACTCTATTGAATCAATTTTGTAGAAAAGTTTTCTTTTATCAATATTCATTATTAGTATGTAATTAAAATCAATATTTAACTCTAAAAAGATTGCTATCACAACAGTTCTCTGGGAAGTCAAGTTTGCCACCAATAATCACAGCAGTAAAAATCTGAAGATCAGGGCTGAAGGCTTTTCTGAAACTTGTTGCCAATGCTTGGCTGGGCTTGAAGAGGTGAAGAGAGTTGCTGAGCGTAAAGCAGTTAAATTACACCATAAAAATTCAGGTCAGATGCTAATATATCAGGCTGTTTTTCTGAAATACTGAATCCTTAATTCAAAATTTAAGCAGTAATAAAAATGGGCATGAATTGCCTACCTCACCCACATCTCTTCAGAATTCAATCACTATCAGCTGTCCCTGGGGATGAAGAATGAAATAAAAAAGCACATTTCCTTGAGTTTTAAGAGATTCAATAGACACTGAAGAGAACATCACTTACTTGTGCATGCATAGACTACGAACAAGCAGGAGATTAAAGAGATCAAAAGCTTCAAACTTTGATGAGGAAGAAAGCTTTCTGTTTAGCTGGGGGTGAAAAGCTCTAGCCCGTAAGACTACCTTTCAAAGGGGCTTTAGAAGTGTAGAGCAAGCACAAATCAAAAGTTTACCACAGATATACAAACAATTATAAACATCGCTTCCCCCATCCCCAACTTACACTTCCTGGATAAATAAATGATAAGAGCCGCCATCTTGAATTAATTTCATTTTCGTCAGTAAAAAGGTACATGAGGAACACAGGACTCTCGTAGTTTCCTGGTGTCAACTCATTTTCTCAGTCGAGCAGAAAAGGGAGAAGAAGGAGCTGAGCAGCTGAAGAAATTTTACCAGACTTGTTTTTCTTAGTTAAGTTCTGATTTCTGGGAAGGATTTGTATTTCTGCTAAGGTCTGTGTTCAGAAATGGGCCCCTTTGTAAACGGGCTGGTTGTGCTGCAAAATTTTATATGGGACTCCCCCAAGTGCAGGGAAAAGTTGATCCAGGGTTTGAGAAGAAGAGAGTTCGTTAAAAATATATATAACTTTTTATTGTTTTGAAATAGTAGATTCAAATTTTCCAATTTTTATAACTCAAGGTCTAAATACAAATTTAATTGTGTTAAAGAGTTATGATATGTCACTATTTTAAAATTCCTTTTATTAAACTGGTATTAGAATAATTGAACTTGGTTTATATAAAAAACTCTAGACTTGTGGGCATGTTGATGACTGCAGGAGCCTGGGACCCTCTCAGAGTGACAGTCTAGTTACTAAACCCTTATGATGTGCTTGGATCTTCACGCAATGGACTGAAGAATGGAAGGATGTCTTTGAGGTTACAGGGCTCCTCAGATACATTCAGGTTGACAATATTTACTTCTGAGTGTTCTGTATTTCTCACAATAACAATGAAACTCCCATTTTTTTATTATATTTTGTAACCAAAACTAGTCATTCTACAATGTGCCCCTTGCTTTCCTGTCCTGTTTAATTTTTGTGATACCTCTGCTTGATCATTTTTATCAGCCCCATGTTTTGAATGGGGATACTGAGGCCTAGCAAGGTTAACTAACTTGCCCCACTTCATCTAGATAGAAAGGGAGAAGGTCCACAAAACTAGGTTGCTTTCCCCTACACCCATGAAGCTGTCTTGAAGGACTCACAATAAGAGAGGTGGGGCAGGATAGTGCCTTCGTGTTGCTTTAGAACATAAGATTATGTGCTTCAAGAGCAGAGGGAAGATCAGTTTAAAGGGTCCTATTTCATTTTATCAGATTCAACAGAAATGGAATATTGGAGCAGCCTCAGGCCAGCAATGTGCTGAGATCAGGAAGTACTTGCTTACCTGAAGTCGTATACTTAGTTACAGGTGGGACAGTGTGTACGACCTATTTTGATGCTTGTACGGATGCAGGTAGAACAGACGTCTTACATTCTGGAAAACGCAGTGATGGAATGGAGAATTGAAGGCTTCCACTGTATTTTGAACCCTAACTCATTTCTTACTAGTCATCTCTGACTCTCCCTTTTGCTTTTTCCACTCCTCTGATAGCTAAACAATCCACGTGTACTGTTCATTATTACCAAGCCTCCCTCTCTTTCTCCCTCCTTCTTTTCTCTCTCTCTCTTCCATTCGCTCACCATTCCAAGTTTGGCCATCATCACCTCACTCCTCATCACTTTGATACCTCCTAACTGATGTTGCTTTTTTGGACTCTTTTCCACCTGAATTCAGCCCCAACCCATAACACGATCTAATTAATTTTCCTGAAACACTTTGATCATGTAAGCATTCTGACCTCAAAATGTTAATAAGTCCTCCGGTCTGTTGGAGAAAATAAAACTTTTTTAAAGCATTACATTTAAAGTGATACTGACCTTTGCTGTTAGCTTACTTGGTTACTGGACAAACTATTTGGTAGAAATGCCTTGACGTTTTTGCCACCAAATTTTTATTCATACTCTTTCATGTGGCAAACGTGTCTCTTTTCCTCTCTGTCATATCAATCAGACCAAAATTTCAAAGTCAAACTAAAATTAACCTTCCCCATCAAGATTTCCCTTAATGCTCAGGAGCTTAATGATCCAGCTTGGAAAGACATGTTTACTTGGTCACGAGCCACAGCCAAAGCTGATGGTAACCTTGTCCTGGCCTCAGCAGAGATGCAGAGAGGCCGAGGATGCTAGCATAGTAAGAATGTACTGGTGGGAAGGAATGGAGGGAGAAAACACAGGGCTGTTAGGTGAAAAAAAATTTTTGAGGATGGAATGGTTTTGGAGATTAATTATAGGAAAGGTGGAGAAAAAATATGGGTTTAAGGTCATGAAAGATAAAGATGGCTGTAGGGAGAGGGAAGGAGCCTATAGGTATGGCCGTAACAGGGACTGTCGTAATTTTAATGAATTGTTTTAGGTAACACTGAAACAGTGGTTATCTGATTCCTGCAATAGTTACAAGGGTTTCCATCTCTTCGAGGGTGTGGTGTGAACTTCCCAAAGAAAGGATTATTTTGCGTCCTTAAACAGTCCAAAATTCCTTTAAAAATGGGAGACTTTAAGCAGGAAACCTACTACCCTCTTGAAATTGTATAATAACTATTTCTACTTAGGTTGTTATTTCATCCAGTTGGAGGCACCTAACCACTTTTGGTCCATGCTACCTTTCAGAAACCTTTCAGTGGAGACTTTGATCAAATCCCACACAATTTGACCTTATCATTACTAGCAGTTTACAACATATACATATCACATGTCATGTGTTAGTCACAGTCTGTCTCCAGGATTACAAGTCCTAGAGACAAGTCCAAAGTTATAATTTTGAACATTCGGGACCACATGCAATATCAAGGATATAGCATTTGTGACTAAACAGTATATTGGAAGAAACTCAGGGTAATGGCATTTGGCTAAAGTTAAAAGCTTAGTTTTAATGGTTGTGAAGATCTAAAAGAACCTTGGTTTTTGTTTTCTCCAAAAGTCTTGCTCAGTTAACTGCATAATATCCAATTATGCATCTTAGGAGAATTAAGGGTTGAGAAAATCCAGCTACTATTGGAATCTTTGATTCTACAGAATATGCCCTCCCAAAACCAGTGCTTACCCAACTAAAGTCTTCCCTCTGGGATTCAGTTGATTGTCGTAACTTTTGAGCTTGCTTGTAAAGCCACAGAGCCATTACAGCTAAATGATGCAGTTTCAAATGTTTTAAAACTCTAATGTTGTAGCTGATTTTGCTTATTATTTGATCAGGAAAGATAAAAAATCCTACAAGTCTTTTTTTTTTTTTTCTTGATATCTTAAATGAACTGGGGTTTTAATTTTTTTTGTTTTTGTTTTTGTTTTTTTTCACACTGTAGCATATCAGCCGAAGCACATTGTTTTTATAGGTGTGGGAATCAGAAGTCACTAAAATATTTGTATCTTAAGGCTGGAAGAAAACTGCAATTATCATTTACTACAAGTAAACAGGGGGCCACCAGGAGTGCTTTGTTTAGTCTGATTCTTCTTGGTGGTGAGGGGAATGTCAGGCTACCCTTCCAGCCACATCTCCGGAACAAATTCGCTACGGCCACAGGTGTTCTACTCCTATAAAAAGGTGTAAATCATATGTCATAGGTGTGATTTTGCAGTAATCCAAGGGCTGTAGGAGTTTATAAATACAGTTTCCCTTAATTTGTGAAAGATGTCATAAAGATGGCAATTTTCTTAGGTCAGAAGCAAGAATTGGGTTCATTTTTCTTTGATTGAGAGAATCACATTCTCCATTTAGTGAGTCACAAGTTAAGGACTTTATATTGGTTGAATCAGGCACTTCAAGGCCTGACTTTCAATCCTCTACATCAGCATTTCCCAGCCTCAGCACTGCTCACATTCTGGGTCCAATAATTCCTTGTTGGGGGGCAGCCTGTGCATTGTAGGATGCACATTAGAAGCCACTCACACCCCCTTCTCCGTCAGTTGCCATGACAAAGTAATGTCTCCAGACATTGCCAAATGTTCCCTGGAGGATGAAGAAATCTTTCCTAGTTAAAAACTACTATTCCAGATTTACTTTATATTTGGATATTAATTAACTACAGCCTAGTTTGAGGAGCCTCAAATACCTCAGTGAACTTCCTTGAATATTAATGAGGACTAGGGAGTAAAAGGTATTGAGGAACAAAGAGTAACTTTAGTAACAGGAGCATGGATTGTGAGTACACAAAGGGAATTGTCATCTCTTCTAGAATGGGACCTGGAGGCCTTGTTTTTATCTGGAGCAGAGCACTCCTGTCTTTTGTAAGATTTTAAGAAGTCCAGAATGGTCACATTTCCTAAAAGACCCAGTTTACTTTGATGTGGGGGCATTCTTTAACTTCAGGTGTACGTCCCTATAAAAAATTCACTGATATGTATGCTGGAAAACCAGGCATGCCACCCCTATTCTGCTTCCCATGGCAGACATCACTAATTAATTCTTGCACTCTTTCCACGCTTCCCATGGCAGACATCACTAATTAATTCTTGCACTCTTTCCACTCCCATTCTGCTTCCCATGGCAGACATCACTAATTAATTCTTGCACTCTTTCCACTCCCATTCTGCTTCCCATGGCAGACATCACTAATTAATTCTTACACTCTTTGATGCTGAGTCTAACACCAAAATCTTTCTCCACACGAGACTCCAGGTATTGCTAACGATATGTCCGAATTAGAATTTAAATTGAAACCTATTTGTCACCTGTGCTTTTAAATTGTTGCCAGTTATTTTAAGGCAGTCGTAGTCAGTGATGAAATACGTTGTTGGAAATATAACCTGCAAACAAAGCATCAAAGTCTAGAATGGAAAAATAACATAAACAGCAAAAAAGTGTGTTTGGCAAAATTACAAATTTTTATAAATTACAAAGACAAAGTTGATTTTTTTTTGACAGTGATGGCATGAAGATTTATTTTCTCAAGGTCAAATGGTCACTTAGGTTAAGCGAGAAATTCTTTAACAGAGATTTTGTGGGTAGCAAGAAGGTCTTCACAGGCGAACTTTGCTTTGGTGTGTCAAGGCTGCCCACCAAGAGCCACGTTTGTGTATAGTCCCCAAAACTGAAGAGAAATGAAAGACAACTGTGAAAGTGATGGACCGTCTTCTGGAACAATGGTTGAGATGGAAGACCCTGGGCATCTGCCTGGGTTGCTGAAATAAATCAGAAAATTCACCCTGAGTCAGGAGTTTGCTGAAAGTAAAACGTGTCTCCAATTGGAATTGACAGTCACCAGATTTGTGGAAGTCAAAAACTCTGTTCCCTTTTATGTCTAAAGGATCTAGAAAACTCTGGAAACTTCTTTAATAGAGAGACTCCTCTAAAATCAAAGATCTTGGATTACTTTGGGGGCCTTGCTTCTGAACCAGGAAGTCTGGGAGCGAGTCTGGCGATCTGTGGTGCTATATAATTCTGAAACACACTCCCCAGGTGATTCTGATGCATGTTAAGGTTTGAAAACACTGATCTAAGGCTGGTTTATTTAACTTTGCACAGCACTTTCCCCACCCCCACTCAGACTGTTAAACAATGCAGTGGTCGGGGTGGGGCTTGACTGCATTCGTTGTTGCTTCCTGGGCCATGATCCAGTATCTAAGCAGTGAAACTGATTTGCAGTGAGTAGTGAAGCAGAGACAGGCAGCCACAGGGAGGGAGAACCCAGAGGGCAGTGAGCAGTAGGAGCTTTGCTGGACATTGAACCCCAATGTTACCTGTTATCCATTCACCAGGAGACTTGGAATGCCGGTGACAGGGGTGGCCGCAGGCTTCTTTTTAGTACCATGGCAATGCTTACCTGACTTCTCACTGCTGCCAAGACAGATGTGGCCCAGAGAATAGCCAATAGCCATTGCAAGGAGACTGTTGGGTCTTGATGCCTGATTGGCTGCTTGATCCTGAAGTGCTTTCACACAAGAGTACTTTTATGATCTCATCTTAGAACAAAAATGCCTTTATCCAACTTACTCAGTATGACTGCGTTCAGAGTGACTTTTAGTTTTTCCAGAAATCAAAATCACTCTCGAAGGAGGAAGTTTTGCTGTTACAGAGTGATTGTTAATACTGAACGTCAACTTGATTGGATTGAGGGGTGCAAAGTATTGATCCTGGGTGTGTCCGTGAGGGTGTTGCCAAAAGAGGTTAATATTTGAGTCAGTGGGCTGGGAAAGCCAGACCCACCCTTAATCTAGGTGGGCACAATCTAATCAGCTGCCAGCACAGCGAAAATATAAAACAGGCAGAAAAACATGAAAAGACTAGAGTGACCTAGCCTCCCAGCCTACATCTTTCTTCCATGCTAATTGCTTCCTGCCCTCCAACACTGGGCTCTAAGTTCTTCGGTTTTGGGAGTTGGACTGGCTCTCCTTGCTCCTCAGCTTGCAGATGGCCTATTGTGGGACCCTGTGATTGTGTAAGCTAATACTTAATAAACTCCCCTTTATCTATCTATCTATCTATCTATCTATCTATCTATCTATCTATCTATCTATTCATCCTGTTAGTTCTGTCCCTCTAGAGAGCCCTGACTAATACACAGAGACAGCTGGAAAAAAAAAAATAAGACATGGTCTTGAAGGTGGCTCAAGGCAGTGGAGACATGTGGGGAAGCAGAGACTTTCAGATGAGTTCTGGGAAAGCTGAAGCAGCCATGTGAGTGTCCATGCTCTGGCGGTCATTGATGGGTGTATCTTGCATGGTTTGGTATATGCAAATGACCTCAGAGAACAAGAGAGGAGGGGACAAAGAAACCAAGAGCTCAAGAAAGAAACTGCTCTGTTTGCAGTTTTGTCGAAGACCACCTCGTTAGCCTTTCACAAAACCGCTCTGTTGGAGCGAAAGGAACTGGTGATACCATTGTGGTTCAGTGAGTCAGCCCGCTCCCCATAGACAGGGAACCAGACTCCATGAAATGTTAATTATCTACTAGAAGAAAACAGTTTATTTTACAGAATTTCAAAAACAAAAACTCAATTCCTGAGCAGACTCTGTTATTTGACTCTCTTAACTTACATTGAGATACGCTCAATAAAAGTACATGAAAAAATTGGTCTTTTAAAATGAGACAACGTATGTTCTTTACTCATATGGTTTAGGAACCATAACACCTACACACACAGTGATTGAGTTTCAGTCAGAAAGGTGCTATAAAATGATATTTCCTCCCACCAAGTTTAGATTGCCTATGCAGTTCTAGAGAGAAGTATTAATCTTCAGCACAAAATGATCTTCTCCATTCCAGCAAGATCACATTGTTCTTTTATTTTCTTTGGTTATTTTATCAGCTTAGCTTCTATTGTTTCTCCAGTGATAAATTGCACTTTTATTCATTTCTTTATTTTATGGAGTGCAGAGTCATAGTAATTTCCTTGTTCCAGTTCCATTAACTTCCTGATAGTATTGTTTAAAGTCTCCAGGCCCTGATGTGTAATCCAACTGTTTCCCTAATATGTGGGAAGCAGCAAACTCCTTGTTTATGTCATAAACAACTCTTGCTATAGTTTTCCTTTTTCTTCATCTTTTCCCATGGAAATTCTGGCATGAGCTTAGCTCAGTATTCAATGGCTTAGCATAAACCTGGTGTATAGAGAGCCTTCCTGGAGTGTTTGAGAACTGAATAGAGTAACTAGGACTGGCCTGGAGTATCATACTTATCCCACCAACCAAGTTAAGCTTCAAAATTTGGAAAAGAGATCACATACACCAGAATTATTTTCATGTTCATATCTCAGTAGATTCCTCAAACTATCTACACTAGATATTTTTTTTCCACTTTTCTCAAGTCCTTGATTCTACCCACACCTTCCACTATTTCACCATACAAATTAAAGCTCATTTCATTGTAGAAATTAAGGTCATCTGACCAATGTGCTTTCAACTTTCCCTCCATCTTGGAATTCCTCCATATTGTTCCTGTCCTCTCTGCTTCAAATCTAAACCTAGAACCAGCATGGCTTTTCTTGCCCAAAGTGAATCTACTCACCTGTGCTCCAGATGGCACTGTTTAATCCACCATCTCTTCTTTTTCTTTTCTCTCTCTCTCTTTTTTTTTTTTTTTTTTTGAGACAGAGTCTTGCTCTATTGCCCAGGCCATATGTACTGCGGTGGTGCGATCTTGGTTCACTGCAACCTCTGCCCCCTGGGTTCATGTGATTCTCCTGCCTCAGCCTCCCAAGTAGCTGGGAATACCACCATGTCTGGCTAATTTTTGTATCGTTAGTAGAGATGGGATTTCACCATGTTGGCCAGGCTGGTCTAGAACTCCTGACCTCAGGTGATCTGCCTACCTCAGCCTCCCAAAGTGCTGGGATTACAGGGATGAGCCACCATGCCCGGCCTCACCATCGTTTCTTTATGCTCTTAATTTCTCATGTTCTTTGCCCTCACTATCAACATTTTGAGTTGGTCACTTATGCATTCTGTCTTTATTTTCTTATCTCCTGGTCCATTTTCAAATACACTGTAAATCTAATTTGATCCCCAAACTCCTCCATCAATGTTCAGAGCTGAGATTCTGGCTTGTGATGAAGCAGGCAGTGATGTGGGAGTGGGAAAATGCAGAGAAAAACTGGAGGTGGGGAAACCTGTTAATGGCAATCATAAGTCTAAGGAAGCAAGAGGCAATGAAGCTCTGTGTTGAGGGTTTCAGGGTAGGAGAGCTTGGGTAGAAAACGCTGTGTCCATCAAATCTTCAGCTGCTTTGCTACTACTGGGGGCATGCTGTGTTTTCAACTTGAATGTTGAAGGAAATGTTGGCATTATTTACAAATATGGGGTGAAAGGGGGAGAATCTGAGTACAAGTGCGTGGGGCTAATGAGGAATTCATATTAGGCAAGTTGAATTTGTGGAGATGGTTGGATGATGAGAGACAAAAGTTGGAACTTTGCATTTAGGGCAGGAGAAGGAAATGAGGGTTAAAGACACAGACTTTCAAGTCTACTGCATGAAAGGGAGCCTTTCCACTATAACTGCAAGTTTCCTGAGAAGGGATGTAAATAGATAGACAGAAGATGGCTTACGACAGAGCTTTAGAGAAATTCTGCCAGGGACTGGTGGAAAAGGCCTCAAAGGAGAATGCAAGGGAATAATTCAGGACCCTGTAAACCAGGACTAGTTTCCAAAGAAGTGCAGTCAGCAGAGTCAAATCATGCAGAGACTCAGCAGCAGCAGAAATGGGAGGAGCCCCAGAAATCTGGCCATGGAGAAGTCACTCATTCTGTTGTTCAGGAAGAGGTGGCCGGGCCTGCACAGCAGGCTGAGCACTGTTTTAGATAATGGACTAGAGATTCCATCAAATCAACAGTGAATTCTGTCCCTGCCTTTAGGGAATGCACTTTCAAATGATGGTGGCAGAAAATTAACAAGGAATTACAATTCAACTTGGTAAGTGCAATAGCAAAGAAAAAGCAGGGTGTCCTTGCCTCCAATATTAAGTGGGTGGATTTGGGGACCTCTCAGTCCTCTCTCTACTAATAAAGGCTCTGCAACCAGACTGCCTGAATCTCAACTATGGCTCAGCCACTTAGCTGTGGGATCTGCGGCAAGCTGTGTCCCTGCTCGCTGCTTCAAATTCCTCATTGGTAATAAAAAATGATAATGATGATAATAACTATATTTACATTACAGGTTTGTGGTAAGGACTAAATATGTTAAAACATGTAACATATCAGGGCTACCCATGATTAACAGCCACCAAACATCTATGGCACTTTTAGAAGCCTTATGAAATAGGCATTATGATCACGTGTGTTTCTGCAGGTGAGGAAACGGACGCACACAGAGGCAAAGCAGCTTCCCCAAAGGCACATGGCTAAAAGTGGTTATTTGTCTCCTTGTCACGGTGTTTTGAGGGAGGGATTCCTACATTAGGAATTTGAAGATGGTCCAACATGTGACACTGGACCCCGGCAAAGTAGGGCAGACAGCAGTTTCATTGTCACATATGCTCACAGCGTAGGGAAGAGGACAGTGGACAGTCTGCAGGGCTACGCAATGGTTCAAGAACAGGGTGGACAGTCAGGGCCTGTGAGAGGTGGGTTTGTAGTAACAAGAAGGGGACTTGGCCCTGGTCCTTGCTGTGGTCATGGGGGTGAGTGGTTTGTATGTATAATTCTGCAGGCTGGCAGGGAACCAAAACCTACTACCCAAAGATAAGCAGGAACCGTGCCTGGTCCCTGGTGAATTCGTGTTTTTGGCTAGGGGACCTTACCTGTGGGAGCAGAGTGGGGAGGGAAACTTGTGGTCATTTGAAACTTGATTTTATCAGATGTCAAAGCAGCACTTAATATTGAACCCCAATTTCAGGGCTTATACCTCAGTGACCTAGTGGTGATTAGGGCCCAGGTATTCTGGGTCCAGGTCCAAGTGCATCTACACTATCCTGTAGTTTCTAAAATTCAGACAAAACATTTTCTTTTGAACACGTCTTACATTCTCCATCTCGACAATGTTTGTTCAAGCCTATCTCTTTGCCTGGAATTCCCTCTTGATTCTCAACTCGGCTTTTGAGATCTTGTCTGCCAAGGTCTATCTCAAATGCCAGTTACTTGGCAAAGCTGCTTCGGTCAGATGTGGCCCCTTCTGTGTTTCCAGCACATTGTACGTGGAAAGAACGTGCCAGAAAATCATGACTCAGTCTCTGACTTTGCTATTTGTTTGTTATATACTCTTGGGAAAATGAGCTTGATTACCCTTATTTTTCCCATTTTTCCAGCGGGGATAATAATTTCCCTTTGAGATGGTATTATAAGATTATTCTCGAAAACACATGTATAGTACTCAGTATTTAGAAGTCACACAATGAATATGAATTCCTTTATCTTAAATGACTTTGTTTCTCTACTGACCCCGGTATTATTATGCTTCATACTACAATTACTTGTTTGTTTTATTCACTCCCACTAGGCCATAAGCTTGAGAGACGGTATTTGATACTTTTATCTTTCACATCTTTGTCCTGGTTATTTGCTGCTCACCATCACTTCCAAAGTGAAAGGGTGGGCTGGGTGCGGTGGTTCATGCCTGTAATCCCAGCACTTTGGGAGGCTGAGGTGGGTGGCTCACTTGAGGTCAGGAGTTCAAGACCAGCCTAGTCAACATGGTGAAACCTCATCTCTACTAAAAATACAAAAAATTAGCTGGGCATGGTGGTGGGCGCCTGTAATCCCAGCTACTTGGGAGGCTGAGGCAGAATAACTGCTTGAACCTGGGAGGCAGAGGTTGTAGTGAGCTGAGATCACACCACTGCATTCCAGTCTGGGTGACACAGTGAAAATCCATCTCAAAACAAAGAAACAAACAAAACAGGCCAGGCGCGGTAGCTCAAGCCTGTAATCCTAGCACTTTGGGAGGCCGAGACGGGCAGATCACGAGGTCAGGAGATCGAGACCATCCTGGCTAACACAGTCTCTACTAAAAATTACAAAAAACTAGCCGGGCGCGGTGTCAGCTGCCTGTAGTCCCAGCTAACCGGGAGGTTGAGGCAGGAGAATGGCCAGAACCGGGGAGGCGGAGCCCAGATCACGCCACTGCACTCCAGCCTGGGTGACAGCGCAAGACTCCGTCTCAAAAACCAAAACAAAAAAAGAAACAAACAAAACAACAAGAACACACAAAGTGAAAGGGTGACCTCAGTTCTCATCCATCGTGGAAGGACCTCTCAGTATGTGCTGCTCTACAAAGCAGCGAGGCTGGCTAGGACGAGCACTTTGTTGTTCTCTTAGGAACACAGTTGCTTTAACTGCAGATAATGTCTTTTATTTCTAAAATGCACATGCCTGGGAGACATAGCACAAGAATATGAATCCATGTTATATCACATACATCGATATTTTGGTGAAACTGACATATCCAATCCCAAACTAGATTTAACCGGAGTAGTTTTCAGAGCCTGAAGAGGGGCAGGCATGACATGGAAGAAGAAAAGCAGGTGTCAAAAGATGAGTCTTGGGCTTCTACGGTAACATCTGTGTCTTTATCATTTTAACGCATAGATTTGGGAATGGTAAGAAAATACAGCTCAAACATATTATCTGTGCTATTTACCCATGAATAATGTAAAATGTATGATAAAGAAATATGAAACTGTCATAAGAGAGGTTTGAATTTTCTAAAGATTGAAAAGATTTGTGTCACAGTGTTTATTCTTCATTAATGTTAGAGGAATAGATGTATTAATTCATGAAGAGAATGAAAGACAGAATGTCAGGGCTTATTATATTTTTCTTATGCAGTCTCTGATAAAGTATATGATTTGGCATGAAGGAGACATCTCATTTCTCTTTCTTTTAGTTTTTGATGAGTAAAATGAAAGAGATAGTAATTGGCTGTCTTTAAATGGTAGCATTGGCCATCAAAAATGGACCAAAGGGCATGATAAAGAGGGCACTGGGTTTTGAGGTCACTAAATGCTTGTCTCCAAATGAGTACAAAGTGGGAAAGAAATATTTCCTTGTGGTGCTAAGGTTTTAGAGGAGAGTGAGAATCACTGGCTAGCTGCATTAATTGGTTCAGCATTATGTAATGCTAATGGTTTTTGAAGCCTGACTAAGAAATCTCAGCTGTCAGAAAAACTGCACAACTGAAAGTAATTACAGAAGTTTGAAGGAATCCAAACCATTTTCATAATCCATTGGTTCTTGTCCAACCAGGGTATCCTCTCTTTTTTTTTGACTGTGTGAAATATTATGCAATTTGCTCTAAAAGTCTTAGATATAATTTGTCCAAATTTCTTCCCAACTCTTCCATAAGTTATCAGTTAAAAGTTTCCTTTCAACAAATGAATTACGCTG
Source organism: Colobus angolensis palliatus (assembly GCF_000951035.1). Taxonomy (NCBI): domain Eukaryota; kingdom Metazoa; phylum Chordata; class Mammalia; order Primates; family Cercopithecidae; genus Colobus; species Colobus angolensis. Next base: position 17,174,285 of record NW_012114252.1, read on the forward strand.
CAGAAATTACTGAAGCCACCTGAAATCCTTTTTGAAACAAAGCAGAGTAAATAATTGTCCCACTGCATAAATAGATAAATGACACAGGCTGCTGACATAATTTGCTACCTATTGAATTATTATCATTTCAAAGCTTATTAATCTTTTCTTCACTGTTCCATTCTATTTTGCTAATGACAGGGAAGGAGCTAAGAACGTTTGGATTAATTATGCAAATAAATTCGTATTAATCTTTCTAGAAGTTGGGGTGCTCATTTTAGTATCAGTAAAGCTATTTCCATGGCTGTTTGTGAAGATAATAGATGACAGAAAAATAGAGTATTATAATAGACTGAGAAAAATATCTTTGAATTACAACAAATACGATTTAATTTAGGCTTAACCCAGGACATTTCCGTCTGGTAGATGAAGGCTGTAGTTTTTTGGACCTTATTTATAGTCTAATTATGAATAGACATGGGAAAGAGGAACCTGGGGTGGGGTGGAGCATATTAATGAATTTTCATGCTTTTCCTTTTTTGCAAAAGTGAAATATGTAATATTTAGAGTTATAAGTAAAATTTTGGGGAGGCTTATCAAGAGTCTTCAGAATCATTTTTCTAGAGCCGTTTCTGAGATGAGGATCAGCAGACGTCTCATCTGACTGATGTAATCAGGAGAAGCGGCTGCGGGCCTGACAAGTAATGTTCTGCATTTCTATGCTGGGCTAGGGGATGGGGCAGGATTCTTGTGCAGACAGAAATAACTGGACAACCATTATCGCTTCAGGACTGAGCAGGGTAAAGTAGAAGCCTGCAAATTATATGCTTGGAAATTCTCTTGGCCAAAAATCTTCTAGCAATGAAACTTTTGTGATAAGCCTCTTCTCCAAGTTTAGTATTCTTTTGTTATTAAAACTGCTTGGGAAGATATAGTTAGTTTAACGTTCTGAGGAAAACTAATCATTCGTTACCAACTTCAAATAGAAAACGGAAATATTAGTAAAAGAGAATGAAGACTATGAACTAAACATTTCAATGAGTGTTCAATATAAACATAGTTATATTTTTGGAAGGGAAAGTGTGGAAAAGTGTTAGAGTCATAATTACAAAGCCTACATTTTTCTGGCATACGGAAGAGTCAAAGATTTATGTGTTAATCAAAAATCTGACTGGTGTTTGCGGGCCAGATTCAGAATAGGGGCTGAATGTCTATCCATCTTTGTGTTCCCAGGGTCTAGCGCAGGGGCAAAGAGTAGGGGTTCCATGAATGATTGCTAGGCAGCATAAATAATTTTAAATTACAGGAAACCCCCAAGCCTGATTCTAGCCAATAATGCCAACTGCACTTCCTACTAAATCTTTTATTCATGCACTCAACCCCTTTTTCAATTGAGTTGTTTGAATTTCATCTCTTTTTGATACTATATTTATGAAGCCATGGAATCAATTATTTTGTTCTTAACATGTTTTTGGTACCAAGATATTATACATGACAGTGAAAATGGGGTAGAAAATCAATGTCAAGTAAATGACTTTGTGAGTGATTGACTACACGCTGAATCCAATGGACGCAATGTCTTACCCCCAAAGGCTAGAACATTGGAGGACAGCATGAAGCTGCCCCAGAAGATAGGTTGATCCACATCTGACACAGAGACTGCTGAGAAGTACACCTGTCCTGTGTCATTCATAGGCCCAAGGGGAGTCCTATGAGGTCATTACTAACAGTGACACCCAGAAAGACTCTCTGATGCTGTCAATCACGGTTGGCTGTGCCTCAGTTGATGGGTGCCCAAGTGTCTTACCTGGGTGAAGCAGACTGGGTCCATGTGGTTTAGGCTCTGTATTTCAAAGGAAAACCCAGCGGCCTGGTAACTGAAGTGTACATTGAGCAGTTTGTTGAAAATCAAGTAAACAACACTACTTAAACAACAACAAAAACAACAACAACCAACCTCTTGAATTTTTTAGTTTGTTATAAAGGTATCATCTCTATCTTCTGCCCCTATTGTATGGTTTTGAGAAGAGAGAAGAGAAGGTATAAATTCCGTGAGGCGGGGAGCATTCCTGTTTTGTTCATTGCCATATTTTCAGTGGCCAACAGAGTGCCAGACATACAGTAGATACTTAAGCAGTATGTGTTGAGTGAATATTGGATAGGGTGAGAGAAATATGGAAATAAGGCTGAGTATTTGGCTGGGTAATCAACACTTGGATATATATTTTTTTCGTCTTTTCTTGCATTGATTTTTTCTAATCTTTTAAACCTATTTTTTATGTACCTTATATGTTTAAGGTCCTATACAAGGCACTCTGAAGTTCTTGGAGAGTTTCCTCATACATTTGTATTAATTTACTTATTTATCCACTTAACAAATATTTGTTGTTCATTTAACAAAGTATGTATCACTATTGAATTTTTTTCCAAAAATAGTACCATTTTAACTCTTATCCTCTAATGAAATTATAGTTTGGAAGCAAAGATCAAGCAGTAAAAAATAGTGAGAAGGATCTAAACTGATCAAAAAGATGTAATAACATGGACCATTAATCCCACAAAGTAGCGTATTCCACTGAGGAATATTAAATTGTAGAAAGAACAGTGATATTTTATTATATCACCCTAGACACTGTCAAAGAAGAATAGTTGATACCAAATTGGCTAAAGGAAGATTTAATCATAAGATCTTTTGAGAATAAAAAGTTTGAATAGATGATATAAAAATACAACTTTTGACTGATTTCATTGCAGTAGTTAATATAAATAGTTATTATGCTATGTGACCTAGAGCCCAGTAAAGTAGAATTTTTTAGTCTTGAAGTTTCAGATTACCTTTATGCCTTAATAGGTTTAAAAGCTTAAAACATTTGACTTAACTAATATCAAATACCTCTTAATGAATATAAACGATTCAGGAAGAAAACAAGAATCCTAATAGATTCCCATTTGAAATTGGAAGGTACGTTAAAGTCATTATGTCCAAATTTCCTATCTTCTAGAAAGGAAATTGAGGTCAAGAGAGGGCAAGTGACTGATTCAGCATTGCACATGTAGGATACATGGCTTCTACTATAGCTTTCTCTGCACCATACAGCCATACTTCCACTGCAGATTAATATACTAGCTTTCTAGTGCAACACAGTCTTGCTTGACTTTGAACTATCTAACTTAACGAATTTATCATGTTATTCCCATATTGACTCTCAAGACCAAAGCTTTCCCCACATCAACAGGAATCTACCTGAACCCTATTGCCAGATAGGGTTTGTTTTGAGTACAATGAAATATGACTAGTTGGAAACTTATCTGAATTTAAATGTGATTGGCTCAAAGAGTGGAGCCAATATTTCTTCTCATTTATTCCATTTGGGGAACCATGTCATAGATAAGGAGACTGAGGCCCATGGAAGGTCTTGGAGTAAGTGTGTGGCAGAGCTGCTATTGAAATCCCAGGCTACATCCTCCACCTCGGATGGGTAATTTTATGTGTCAACTTGGCTAGGCCATAAAGTCCAGTTTTGTTTGGTCAAATATAAATCCTAACATTGCCGTGGATGTATGTTTTAGATGTGATTAAGATTTAAATCAGGCCGGGCGCGGTGGCTTAAGCCTGTAATCCCAGCACTTTGGGAGGCCGAGACGGGCGGATCATGAGGTCAGGAGATCGAGACCATCCTGGCTAACACAGTGAAACCCCGTCTCTACTAAAAAATACAAAAATCTAGCCGGGCGAGGTGGCGGGTGCCTGTAGTCCCAGCTACTCCGGAGGCCGAGGCAGGAGAATGGCGGGAACCCGGGAGGCGGAGCTTGCAGTGAGCTGAGATCTGGCCACTGCACTCCAGCCTGGGCGACAGAGCGAGACTCCGTCTCAAAAAAAAAAAGATTTAAATCAGTAGACTTGAAGTAGATGACCCTGTATGATTTGGGTAGGCCTCATCTAATCAGCCAATGGATTTAAGAGAAAAGACTAAGGTTTCTTGAAAAAGAAAAAAATTCTCTTCAAGTGTTGAACATAGAATGTCTGACTGAGTTTCCAGCTTGCTTCCCTGCAAAATTTGGACTCAAGGTCACAACATTTTCACTCTTCCCTGAATTTCCAGCCTTGGGGGCTGATGCAGGTTTTGGACTTGTCACTTCTACAACCATATGAGCCAATTCTCTAAAGCTTCTTTCTCTCTATCTTCTGTGGATTCTGTTTCTCTGGAGTACCTTGACCAATGTCCTTGCATGCTCTTTCTGTGTACTTTTTGGTGTCCTAAAGCTAGACTTCGAAGTGAGAAAAAAAAAAAATCCGCTATGGAGACCATGAGCCGTTGCAGGAGAACTAGCTGCAGAGCTGTGACTCCATTTGAGAGGAAGATACCCGGAGAGGCCAGGCCTTACCCAGAGATCAAGGTGGCAGCATTGGAGCCGGGTTTTGACAGGCACAGCTGCAAGTGCTCACAGGACAAGCGGCACTGGAAGAGAAATCACCAGAGCCCTCCACGAAGCCCCTGATGGGATAGATTGGACTTAAGAACAGAAGTATCAACAAAGAGCATTTTCAGGAAAAGAAGCTCTGCCATGCTTGTTTAACTAAAAAAAAAAAAAAGATATATGAGAAGACATTTTGCAGAATGCCTTTTTAGAAGGAAAAAAAAAAAAATTCCTTCTACCCAAAGTAAAACATCAACACTCTTGAATAGAAAGGAATTTAGATTCTGAACTAAATGGTTTAATGAGGGACAGATAATAAGAAGTGTGAATTGAAACTAATTGGTGTTTCAGATCACTGAACTGGTTGAAAAACCATTTGTGATGAGGTCTGTATAAGTTAACAGTCGCTTTTAAATGCCTAATTAAACATCGTTCTGTCCCTAGTGAGAATTAAAAAATGTATTGTTGCTCATTGCTCTATACTTAACCAAATGATTAAAGTGGGTAATCTGAACAGATTTATTTTTTGTGTGTGGTAAAAGCTCTTTTTTCCCCAGAGTAGGCTGATGTAGGTAGCCCTTGGACAATGACACATTGTGTCACATACAGACGAGAATGCCACCTCGCAGTGAGCATGCATAATGGGATAATGTGAGAAAAGGCACGAGATTCTTGTTGAACAAAAGGAAAAATAAAGAGACAAGGTGAGAGGTGGCTGGGTCGTGGCTGATTTATTTTTTCACTCCTGGGAGTAATAATTAAAAGGGTATCAATAAGAGGATTTAAAAAATTATGCTATTTGGGCACTAAGGATTAAGGGCACGAGTGTTTGCAATGAATTATATTCAAGAGAGATCAAGGTTTAATACTTATAATTTCATTTTACTGTGGGCTGAAGCCCTCTGGAATTCAATGAAAAGGGTATTAAGAGGATAGTGGGACAGATGGGGGACTGGAAAGGGGTCAGAAGGGCTTGCTCTGGGGCTATCACCTGTGGAATCATTTTCTGGGTTTAGGGATGGAAAAGCTGGTGTGGAAATGGAGTGATTTCTGAAGGTAAGTGTCCAGGAGGAGCAGCCTACAAGGCAGAGGGAGTCTCACGGCATTGGCTTATCCTTCCATCTCCTCACTTCCCACCTCCTTCTCTTCCTCCCACTGCAGTTTCATGCCTTGGTGTAAAGCAGGCCATTTCTCTATGGTCTAGTTTTACACCCATAGCTGCAAAACAGTGAAAGAAAAAAAAAGTTTTTTCTGTAATTAACTTCCCTAAATGTTTTTAAGGTAGTTTATTTGACTCTGCCTGAGCATAAGGTCAGGGGAATATTTTTTTTCTATAATTCCAGAAAACAAAACAAACAAGAACCCAACACCAAAGGTGTTAAGAAAAAAAAAAAAGAGAGAATCAGTTAGATTTTTCAAAAATATATTCCAGTAAAAACTCTAATGTTACTTGTGCAACTCTTTACTGTGTGTGGAAACACCATCTGATGGTGCAGGTGCTAACGAGTGACTTCTTTGAGAGGAGGACATGAAGAAAGGTGGGGAAAAGGAGCCAGGAGCCTGCTGGAAAGATCAGGGTGAAGGAAGAGGTACTCACAAGGTTACCCTGTGTAGGCTTCACCTTCCTCTTTCCCCCACTCTCACCTTTGCTGAGAACCAAAGTCTTGGTGGCAGGTTCAGGCATTCAAGAGAATAAGCTCTATCTATTATGTACGGAGCCTATATATTTATTTAGATTTGCATATTTGTATGTATATTCATTACTGCTTTTTTTTTTTTTTTTTTCCTTAAAGACAGAGTCTCACTCTTTTTGCCTTAAAGATAGAGTCTCACTCTGTCACGCAGGCTGAAGTGCAGTGGTGCAATCATGGCTCACTGTAGCCTCGAACTTCTGGACTCCAGTGACCCTCTTGCCTCAGCCTCCTGAGTAGCTGGGACTACAGACACATGCAACCACATCAGGTCAATTAAAATTTTTTTTTTTTTTTTAGAAGTGGTTTCTCACTATATTGCCCAGGCTGGTCTCAAAGTCCTGGCCTCAAGCAACCCTCCCTCCTCAGCCTCCCAAAGAGCTAGGATTACAGGTGTGAACCAACTTGCCCAGCCCATCTGTTACTTAATGGCATTTCCTTGCTCTGTTCCTCTAATCAGTCATTTGCTTCTAACAGCACTCAGGGTTTCTTGTATACGATTTGCACTGATGTCTATTGAGTCGACCGATCAATAGCAGTCCTGGCTTCTGAGATAGTTGGTTTTGCAGTCGGCCTCAGGCCATGCCAGTTTGTTTTCCCTTCTGAAGTGGATTACGACATGGGTGCTTTGGCTGTTCTACCTTCTTGACCACTGCTGGATCCGCTGCTTTAAGCCAATGGGCCCACCTGTCTGGACATTGAGGTGTGACTTTTCTTTGAGAAAGAGTACATTTTTTCTCAAATCCCAACTGAAGCCCCTGTGGCTTAACTGAACACCCACCCCACCAGCCCCCCAACAACTGTTGGAACAAAGATTCTCATAACCAATGTTTCAACTGTATTGTTCTGAAGCTTTATTTCCATCTTCCTCCATGCAGCAAAAGTCCCAATAAAGTAAACAGAAGAAAAGAGCTGGAGTGCTGAGACCAAGGGCTAAAGCTGGGAGACTGAAACAGTGCAGACCACCAGGGCATTACTCATTTCTCCAGCTCGGAGCCGCTGTTGTACCTGGGGTCTAATCTGGCCTGTGTCTGCCTCCTTCTTGAATAGCCCAGAGAATTCATCTAAACAGTCTTCCTACAGCAGCTGCCCACTCCGGGTAGTCAGATGGGAGTTCCAGACCAGTGTTGTCTCCTGGGACATTGACATAGCAGCCAAGTTGATTGGTGCTGGGGCAGCCACAGTTGGTGTGGCTGGTTCAGGGGCTGGCATTGGAATGGTGTTTGGCAGCTTGGTCATTGCTTATGCCAGGAACCTGTCTCTCAAGCAGCAGCTCTTCTCCTGTGCCATTCTGGGCTTTGCCCTGTCTGAGGCCATGGGGCTCTTCTGCCGAATGGTTGCCTTCCTCATCCTCTTTGCCATGTGAGGCTCCGTGGGGGTCACCCGCCTGTGCATGCTGCTGTGACTCCATGCCATTCCTGGTTCTGCAGTGTGCTAAGCTTTACCATTAAACACAACGTTTCTCTAAAAAAAGAAAAAAAAAGAAAGAAAAGAGCTAGTGGAGTGGAGGCTGTCCCACTCCCACCTCTCATGCCCAGGAGAAGGGCCTGCTGGCCTCAATCACACTGGTCACTCCAGCACGAGTGAGGAAGAAGAACCCTGTAAGGGCTGTATGGGAGAACGCGTCCCTCCCTCAACAAGGACGGCTTCTCCCTTTCGGTGTTGCTTCCCAGAGCCCGAAAGCACACCTGGACTCAGGCTCTCAGCCCTGGAGAAGCCGCACTGCCACTCTCCTGGAGTGAAAACAGTCCAGAGATGTGATCTACCTAAACAGCTTTAACATACTCCTCTACCGTATAGAAAGGAACAAGGGCTTAGCGACAAAACTGTTGGGAAGCCAAGAATCACAGAGTTAGTTCAGTCATATGGGATTCAACACTGGAGGACAGTTTTGATTATATTTCTTTCACATTTTACATACTCAGTAGAGGCTGTGAAGGGTCTGAAGACCTTCTGTTCTGCCAGGGAAATGGAGGGCTTGATGACCAGGCCCTGGGGCGCTCAGCTGAGAATGACTCCTGCCATCAGGACCCACCTCTTGACTTTTCCCAGGAACTGACGTTTGTTCTCTCGCTTCTAACTTCCCTTTATTTCCCAGCGTTACACACTCTTTGATGATCGAGCTTCCTTTATGATCTGTGCCCTGTGGAGTTCTCTCCAGACTAGATGAAGAGTTGAACAGGCTTAATAAATCATTAATATAATACAAAATATTTGAAATAATAATGCCACAATTTGACTACTAGATTATATCTAGACAACTAGAGAGAAATTTAAATACTAAGGGAGTTAAGTGAACACTTTTACAACTAATAGGATTTATTCATATATTTTTCAAAACAGTAGATGATAAAGCAGATATGGAAAAATTCCAAATTACAAGAAGATTAAAAATGATTTCTCGCATATTTTATTTTTAAACACATTTTTTCAGATACTGTAATATCTAGAGTTAATGATTTTTGTTATAAATTGCTAAACATGTTTAATTTCTAAATACGAAGTCAGAAACCTGTAAACCAAAGGTTTGTCATTTAAAACAATCAATTATTGTTTTAGACATATTTCCTTGAGAAGTAGAAACCTAAAATATACAGCAAGTGTGCTTAGAATTGATGAAGCTGAGATTTGATGAAAATGAAGTTCATATGAGGAATATTTTTAAAAAATTTTAAAAATCAAGACAAATTTAGTCAGTACTCACTCTTTTATATAATACTACAGTACTTGTGCTGATTAAAAATGGAGCTAACTGTAGGGTAGAAGTTCCTTTAAATTAGAAAATAATTTCTATGAATTTCTAGTTGTTCCATGGTGAATAATTTAGAATACTAGGGTTTCAATATCAGTAAATCAGCATAAGGACTGGAGTAGGTATCATGAGGGTATTTACAAATTATTCCTGTTTCTTGAGGTTTAAATTCTTATGGAATTCATACATGAACACTTTACAACTGTGAAAGTGTGGGCTTCTTTATCTCAGGTTATGCTCAAGGAAACAATTATGTGAGCTCCGTGCAAAGTACTAGACATGGAATAAGTGGAGACTCATATTATTAAAAACATTAAATAGGCCTTTCCATCAACAAATCCAAGGGATGAAGCTCGAATATTTTCCCTTCAGAAGTTTCCTCTGCCCATTCTATACCTTGCTGTGCTTCCGCCCTTCCTCTTCACGGCTACAAACCAGAACATTCTTCCCCAAGGATGACGTAGATCTCTCTATGCAGTGAAGCCTTTCTCCGTGTCCATGTCCCTCGGTAGAATTTTATAATTGTTATGATTTTCTTTATTGTTCACTAACTGAATTCTTAGTTACCTCATGATTAGAGTTATTCTTGTGAATGCAATTTTCCTTCCCTTACATTTTCTAGTTGCTTTACTCCTGGAAAAATTTTTGTCTATTTGTGTTGTCCCGATGTGTCTATGTTTGCTTTTCTTTTATGGCTGACATGGATCTTTTTGATGAAAAAGTTTTCTAGGTGAGTGTGTATTTTTATCTTCATAGTTATACCTTATCCACAGCTTCAAGTGAATGCCTTACGCGTCCAAGTTAAGGAGCTTGCTCCAAAGGAAAAAGACAGATATAGCTTGATTTCTGTTTTCTCTCCTCCTTCCATGTCATCAGCAGCTCAAATCCTGCCCATGTGATATGTGAACAAACACCAACTTGTCTCTTTTCTGTTCTTTGTTTCTCCAGCCTCATCTGCCAAGCTAGAGTATATCTTTCAGGCATTCCTAGCTGCACTGTTCTGTGCTCATGTTCCAGGGAAGTTACATGTTAGTTCCCAATCATCCTGATTTGATCTAAGTGGTTTTGTATCTGACAGTCGTGTAAGTTTGAGTCCTGACAGGTTCTGTGTCAACAGAGATTCATAGTGGCAGTCAGAGAGTGGCCCCAAAGATGGCCACACCCAAACTCCTGGAACATGCATGTTGCCCACCGTGCATAGCGAGAGGGCCTTTGCAGATAGAATTAAGGGTATTGTATTAGTCAGGGCACACTAAAGGGACAGAACTAATAGGAAAGATGACTGTATGAAGGAGAGTTCATTAGGAAAATTGACTCACATGATCACAAGGTGAGGTCCTACAATCTGTAAGCTGAGGAGCCGGGAAGCCGGTCCAAGTCCCAAACCCTCAAAAGTAGGGAAGCTGACAGTGTAGCCTACAGTCTGTGGCCGAAGGCCTGAGAGCCCCTGGCAAAGCACTGGTGTAAGTCCAAGAGTCCAAAAGCTGAAGAACTTGGAGTCTGATGTTCAACGGCAGGAAGCACCCTGAACAGGAGAAAGATGGAGGCCAGAAGACTTAGCTAGTCTAGTCCTTCCACGCTCTTCTGCCTGCTTTATTCTACCCACACTGATAGCGGATTAGATTGTGCCCACCCAGATTGAGAGTGAGTCTGCCCCTCCCAGTCCACTGACCAAATGTTGATCTCCTTTGGCAACACCCTCACAGACACACCCAGGAACAATACTTTGCAACCTTCAATCCAATCAAGTTGATACTGGATATTAACCGTCACAGGTATGGTTCTTGAAATTGGAAAACCATCCTAGATTCTCAGGGTGAGCCCATCTAGATGCATGAGTGTGTCCAAGGGCAGAAACTTTCCCTCCGTGGTCACAGAGAGACATGACACTGGGAACAGGCCTGGGGAGAGATTTGTTGTTGCTGGCTTGAAGGTGGAGGAAACGGATCGTAAGCCAAGAATGCAGAGTGTTTCTAGAAGGTGGAAAAGGTGGGCAAATGGGTTGTTTGCCTGAGCCTCTAGAAAGAAACAAGACCCTGCTGACAGTGTTAACCCAGGGAGGCCCATGTCAAACTTCTGTCCTCCAAGAGTGTCATATAATAAATGTGTGTTGTTCAAAGTCCCTAAATTTATGGTAATTTGTGATGGCAGCAGTAGAAAACTGATACATTGAGGTATTGGTCTGCTTAGGCTGCCATCACAAAAGACCACAGACTAGGTGGCTTAAACAACAGAAATTTATTTTCTCACAGTTCTGAAGGCTGGAAGTCCAAGATCAAGGTGCCAGCATGGTCTGGATCCAGTGAGGACGCTCTTCACGGTGGGCAGATGGCTGCCTTCTCACTGTGTCCCCGTGTGAGAAGCGGGTAGGAGAGGTATGCTGCCTCTCTTAGGAGGTAATTACGGTCAAATGAAGTCATAAGGGCCAGGCCACAATGATCTCTTAAAGGTCCTGTCTGCAAATACAGTCCCAAGAGGAGGTAGGGCTTCAACATATGAATTTTGAGGAAGCACAGTTCATTCCATAGCAATCGATGTAAAATGTTTCAAAATTTGTTTTTTCTTCCTTTCAGTGCTGTGTGTATGTATGTATCTGTGTTTCACGGGGTGGGAGACATGCACAGGAATAATTAGTACTTGTGATAATATAGATCTTTAAAATATTTTTAGATATTTTAACATATGATTTAAAATGTAAAAATGTTATAGTTTAGCTACAGCCACCCTGTATATTCTTTAAAAATGCAATGAGTGGATGTTAAATGCTCTCGCCAAAAAATGATAACTGTGTGATATAATGTATATATTAAATAGATTTTACTATTCCACAATGTGTGTATACTTCAAAATATCATGTACATGATAAATACATACAGTTTTATCTGTCAATCTTATAAAAATTAATTTAAAAATTCAAAAAATTATATTTTGCATTTTAAGCTTTTTGTATAAAAATAATTTTATTTATAAATATTGTGCAGAGAGTTTTCTGTGCTCTTCACCCAGCTTCCTCTATGTTCACACCTTATATAACCATAGTACAAGTAGCAAACTGAGGAAGTGAATGAGGATATGAGGCTATTGGCTGAATTACAGACCACATTAGAATTTTGCCAAGTATTCAAATTGTCTGTTTTCTCTTCCAGGATCCATTTCAGGCTCCCATATCAAGTTTAATTGTCCTGTCTCATTAATTTCGTCCAAATTGTAGCCATCCCTCACTTTTCTTGCCTTTCATGTCCCTGACAATTTTGAGGAGTATGAGTCAGTTATTTTGTTGAATGTCTTCAACCTGGGTTTATTGTTCCTTTTATTTTCCAGGGAGGAATCTCCCAGTGTTTGTGCCACGTTTTGATCTGACTTAAAGCCGCAAACACAGCTGAAGCCTGGGCCATCCACAGAAGACCCGGTGTTCTCTTTCTCCAGGTGGGCATTTTGTATCTCTTAAGAGTCCTAGACTGAGTTACATCAGTAGACCTCTGCATTTAAAGGGAGAAATTCTCATCCGAGGATCCCGATTCCTCTACTGTACTGCAATTTCACTACTCTCTCCAAATATCTCCAAGCAAATTTAAAACAGCTGCATGCCTGAGAGTGAGAGAAATTTCTTAAGTGATCGACCAAATCTGGGTCTGATTAGTGGGTGGATGCCTCATGGAGATGCTGATTTGCGAGTTGGGGTACAGTACTAGTGGCTAATAATGGCAAACAGTTAGTAATTGCTAGGTGCCAGGAGTTGTGCTAAACGCTTTACATGAGTAGATAGGATATTGCAGATCTCAACAGTTAAATAATTTGCTTGTGATCATGTAGTTTGGAGAGTATTAGAGTCTGAAATGAAGGCAACTTGAGGGTAAATAAACAGGAAGAAAAAGTACTCTACAAGACAGTTCATCTGATAAGGGTATGATGGAAGATGGCGTCAGGCAGAGGTGAATGGGATGAGGGACCAGAAGAAAATTACTGAATCAAAGACTCTTGGAGTTGAACGATTCCTTAGCAACTATCTAGATTAATTAACTTCTTCACAGTTGAGAGATTATTTTTCTTCCATAAATAACCAATCTCTGCTTAATTTTTTACCGGACCACCCCATCTACTTCTGGGCTACCATTACCATTCAAGTCTTTTGCCTTCTTTTGGACTAAAAACTACTTTTAAAAATTGTTATCCATTAGTCACAGTCAACCTCTCTTGAGTTAACAAGAGAAATATAAGTGTCTCTTTCATTTGACAATCCTTCAGGTATTTCAACGTAACTATAACGTTCTCCTTAAGTCTTTTCATTTCTGTTTGCAAGTTCTTCAGCTATTTTTCTTACAATATAATTAACAGTCCTTTTGCCAAGCAGGGTCTCTATTATTTAGTAAAAGGTAGGCAAATACTGGAAGACTATTCACGTTTGAATTTGACATAAAAAGCGAATGAAATCCGTTTTACAATTAAGGCATCTTAGATGTCAGGACAAGAAAACTGTAGGACCAGCATTAAGTAGTGAGTTGAGTGTGGGAACATAATCCACAGGAGAGTCAAGTGTGTATAATAAAAGTCTGGAAAAACTCAGTATAATATCATTTCAATAATTATTCCTTTTAAGATTCCCCTTAGAAGAACACATAACTTAGATGTCCTGAGGACAGAATCTGGAGCACATCTGAACATTTATAAACTGGATTCTGCCTGGCACTTAAAATGTTTTCCTATTTAGGAGATTTAATTGTCAAATGAGGCTTTTATCTTTTGATCCTATCAACTGATATCCTGCAGAAAACGTTGGATGATGGATTTCTTTGGAACATATGATCATTCTGTAATTTTACTTTCTTTCCTTTTCCTCTGTTTCTTTACTTGTAACTGAACCCTGAAATAGAACTTAATCTGTCAGCTGCGCTCTCCATTTGTTCTTTTTGCATCGAAAACACTATTATTTCAGATGTTCAAAGTATATAAACTATACGTTTTTTCTTAAAATGCAAAATAGTTGAAATAAAAAGCTTTTGCAAATATATTTAAAACTCTTCAGTACTCACTATGTTATTTTTACATAGTATCTTTTAGTAGGAAAAACAGAAACATGGCGAGGTCATGTCTCTTTCTTTTGCCTAATGCTAATTAAATAATCTGTAAACTTAACCATTAAATACTATTGAGATTTTGAATCAGCAGAAAATCAAACTGAGTCGTTCATAATTTTTTTCTGAATCTTGATATTTTTTGCAGTTATTCTGCAGAGTGTCTTGAAATGCTAGAAGCCGTAATTATTTGTGGCTCTTCTATTTCTCAAGGACCTTAGATAGAAATTTTTTAAAAATTACTCCTGTTCATAAGACAGTGAGTTATACCCATCTTTAGGGAGGTAAAGTAGACGTTTTGGAATGTTTTTGAGATTTCAGGAGCCATTGTAAAGAGAAGAGAAGCAGTTAGATTCTTAAGTCTCCCTAAATGTGTTATTATTTAACAAAAATAGGAATTGATTGAATAGTTGTGAGTCTAATTACCAACAGTTTACTCCATTTGTGTTTTAAAATGGGAAATGTATCTTGATTCATTAATGGAAATTGCTTCATTTTGTCCTCCACGAAACATGGAGATGTTAAAGTTTTGTCAGAATACAGATGAAATTACTTAGTAAGATGAAATTACTAATTTTCACACAAATACAATGCTTACTATTTCATTACTATTACTAGTAATTTTCATCTCTCATCTTAGTAATTATATGGTCTGCACCATGCAATTCTTTCTTTCTGAGAGAATACTCATCAGAAGTTATATTAATCCTTTGAAAGGTTTATGAAAAATAAAAAATGAAAGATGCCCAGGATTTTTTTTTTTCTAGTGTGTTTTTAGCAAGACCAGATATCATAGCATTTAAATGAAGAACTTTGCTTTACATAATTAGTCATTGATCAAAGAAACGACAAATTTTGGAGTGAAAATAGCAAATTCAGTTAAAATATTCTGCAAAAATACTTATAAAATTATTTTTAAAAGACAGTTGTTAAGGCATAGGACTATTACTCTTGGATATTATTTTTTCTAGGTGTATCATATGAGTGTTAATGATTCAATTTGAAACAAATCAGTAAGATTTCTCGTGTTGAAACTTTCTCCTTTGCTCTCCTACTGTGTCACCGTCGTACTGTTTTGTTTTACACAGTGAGAGCATAATTGTCTTCTACAGGGACCACGAGATTTCGGGCCAGCCCTGTCCTGAAGTCCTGTGTGCTTCATGTCGAGTGGTCTGCAGTGGACTGTGTGTGTGTACTTGAAGTGATGCTCCAGAGAGCTTATTGTGGTGTGGGGGAAAGCATGAGAACACTGAAAAATGAGAGAAATCGAGCATATGAAATGTGAAGCGTATCTGTTGACACCACGCGCTCCCTTTGCTTGCACTAGATGGTAGTTTCTGTGCACAGTGCCTGAGGTGTGGTGCAGGCGGGGCCCATGCAGTCCGGCTCCTTTCCAGAAGGTTGC
This sequence comes from Colobus angolensis palliatus, assembly GCF_000951035.1. Classification (NCBI taxonomy): domain Eukaryota; kingdom Metazoa; phylum Chordata; class Mammalia; order Primates; family Cercopithecidae; genus Colobus; species Colobus angolensis. The sequence continues at coordinate 17,189,603 of NW_012114252.1, forward strand.
CGTTCATTACAGCTCGAGTGTGCTGGGTTCCTCAGATATTATCTATTTTAAGTTAACGCTCCGTAAAAGGAACTTAAAGTTTTCTGAAAAGAAACCAATGAATGAAGCCAATGGTAATAACGCAAACACAAGCAAGCTGCCAAGTAAGCCATTTTTCTATTACTGAGCTCTTCATCAGTCATATTATAAAAGAAAAAACAATACTAGTAATAATGATCATCTGTTCAAGACCAAGAAGTTGATCCTCCAAAACTCAAACAAGGAAACAGTCTCTCCCAATCTCTCCTTTCCTCCCTCCCTTTTCTTTACCTCTCGTCCCATATATAATATTATATAATGCATGCATAATAAAAGACATTCACTATTATTAACAAAGGTTCTTTATCTGATTGCATATTGTGCCTTAAGATATATTTGCTAATGGTGTGCATATTTAGAAGACTTATTTTAAAGAATAATATATATATTGGGGTAAAGGGTCAACCCTTTATTCATTGACAAGTGAGGTTATCAAAGAAGTCTGGACCCATTTTTGCTCTTCAAGTCTAAATATAAATTTTGGTTTATAAAGGATTTCATATGGTTCCCAAAAGCACATTGTAAAAATTCAACTTTCTGCCTTACTAGTTATTGAAGTCATCTTTCAGATGGCCACAGTAAGTCCCTTCTTATTTATTTTTGCCAATATAATTTGTAGGGTAGATGTATGTAGTTTGTTTGATGCTGACAGGAAATCAGTTCTGTGTCCTGCTTGACTGAAATTTGGGGCAATGGAGACAGTAGAAATATGCAAATATAAACCTGAGTTACACAATGGGCTTTGGTTCAGTAGATGAATATTATTTAATTTTCCAATGTCATTGTAAGAAATTGAGAGATGAACTTGAACTTTTAAAATTTTGTGGACAGAAATGTCATCAATATTAAGGGAATAAGTTTCTTAAACTTAAGAAGGAAATCAATTCTAATGTGTAGTTAACCAGATTGTTCGTTGTTGGGTTTATCATTAACTTGATCTTTACCTCATTAACTTCCCTCTGTCTTATTATTTATTATGCAGTGTTTATTTTCTCTATAATCAAGCGTAACTCTAGCATTGGGGAGAGCATTAGATTTTCTGTAGATTTGGGTGCTTCATGTGCAGCAGACCATGTGTTATTTTTGCCTGAGCAGCTCCTGTTCACCTTTGTTCTAGAGACAAAACTCTCCTTTAATTTTGGAAACCTCCCCTCCTATTAGGGATAGGGCTGTCGGTTGTATCTCCCCAAACCTCCATCAATGTGATGGCCAGGAACTTGTGTGGGCCACAGACTCAAACCTGAACTTCCGCAGAAGATATCAAGAAGGAGGAGCCCTCTGTTTACTGAAGTCTCTGACTGTGATAACTGAGTGAATTGATATCTTTCAGCAGCCACAGTAGCACCACAAAAGGAGGGCTTGTCCAGGAATTAAACCAACACAAGGAAAGCCCAGACAAAGAGGGAAGGATGGGCTTATGATGTTTGAACCTCTGATCTGTCTATGCCTTGTGCCAGCCACACTGCAGGATGCCGTTGCTCCAGCAATTAAATGTTCTATTTTTGTTTAGGCTAGTTTGTGTCGGTGTGTGTCACTTGTTACTAAAATGTTCCTGAGTTAGACAACATTGTAGAGGGAAAATCACATGCACTTAACGATTTGACCTACAAAAATGGCAATTTCTTAGGATTCAAACCAATATAATAAAAAATGCAGGTGGTCAAATGACCCAAGACCTATTGCTTTGTGTTCTTGGCCTCTTTGAGCTTCAGTTTCCTCATATTGAAAGGAGAGAGATAACTATCTACCCACACATTGGTTCACACACAGCGACTGGAAATGCAGAATCAGGTAAAGCACAGAAAAACCTTTGTAGAGTATCTGGCTCTATAAAATATTACCTATTGTTACGCATTGCAAGATCTGATTCCTTGAGACATATTACAGTGTATAGGGTGACCTTACTGGTCATGCTTAGGAAAAATTCTGGAATTGGTAGCACGTGTGAGGCTGCGAAGATGTCAAAATTTGCCTGTGGATGTTCTAAAGCCCTGTGTTTCGGAAGATAATCATCTTCCCATCTAGAATTCACAGGACTCATCTGGCATCCGGTGGAGTTGGTAGGAGCTGATTAATGCCTGGCTTCTAGTGGAGACGGTGAGAACTGATCAATGTAAGTTACGTTAGGATGGCATTGTGTATGTCAGAAACCCAAGGGAGGACAGAAACCCAAGCCTAAATAGACATTTAATTGCTGGAGCAACAGCATCCTGCAGTGTGGCTGATGCAAGACAAAGACAGGTCAGAGGTTCAAACATCATGAGCCCATCCTTCCCTCTTTGTCTGGGCTTTCCTTGTGTTGGTTTAATTCCTGGACAAGCCCTCCTTTTGTGGTTCCACGGTGGCTGCTGGAAGATATCAGTTCACTCAGTTATCACAGTCAGAGACTTCAGTAAATAGAGGGGTTCTCCTTCTTGATATCTTCTGCAGAAGTTCAGGTTTGAGTCTGTGGCCCACACAAGTTCCCGGCCATCACATTAATGGAGGTTTTGGGGGAGATGCGATTGACAGCCCTATCAGTACTTAGTTTATGTTGCTTTTAGCCGGTACAGTTCATCCCACAATAGTCTCATAGAATCAGTACTCTAATTTTATTACGTGGATTAACAATTACTAAGTGGTTCTATCAAAATCTCAACCGAGTTACACAGGCAAGATCCCAACCCAAGATTGTCCAAGTCTAAAACGGAGGCTCAGTTCCTCATTTTGTTGCTGTTGCTTTGAAAAGTAAAGACCATCTAGCCCTTCTGCTGCTGCACATGAACTAAGAAATGAGGTAGGGTGGTTTGTGGCCTGTGACTGGCTGTAGTGCTTCCAGTCATATGGAGAGATTCAATTTCAGGTTGGAAATCCTTATAAATCTATGGTGGTGTGTAAAGGGGTGTGGTACTTCTGAAAGTCTAATCACCATCCTTTTAAAAGGCCGTTTTGACACAATGTGTATGTGTACGTATGGACAAACTTGCTCACTAAAACGGACATACAGTAAATCTAGGCTTTGTAACTAGGATTACCTGATACATCACTCAATAATTAGCATATAAGGCACTCTGAAAAGTAAAAATGGTAAAATACATGGAAAACACTGCTTTAAAGAGAAGTAATGGGTCCCATTTGGGAGAAAGAAAAACAGACAGTAAATCAGTTGAATAAATACCGACTAAAATCTGGATAGAATTATCTCAAATGAGTTAATGGGTTAATTCAAAATAATATTTTAGGCTTCCAGCCACGGGTTCACAGATTCACTAAGTCTGTCCTCAGCGTCAGTTTTCTGAATCTGTTCTATATTTATTTTGGTGGAAATTAGTGAAGAATTAAGACAGAACTAAATTACTTTCCCTGATGTGTATACTACACTCATTCCATGAAAAGAGTTTCCTCAAAGTTTAATTTATCAATTGGAGTGTAAGATTAAAATAAAGATACTCTCTGGACATATACAAATATACACATATGTACACAGATATACATTTATCTCTCATGAAGTTCTCCATGGTACTATAGGCATAGAACAAATTATGTCACCAAGGACAGAATTTATTTTATAAAATGATTTCTAAGATAAGTAGTTGCTGAAGAATATCCCACTGATGTTCTATGATATTTCAAACTCAAACTTAACAGACTTGGAATTTGCTTTTTATTGTATAAATCAATTTTAGCAGTATTTGTAAACAGTAGTAAGATGCCAAGATGTGAACATTAAAGACTTTTAAAAATATTCAGAAATATATACAATATAATGTTTCAGATAAACATTAGTAGCCTTATGCTCAGCTTTGAAACGAGAAAAATTCTTTACCCAAAGAAGAAATATTTTTTACATTTTTATAAGTTTTCTGTTATTGATATTGCAACTCTATCCCAAGCACTGTATTTTCTTAATATTAATTAGATAACCAGAGTGGTAAAATAGATTTGCAATCCATAGAGCAAAGATTTGTATTCAGAATAAATACAGAACCCTTAAAAATGAACAAGAAAAATTTAAATACCCAATAGGAAAAAATGGCAAATAGTATAAAAGAAGGAACAAAAAGCCAAGAACTGTTCAATCATACTAGCCTTTAGAGAGATGCAAAATAAAATAACCACTTCACATTTATTCTGTTGGTAGATGAGGAGGTAGGAAAACAGGAATATGTATACATCCCTGGTAAAATTGCAAAGTTAGTACCACCTCTTTAAAGAGAAACTAAACAATATTGAATAAAGTTGATTCAGTAACTTCACCTCTAGGGGTCTTTATTAATACATTTTCACACTGCTGATAAAGACACGCCCAAGACTGGGCAATTTGCAAAATAAAGAAGTATAATTGGAGTCACAGTTCCATGTGGCTGGGGAGGCCTCACAATCATGGCAGAAGGCGAGAAGGAGCAAGTCACATCTTAGGTGGACGGCAGCAGGCAGAGAGAAGTTGTGCAGGGAAACTCCCCCTTATAATACCATTAGATCACATGAGGCTTATTCACTATCATGTGAACAGCACGGGAAAGACCCGCCCCCATAATTCAGTCATCTCCCGCCTCCCCCCGGCTCCTTCCCATGACACATGGGAATTATGGGAGTTAAAACATGAGATTTGGGTGGGGACATAGAGCCAAACCATATCAGTGTCTGTTCCAGAGAAACTTTTACACAAATGCACAAGAAGATTATGCAAAATGATGACCTTTGCAGCATCGTTTATAGTAGTAAAAAGTAGAAGCAACTTAAACATAACTTTTTAGTGTAATGGCCAAAAAGCCCCGATTTAATCCTATAATACAATAAATAGTATGTGACATATGTAAAACTAGATTAGCATGGATCAAACTAAAAAATGTAATTGAGTGTAAAAGGCAAGCTTCAAAGCAACTAAACAGCATAAAACAGTAATGTAAATTTATAACACTGAAGCAATGGCATATAGACTTCAAGTATATATTCTTATGCAGGTGAAGTACAAAAACAAGCCTGAGAATGTTACCCACCACTTTCAGATTATATGATGCCTCTTGGGAGACAGAAATAAATAATAGAAAGGAAGAAAGTCATTGCTTTAGTTTATGATGTTTAATTAATTTCTGAAAATAGAAGATCTGAAGCAAATACTGCAAAATGATAATATTTGTTTAACCTCTATAGTTGGGTGTTATATTTTGGTGTTACATTACCTTTTCTATAGGTTTGAGATATATTATAATAATACAGCACAAAATGTAATGAATTAGGGCTGGGCACAGTGGCTAACGCCTGTAATCCCAGCACTTTGGGAGGCTGAGGCAGGCGGATCACCTGAGGTCAGGAGTTTGAGACCAACCTGGCCAACATGGTGAAACCCCTTCTCTACTAAAAATACAAAAATTAGCTGGGCGTGGTGGTGCCTGCCTGTAATCCCAGCTACTTGAAAAGCTGACGCAGGAGAATCACTTGAACCTGGGAGATGGAGTTTGCAGTGAGCCAAGATCACGCCACTGCACTCCAGTCTGAGTGACAGACCAAGACTCTGTCTCAAACAAAAACAAAAACAAACAAAAATATGTAATGAATTGGATATGACTTCAAGTTGAATGTGTTAAAATATATTGTTTCACCTCTTTTCTTTAGCTTCCCCAGTCTATCCTTCCAAGGTAAGTCCTGAGCAAGCCTCGTTTTGATATGATTATAGAGGTGAAAGCTTTATTGCAATTAAGTAAGTGCATCACAGAGTGTTCCGGACATTGAGACTCGATTAGGAAACTCCTGATCTGTCGGTAAATGTCAGTGCAGTGGGAGTTCTAAAGAATAAGCTAGGTGCTATCCATGTTGGCAGATCTTAGGGAGGAGACATGTGTCCGAGGACCCAGGAACTAGTTTTGGAGGTAACAGAGAGGGAAGAGTGTGAGGACATGGGAGGTAGAGGTGCTTATCCTCATGATTCTGCATGATTTATGTGGCCAGGGAAGTTGAGGTAGGCACAGACCCCTTCAGCACAGGCTGGTCAGGCAATGAGCCTCTTCATGTGTAGAGTCTGGTACAAACAAACAGCAAACAGCACTTCACCAGCATGAGGTCCAGCGAAGATAAAGGCGGATGGACTGGGAACATGGCTTCATGACCAGGAACTGCTTCAGGGAAGCCATTTCCCAGCTAGAAAGGTGGGAGGTGATTGTGGCAAGTAACAGAGCTGATGGCGTGAGGTGTGATTTTGAGCAAACTCTGTCTGCAGCGCTGTACCTCACCATCACCTTTTCATCTGTCAGCACGTACAGCAGTGGGCTGGGATGTTGTGGTTCTAGCACTTCTACAGGTAAAGGCTCACGGGGGAATTTATATTTGGTTCTGGGCTGTGATGAAGATGAGGCAGGATGGTTGGGCTGATAGCCTGAGCAACCCCAATGACTAGCTGTGTGGAGGAAATACCTCTAAATTGATGTGCATGATTCCATAAGTGTATGGGATTTTCAGACGCTGATGATCTGTTTGCTTTGATTTCACAAAGTCAGAAGCTGGTACCTCATAACAAAAAGGGAGATGGAAGCCAGTAGGTTCTGTTCACAAATTACATTTGATTGACATACACAAAAAAATGCCTGAATTTTAGTCTCATGTGTTTATGAAACAATGAAGAGAACTAAATTTGGAAAATGTCACCCTCCCAGCCCCAACCCCAAAATTTTGTGTATCTTTTCTTTCAGCTTTTTTTTTAATGGCAAAACCTTTCATTTGCTATATATCCAGTTATGTAGTTGTTTGCAGAGCTGAGTAAAGCATTCATGATATCACTTCTTTTTAAAGTGAAGCATAGTGTTCTTTTTAAGCTGCATATCAAAAAGTAAACAAGTGGAGAAGCTGCTCCTTTGAAGATTCTGCATGAGTCTGTTGCTAGTTAAATTTTCCTTGCAGAAATCAAACAGGGTTTCCTGTTGCATATTTACCGAGCCCCCTTTTCTCCATAAAATATAAAATGCAGGGCTGCAATTTTCCCATTTGTTGATTTTTCCCGTTGGGCCCATTCCTTCCTTTTAAAATGTCTTCTTTTTTTCTAATCTACCTCGTTTAGCAGTGAATATGGAGGATTACAAACATTCTTGTTAGATAGAAAACATTCCAGGAAATTTAATTTCTTTAGTCATGGATTTTAGCTGTAATGATACTGCACATTTGTAAAACATCCCTGCGATGAGAAATGTGAACCCCTTATTCATTATCTGGAGACAAGCATTATTATTATCATAATTTTGCATCCTGTGTAACTGAGTCACAGGAAATGAACCAGAAATAAATCATACCTACAGTGTAATTTGCAAAAGAATGTAGGAAAAAAGTAGGATGATTGCATCGTGCCTTGGACACTTGCACCCTGGAGTACAATGCAGCTGGTTTACCATTCAGAGAAGACAGGCTTTCAATGGTTTGGATCTGGATGGGAAGAGGTGGGGGGCAGTGAAGGCATGTTTAGGGTTGCTGCTGATGTTGGACAACATTACAAGTCATTCCCTTATGCTTCCATGACACGCCTATACCCTCAGTATGGCCTGTCCATGCAGCCCCAAGCCCCATTTCCCTAGGCCTGGAGTCTTGCTGGGTGCTGCGCCCAGGCACTGCTGCTGCTTTGGGGTTGCCTCAGAAGTCCATGTGAACCAGTATGGTCTTGAACCTAGGCTGAATTCCTCATGGCCCTGTGGACCTGGCAAGTCTCTGGTTCTATCAACATGTTCAGAATCCTTAGTGGTCCAAGCCCTTAGCCCCAGGAATTTTCTCTCATCAAAGAGCTTCCAGGGCCTGGCACAGAGGCTCATGCCTGTAATCCCAGCACTTTGGGAGGCCAAGGCAGGCAGATAGCTTCAGCCCAGGAGTTCAAGGCCTGGGAAAAATGGCAAAACCCCATCTCTACTAATAATACAAAAATTAGCTGAGTGTGGTGGTGTGTGCTTATAGTCCTAGCTACTCGGGAGGCTGAGGTGGGAGGATGGCTTGAGCTGGGGAGGGCGAGGCTGCAGTGAGCCATGGTCACAACACTGCATCCCACCCTGAGTGACAGAGCAAGACCCTGTCTCAAAAAAAATAAAAAAAGAAAAGAAAAGAAAACCCTGCTACCAAAAACAGAGCTGATATTTTTGAGGAAAAAAAAAAAAAAACAAAACAAAACTGAAAAACCATGAAGTGAAGGATCCTGCTGTGTGTCTTCTGGGATGGGGAAGTCAGTCTCCCCAGCGACTCCCTCCCGCTCAGAATGTAAAGCAGGATTCCCTGCCACAGTTTACTCCACCTGACTGGTTTAGGAACACCTGGGTCCACTAGGGAAAGTAGGAGAACTGATAGAAGTGGCAAAACAGAGGCAGTCCTCTGACTCTCGCCCTCGGGACTTGGGCAGGTGGCGCCCACGTTCACTGTGGGTGGGGCTTTGAGTTCTGGAAGTTTACTGTTAGCGCCACTGGTGTTTATTTCTTATTTCAGTGTAGAAATGAATGAATGAGTTCTGCTCTAGCAAAAAGTGCCAGCGATCTGAAATAATTAGTATCACAACCAGAGAGGATGCTATGTGACTAGTAAATCATACAATTGAGGAATCGCATTTAAAAATTAGAGTTATCAGGAACACCTAAAAAGCAGGCTATTGAAGTAAGCCCCTGGAGCTTTGTTGATACTTATCAGGAGGCAGAAGGTAACCTCCTTGGCTTATTCTCCAAGGGATGCTGCCACAATTCAGTAGTAGATTCACATACCGTGAGTTTATAGGGAGTGTGTTGAATTTTGAGGGACTTTTTCATTTGATATTTATACAATTAGCCATGGCTTTGGCTGGGGCCGTTCAGACAAAAAAGGACAGTAGGAAATAACCAGAAACAGGAGAACCTACAGATACGTTGCCTTTTTTGGTGTATGTGGGACAGAGTACGAGAAACTCTCATGGGAACTTTGAGAAAGGAAACATACCATGTCTGTCACTATCCGGGAAAAAAAAAATGTCACTGGGCCAGTAAGCATTGAGCAGAACAATAAGAACTTCCTGGTGCCAAGAGTCAGGACAAATGTGTGAAAGGGAATGAAGGGACATTACCATACTGAGCCTTTCAAAGGAAAATGCTAAGTAAACCGAGAGATGCTTGTCAATATTTGGATAAGGAGACATGTCTCAGTCTGATTTTTAAGGCATGCTACAAAAAAAAAAATCTTGAGAAACTTTGTACTGTATTCACAATATCAACAAAAATAATACACTTGGAGTTTGGGGTGGCCATTCTCATGGTAATGAAATGTGTTTCAACAGTGATCTCCTATTGTGAGCCTTGGGGCTGCATGTCTCCAGGCTCTAGGGAGGCACTGATGGAGGGACGCCGCCCCCACGTTGTGGCCACAGCATGCCTTTGTGAGCCTCAGCTATGAGCTTCTCAAGTCGTCAATGGGCAGGCAGGGCACACTGAATTAGGACCCATTGCTGCTTCATTTATCCACGACACAATTTATAAACAGCAAGTGTATTACTTGTTTCACGTTTTATTTGTTAGGTCATTTCTAGCAAAAGCTGAGCACATGCACCCACATATAGGGCAGCTGTGCCTCCAGTCAACCCAGTAGGAAGAAAATTGCAAACATTATTGAAATAAAATTGGATGGATGGCTGCTTTCAAGGAGCACAGCCTCCCACCTGCTTTCCTGAACCAACCATGGGGGGAAAGTTGGATGCGCTCTTATCAGTTTTGCTGGTGCTTCCCTATTCTCCATTTCGACCATGCTTTTAAAAAAGGCATTTGGATCTGGAAGGAAAAATGCAATAATCCAAATCTTTGGCCTCGGGTTTTGAGAGGTGTCTGTTATACTAAGAATCTAAAAAGGAAAGCAGAGAAATTCAATTGAAAGAAACAGAAAACCAGCTTTCTTCTTTCTCTTTAGCAATAACAAAGGAAGGAGAGAGAGCAAGAGTGAGAGAAGGAAATAAGACTCTTCTATTTTAACACTTTAGTATATAATGGCATATGAATAATATCATCATTTTTCTGCCATTTATTCAGATGTGAAGGAACTCAGTGAATAATAATAGCTGCTGTCAAAGGTATTTATATTTAAAAGGTCTTTATGTAAAAAAAAAAATTTTTTTGTCAGGACTGATTTTTCTCTGAGAGGATCCCTCCATCTCCTAGCAACCAATATGGCTATCTTTTTGAATAGCTGCTGCGTTTACAGTGGGTGCATAACCTTTATGTGGAAGCATTTGCAAATTTAGCAGTCAGGACTCATATGAATTCAAAGCAAGTTGTTAAACTGATCTCAGAGCCAGACTTGTGATAGAAGTCCCAGGGGGTCTCTTCTGTTGGCAAGACCAAACACATGTGATGGGCATGATCCCCTTCCTGTGTTGACTGCATGTTCTGCAAATGAAAAACGGCCCCTTAAATAACCTGTTCACAGAACTTTTATCTGTTTAAAAAAGAAGAAAAACAAGCTAACCTGAGGAAAGCCAAAGATTTTGCTTTGCAAATTACCATCCTAATGGAAAGATTCTATCTCAAGAAAGAAAATATCTAGCAGGAGTTTATTTATTAAAAAAAAAAAATTAAAGAGTAATGGAAACATCTGGAACTCAGTCATCTCTTTTGCTTCTACGTTTTGATTATTTGTAATATATTAATGTCATTTTCATTCCTTTTAAATCTTACAACAGGGACTTTCTGCATATTCAGAAAACATTGGCTAAAGTTCCTAATCTCTGTCTGAGATAAACATTATAATAAACAGATTATAAATAAATAATCTGTGACGCAAAATTCATAGAATGAGAAGAGACAGAGACAGAAACAGAAATGGTTTCTTGTAATTTATAGTTCTAAAGGCTGTGTTTAGCAGTAGAATATTATCATTACAATTTTTTAAGAACCAGTATTTGTCTCCTGGAGGCATGCACCCTATTAAAATGAGTATATGGTTTTAAAAGAAGAACATTTACATAATTTCAGAAGCCTTCAAAAGTGAACTCTCTAGGCTGGGCACAGTGGCTCACGCCTGTAGTCCTAACACTTTGGAAGGCCAAGGTGGGCGGATCACAAGGTCAAGAGATTGAGACCATCCTGGCCAACATGGTGAAACCCCATCTCTACTAAAAATACAAAAATTAGCTGGGCGTGGTGGCACGTGCCTGTAGTCTCAGCTACTTGGGAGGCTGAGATAGGAGAATCTCTTGAACCTGGGAGGCAGAGGTTGCAGTGAGGAGATCTCGCCATTGCACTCCTGCCTGGGCCACAAGAGTGAAACGCCGTCTCAAAAAAAAGAAAAAACAACCAACCAAACAAACAACCAACCAACCAACCAAACAAACAAACAAACAAAAAACGAACTCTGTGAACCAGACTTCCACGTGTGAAGTACTCAGAGAAGGCACAGAAATCTCCGGCGGTCATCTCCGGCGGTCGTCAGCACGTGGTAAGGGTGAAGCTGCTCGCTGTGCCACCACACACTGCTGCTCTTTGTTCTCTGTCCCACTGAAGGTTAGCGAAGCTGACTTTAGGCGTAGTGGTGAGGTCGGCAAGATTTGTCATCAGAGTCCTCTTCCCCCTTTTTATTTACTCTTTCTCTTCTTGCTTCTTCAGACTTTCACCTCTCTTTACCATCCAAACAGGAAACATTCAGATAACCAGATATGACACTTGTCTATTCACAGAATTATTTTACTTTAGTTTTCTTTCACTTGCCTTCCATGCAACTATGCATTTTAAGTCTCTTTCATGGTTCCCAAAAAACCTTGTTCCCCTTATTAAAACGTTTTCAAGAATCTGTAATAACAGTCCCTGAAGTTTTTACAGTGCTTTACAGCCTCAAAGGGACTTTCACTTTATCTCATTGATCTTCACAAGGACCTTGTAGGTATATGTTATTTTTTATTAACACCACCATTTTTATACCTAAGGAAATGGAGCTTTGGAGAGATGACCTGACTTGCTTGAGCTCATAAAACTAATTCAGACGGTGCGAGGGGTCAAGAGCAGGTCAACTTGGTAGAAATCATTTGCTCTTCCCCTTCGATCATAATACTTCTCAGAAAGCAATTGGAAAGGTACTCCTGGAGGAAGACATTTGGTGAAAAATGACACCAGGCCTACAGTAAGACTGCAGCTGAAGTGAACCCTGAGATAGTCCTTAGGGGGTCGCCAGGAAGTCGGAGGAAGGAGATCAAGTTGCTTCCTATCGACACCACTCACGTGGGGTGGTGCCTACCAGGCAGGCTCTTGGGGTGGAGGAGTCTGTATTGCTTCACCCCAGGCTTCTTGTCGGTCCTGGAGCTGGTCCTGTAGTTGATCAGGTCTCTCTCCTCAGACCAGTGACAACAACATTGTCTGCAGGCTTAGAAATGCAGAATCTCAGACTTCGTCGCAGACCGACAAGGTCGGAATCTCTGAGGAGGTGGCCCAGGACTCTGTGTTAGTATGCCCTTCCTCCTCCAGGTGGTTCTCAGCCACATTGCGGTTTGAGAACCACTGCTGCAGATGCCTGCCCTATGTTATGTCTGACTAACGGGAACCCTCATTCCCAGCGTCTAAAGTTGTCACCCTCAAGAGCTTCTTCCTTCCTCCTAGATCTGGATGTAGCTTCTTTTCTAGAAGAATTTATTTTCTCTTAGTACTTGAGACTGATATCTTCTTTTTTTTTTTTTTTTTTTTTGAGACGGAGTCTCGCTCTGTGGCCTGGGCTGGAGTGCAGTGGCCAGATCTCAGCTCACTGCAAGCTCCGCCTCCCGGGTTCATGCCATTCTCCTGCCTCAGCCTCCCGAGTAGCTGGGACTACAGGCGCCCGCCACCTCGCCCGACTAGTTTTTTTTTGTATTTTTTAGTAGAGACGGGGTTTCACCATGTTAGCCAGGATGGTCTCGATCTCCTGACCTCGTGATCCGCCCGCCTTGGCCTCCCAAAGTGCTGGGATTACAGGCTTGAGCCACCGCGCCTGGCCTGAGACTGATATCTTCTTAACTGACTCTCTAAAACTCATTGATTTTGTTCCTGTCATCTTTTATCTTGAATGTGACAGTTCTAACTATATATTGAAGCTTAAGGAGTTTCTAGGTTTCTGAAAGATATTTTTACCTTTTCAAAATAGAAATGGAAAAAGAGAAGAGGATATTTTTTGGGAAAAGAAAAAGGAAGAATTGCGTAAAATAAATTAGAAAGGAAAACATTTGGAAATGGGTGTTAGCTATTGGTACTGATATTGATTTGTTCTGGGAGTGTTCTACAGTTCTTATACAGGATGCAAAAGATGCCCTATCTGAGGCGATCGTAATCACAAAACTGGCTTTGGCTGTCTTCCTGTAAGTACGAGACAGTGGACAGTGGACAGTGGATCAATTCAGCTAAGAATCTAGTTAATTCAGAGAGAAAAGTCTGACTGGTTATTCAGGGCTGTTAGGTCCACCTCCCCACCTGACCATGCATGAGCTATTCTCTTTTAATGAAATATGTTTATATTCTAGAGATTTTTAAATAACATCACTGTTAATTATTTACATGTGTAGCATGTGGAAAGGTGGATTTATCATCATTTGCCAGCCAAGCTCTATATATGCTTTAAAAAGACACCAGTCCTTTCAATTTTTAGAAGACATTATATGTTATTCTTCTGAGCCTTTATTTAATCCTAAACACACATGTGTACACACACACTCAGATAAGCTGAGTTTCTAAGCAAATGTGTCACCAGGATGACTATAGATGACAATAAGACATCCTTCACATTGTGTTCCTCCCGCTTGAAAGCTTTTCCTTTATACATTTGCACGGGGTGAAGCCAGATGGGAGCGCTGAGCTTCAGGGAGCAGCTACGCAAAGTTACTTGTGCTCAGCAAAGGCTTCTAGAGTAAGTGGTGGCTCCAGTAAACTTTCCTGATTCTGTCCAGAAATCCTCAACTCCAACGATAAGAAGTGGGTTGAGAGGCCATTTGAATACATAATCAAAACGCATATAATTGAAGACTCAACTTGAGCTATAGCTTCATGTATTGTCTCTGCATTGTTCTATTTTAATAGCTCCATATGGAGACAATAAAGCAACATGACAAATAGTCTGTTAAGTTTCAACGCTTTCTCTCTGATTCACATTCATTCTCTCTTGTCAAGTTACCAATCCCATCCCCCAATTTTTCTCCTAATTTATAGTACTTGAAAAAATACATTTTTCATTTATAATTAACTGGCTGTCTGACTGAAAACAGCAGAGCTACTACTAAAAACTTTTTCTTAAGTAGCTCTTCATTTGAAGAGAAAATATTGACTCAACTAGGTTAGGAAGATACAGAATGTAGTTACCTGTACATGATACTTTTTATTTATTCCTTCTTAGGAATCATTTCTATTTTATTTTTAGTTTGCAGACAAGTATCTTTCTTTAGTTTCCTTGTTGACTTCACTACTACCTCTTGGTTTCTTAATGTAGGCAGTTCTCTGGACATTTTATGAAGAAAAGTTTTATCTTGATTTTCAGACATTCTAAAACTCTTTTGTTTTGAAGAAATAATTCAAAATACTTCAAGTAAAATGCATTCACTGTAGTATTCTACCTGATTACTTATCATTATCAAGGCTGTTTATAGCTTTGACCTTCTTTCATTAATGTGCTATTCTGTGATGCAGACTTACAAAATTCCTTGTTTCTGTTCCCAAAATGATGATGCTGGATATGGAGAAAACTTTTTGGGCATGAACAAGAATTAAAATAAAACAAAACACTTCAAAGATCTGAAAGAAAGATCAAGGATTTCTGCCACATAATATAATTGTGAAATTGTGGAATCACACAGTTTAGAAAGGAAGTAAAATGAAAACAACAACCAGCCCTCTGGTGCTAGTCAGAAGTCATCCTCACCGTTTAAATCACATGGTTTTCCTTTCCAATTTTTAGAATCCCAGAAGTAGAATTTCTGCAGCTTCTTTGATAGTCTTTGTTCTTGTTATCCTGCTCAGTAGCTTGTGTCCTCTACTTCACAGAAATAAAAGAAAGATATCACTGCTACTATCAGGATTTGGAACGTTTCTAGACCAAAGAAAATCCAATTCCTTATTTCTTTATGGCTCCTGCAGAGTCGAGGCCAGGACTTCTGGTACTACTGTAAGGATTACAGAAACACGCAACTACACCCTCTTCCTAATCTCAGTGAATTACTCCATGGAGTCACTGGAAAATCATTGTTGGCACTTTCTTTCCTCCCTCCCTCCCTTCTCTTCTTTCTCTCTTTCTCTCTCTCTCTTCTCTCTCCTCTCTTCTCTCTTTTTTTCTTTCTTTTCGGAGTCTCGCTTTGTCACCCAGGCTGGAGGTACAATCTTGGCTCACTGCAACCTCCATCTCCCAAGTTCAAGCGATTCTCCTGCCTCAGCCTCCCGAGTAGCTGGGACTACAGGTGCGCACCACCATACCTGACTAATTTTTCTGTTTTTAGTAGAGACGGGAATTCGCCATGTTGGCCAGGCTGGTCTCCAATTCCTGCCTTCAAGTGGTTGTCTCACCTCAGCCTCCCAAAGTGCTGGGATTACAGACTGAGCCCCCGCACCCAGCATTGTTGACCCTTTCTCTCCCTCTCTCCTCACCTTTCTGGGCACCTTTCTAATCTGTTCACTTCACTCCAGCCCTCACTGCCTTCTTATCACTGCCTTTGCCTAAATTCATAAACCCATATGTCTTTCTTGATCTACATTAACTCCTCTGAATAGATCTTCCAGTCCTAGGACTCTTCATTGGCACTCTTTTGCTCTAAGGATAAATTTCCAAACCCTATAACAGGCACAAATGACCCTGCGTGCTTGGTTCCCTAGTCAGCCTCATCTACTCGAAAAGCTAGTGTCATTGCCGCCCCCAGGGGCCTCCATAGAATCTGACGTTTTCTCCACTGTAACAACCAACACTTTGTGTGTTCCCACAGCCTCCAGTCAATTCTGTGAAGACCAGCAGTGTCTTACGTACTGACATATTCTCAGAGCAAGGCTTGTCACCTAGTCCATAGTAAACCTGCAGAAACCACCAGATGACTGGTATAAAAAGAATGGTCGCATTTAGCTGGGTGAAGAGGGATGGTTTCACGGATGATCTGGGACCTTGTGCATTATACATTCATCATCATTAAAAGATAAAGGCTTAAAAGATAGCTACTGGAGGACTACAGTAATGTTTTTATTTGGTTTTATTTTAGTGTATTCTCGCATTATTGTGATTAACTTCTTTGACAGTGGGCCATGATGATGCAAGCTGGGTATCATTCCTGCAGCCCAGTGAAAGCTCACACAAGAACGAAATCCACACAAGAATGAAATCTACACCAAAGTGACATGTCCATGAAACTCGGCGAAAAGAAAGCCCTACACTTCACATGACTAATGCTAGAATCTTCCTTGAATTTACAATTAATGGAACACAATAAATGTCCTTAATTGATACAGGCACCTATCCTGAACTTACAGGTGGCAGGATTCCAGGGGTATCAGAAAAAGCTTTCTAGAGGAAGGGATGGTCAGGTTGGACTATGAAGGAGGAGCAGGGCTTACACCTGCAGTGTCATGGGGATCAAAGAGCCGATGTCTTAGGCGAATGAAGCATTATGTAGGATAGTATGAAGTAAGATGTGCTTGAGAAATCCATCTAAAAGAGTGAGGAAATTGGTGTGAGGAGGTAAAGGTGAGATATCAGGACGAAAGAGAGAACAGGGGTCAGATGATGCAGGCCTGTGAACCACTCTGAGGAGTTTTGGATGGGATATTTAAATAACCAAGAACACTTGAGGGATTGTGAGCAGCTGAGGGCAAAGTCGTGTTTGTGTTTTAGAAAGATAATTCTAGAAAATGGAATGGAAGAGGCAAGAAGAGAGGTGGGGAAAGCAGTCAGGAAGCAGAATTCTCGAGAGAGACCGTGGTGAGCATACACAGAATGCAGGGTGAAGTCCAGAGGCACTTAGAAAACAGTGAATGGGACTTGCTGATTGGCTGGGTGGGGGGAGACGGAAGGAAATAGCCAAAAATCAAGGTGCTGCCCCCTGTTCCTGGCAAGGGCAGGTGAGTTGATAGTTATATTATTCACTGAGATAGAACAGGTCTCATATTGGGCTTTGCTGAATTGGAAGTGTTAGTAGAACATCCAAGTAGAGACGTCCATTGGACACTTTCGTGTAAAGGTTTGAAGTTTGGAACCTCATTGGTGGAAGATTTAGATTTGTTAGTCATTAGCAGAGACAGTTATTGACACTCTTAGAATAAATGAGAACAATCAATGACAGTGAGTAGAGTGAGAAGAGAAAAGAGACAAGGACAGAAAGTTGTAATATTCCAATGTTCCAGAGGCTCGTAGCAGCAGGACTATGCAAAGGAGGCTGAGGAGGAGCAGCTGGAGAGGCGGCTGGGAAGCTAGGATTGTCCAGGGACTGGGGGTCAAGAGAACCTTGAGAAGCGGGAGCGGCCAGTGACACAAGTGATGCCAAAGGACACAACAGTGACTTTTGTGGAAATGATTTCAGTAGAGAAACCAAGGTGAAAGGCAGACTGTGGTGGACTGAAGGAAAAATGGAAGATGAAGAAGATGACCAGGCAAACGTAGACAATACTTGCCGATGACACAGATTTTTATTTGCCAGGGAAGGAGATGATTTCGAGGTAGTTCTTTTTCCCTTTCTCTCTTTCTTTCAGTGTGCATGGTTTATGTTTTTAAAAGTTGTTGACACAGACCTGCTAAAACCTTGGCATTTGAAGGCGTGGGGTAGGTGGTGGCTGCTCGTGGTGGTGGGGGGAGGGCAGGCTCAGGGGTGCATCACACAGATAAGGTACCTTGTGAGGGGCACACCCAGACTGAGTTTCAGCCTTGGTGCAGCACCGAGTGAGTGCAAAGGAAGGGATGCCTTTTCATAATTGATGTTTTTACAAAGCTGCCCTGAATGCTTGCAGGACTGTGGTGGAGGAAAATGGCATTTAGTAACTGATTGAACGAGGTCTTGAAGACACGTAAAAAGCTAAAGTCTGGAGGACAGGAGAACAAGGCCCTAGGAAAGGGGACGCGTCTTCCCAATAAACCAGAAAAGAAAGGAAAGGATGCGTGTCGTTGAACGCAAGAAGCCTGGCTTAGTATGAGAAGTTGGGAGAATTCCTCTCTTCTCATATCAGTTTTTCCTGTGAAGAAGGAAGAGAGAGATCATCTGTTGAGAGAATGGGTCAGAGGAGGTTTGAGGAAAGTTGAAAAGTTTTGAAACAGCTTCTCTAGTAAGCTGGGGAGGAGGCTGATTATAAGAATTGCCAAGTTCCTACTGTGCCATTCAATTTTACTACCGTAATTTTCCACAACCTTTCAGTTCCTTACATGCTTTTGTCAAGAAAATGTGGCATCTGTAGGAGGAAGGTTTTTCTCTGAAATTAAACATGTTTGAAATGTTCATTGAATCGCTGATCATTAGAGAAATGTGAGTCAAAACCACAATGAGCTACCATCTCACATCAGTCAGAATGGCTACTATTAGAAAGTTAAAAAACAACAAATGCTGGTGAGGTTGTAGAGAAAAAAATGCTTTTACACTGATGGTGGGAGTATAAATTAGTTCAACCATGTGGAAGACAGTGTGGTGATGCCTCAAAGACTTAGAGGCAGAAATACCATTCAATCCAGCAATCCCATTACTGGGTATATACCCAAAGGAATATAAATTATTCTATTATAAAGACACATGCACGTGTACATTCATTGCAGCACTATTCACAATAACAAAGACATGGAATCAGCCAAAATGCCCATCAATGATAGAATGGATAAGAAAAAAATGTGGTATTTATACACCATGGAATATTATGCAGCCATGAAAAAGAACGAGATCATGTCCTTTGCAGGGACATGGATGGAGCTGAAGGCCATTATCCTTAGCAAACCAAGGCAGGAACAGAAAACCAAATACCACATGTTCTAACTTGTAAGTGGGAGCTAAATGATGAGAATTCATGGGCACATGGTGGGGAACAACACATACTGGGGTCTATCAGAGGGTGGCAGGGGGTGAGTGGGAGGAGGAAGAGGATCAGGAATAATAACTAATGGATGCTGGGCTTAATACATGAGTGATAGGATGATCTGTGTAGCAAACCACCATGGCACATGTTTACCGATGTAACAAACCTGCACATACTGCACATGTACCCTGGAACTTAATTAAAAGTTGGAAGTAAAAAAAAGAAAAAAAAAGAGAAATGTTTGTTGAGCCTGGATGTGGTCAAATTCTCACCAACACAGGACTGTACTGATTCACCTTCTTATCTCTGCTCCACAAGCCTAAACACCACAGGACAGCAGCCCATGGCTCTGAGGGGGCAGCTCTCTTCCTGTTTACCATCGCGGTGGATTGCTGCTCTCTTCCAAGTCAGTCTAATGAGATACAATGAGTCTTGGGAAAATACTAGGAAACTGGATATTTGAAAACAAGAAGGTCGAGTGACATGAGAACTCTCTAGATGATGGATTCTGAGAAAGTGAGAATGCTGACTTGGAGTTCAAGAAAGGGCTGGGAAGGCTGAGAGGAAATCCTGAAACAGCCTCCTTGAAATGGGTCTGGCTGTGCACCGTGTCCAGGACTTTCCAGTTTGCTGTGTACAGATAGTTCCTTGCCTCAAGCTTTGAGCAGTCTATTTCTTTTTACGATGATAGCAAATGTGTGGGCAGACAATCTCCAATCAAGCTTCCGACCCCTCATTAATTTGTAATATGGTCGATTGTTGTCACTAAATATAAAACGATTTACCTGCACTTAGAAAGGAATTGGCTTAATACACTGCGTGACCACAGGGCATTGTCTATTCCATCTCCCCCTGGCTGTCTTTCCCTTTCAAACCTTCACGCTGCTGTGCATAAAGAGAGTGCACAACGAGAAATGCCCACCTCACCCCAGCAATCCATGGGAGTAGCGGTTTCAATCACCTGCTTCCTTTCTTTCATTGCCCACGTGATCCCTCCTTCCACCCTTTCACCATTTAAAAGAAATGAAAGGAGCAAACCTAAACATGAGTTTCAAGCTATTCCTGTACCAGGAACAATATATTCTTAAGCACTACATGCATCCTAAATTTGTCTCGATGTGGTCCATTTATTTTAATTTGGGACTGTCAACAGAAAAGAAAAAAAAGCAGTAATTAAACTTGTGACTAGCATGGAAAAACATTTTAGGCCCTGACGCGGCAGCGTGATCCCACCAGCTTCATCAGATTTCTTCTCCTTGTCAGATCAAAGTCTCAACTCCTAAAACTCAGCCGTGCTTTGATTAATTACTTCATACAATGAATTTGCAAATTATAGTTCTATGTGATTTATGTCATTTTTAGCTTCAATCAAATTTATTTATTTTTTTTTTTGGTTGCTCTATTCACTGAGCCAGTCAGCTTTCACCTTGGAGAAAGCATGTTTTAAAATTGCCTTACAGTGTTTTGTGCTCCAAGAGGGGTAAGACATAAGAGTTTTTGATAATATATTGCAGCTTAATGAGAATGTAGGAGAAACCCCTTATACCAGTTGGAGATTGGACTTGAAAAAATGGATTTCCTTCCTACTATCTCCAAGTTCATTGGCTGTGCTTCCTGCCTTTTTCCTATGTGCCTACATTTCTCTCCACCACCTGGGTCACTTACATCAGAAATATAAAGCATTAAAAGAAAAGAATAGAAATATAAAACATTGCTTTTAGGCTTCTTTCCTTATTTTCCCCCATCTGCAATTTCTAGTTTAAATAAATAAGGCTGAATTTATTTGAGATTATTAAATTTGTTCTCTCCAAAATTAGACGGTGGATGGCATGACTTTTAGGAAAACTGCAACACAATTTATGGTGTGTCCTTTTGAATGGGAGACAAGAAAATGCTCCTCCGTGCTCTGCTAGCTGATTATTCATTGAAAGTAGAAAAAAATCTCCTGTCCAGAACCCGAAGCCACCTGAGTCTTTGCTTTTCGGATGTGATTTCAGGTAGGACTGACAGCTTTGTGGTCTTTGTGTTCTTAAAATATTGATTTAGTGAGGGCTGTGCTCACGTCCCAAGGAGTCTGAGGTTTTGGTTTTGACGGAGATGTGGGGCAGTTCATGGAGTAGGGCAACTGCAATGAAGACTGAAAACACAAAGTAGGAAAGAAACAAGCAAACCAAAAGAGACAACCTTACAAGAGACTGTCACCAGCTACCCAAGCAGACTCAACGCACGTTTACAAGTCACAACTGTGCGTATTTCCAAATGAAATAAACCAAGGAACGTAAGTTGCAATAAACACAAGTCAGCACAGACAGCCTTGCATTCATTTTTAAAATAAAAATCCCACAACTATGATATAAACATTATAAATATTAATATTTCCCTTCTTATTGAAAATGATAGCCATGACAGAATTGTCATCCATGGGGCCAAAAGAGAATAATATTGCCAAAAATCTTAAAGAAATATTTGTATTAATATTATGAAAGTCATACAAACCACATTACAGCTAATATAGAAAATAGAGGGGGCCGGGCATGGTGGCTCATGCCTGTAATCCCAGCACTTTAAGAGGCCGAGGTGGGTGGATCACCTGAGGTCAGGAGTTTGAGACCAGCCGGGCCAACAAGGTGAAACCCTGTCTCAACTAAAAATACAAAAATTAGCCAAGTGCTGTGGTGTG
>NW_012114252.1:17211340-17246062 GCF_000951035.1 Colobus angolensis palliatus
AAGGAAGGAAGGAAGGAAGGAAGGAAGGAAGGAAGGAAGGAAGGAAGGAAAGAAGGAAGAAAGAAAGAAAGAAAGAAAGAAAGAAAGAAAGAAAGGAAGGAAGGAAGGAAGGAAGGAAGGAAGGAAGGAAAGAAAGAAAGAAGGAAGGAAGGAAGGAAGGAAGGAAGGAAGGAAGGAAGGAAGGAAGGAAGGAGAAAGAAGAAACAAAGAAAAAGAAAAAGAGAAAGAAAGAAAGAAAGAAAGAAAGAAAGAAAGAAAGAAAGAAAGAAAAGGAAGGAAAGGAAGGAAGGAAGGAAGGAGAGAGAAAGGGAAAGGAATAAAGAAAGAGAGAAAGGGAAAGGAAGAAAGAAAAAAGAAAGAAAACAGAAAGGAAGAAAACAGAAAGGAAGAAAATGGAACAATAATCTATAATTCCACCTCCCTTATACATCTACTCGTGTTTTTTTGGGTGCATTTCTTTCCGGTCTCTATTTCTTAAGCATGGATTAATGTTTACCTTGCAATCAGAGTTTAAATATGTTTTTGTTCATTATTTACTTCCTATTACATCATAAACACTTTTTATATTACTCCTAGACCGCATAATGTTTCAAGTGAATACACTATAATTTACTTAACCATTCCATGATTTGCAGTTATTTATTTTTTTCTCAGTTATTTAATATTATAAATAATTCTGGAATGAACAGCTTGGGGCATATAAGCATTTTAGGTTCATTTCTTAGCCTAGGTTCCCAAAAGTGCAATTACTGGGTCAAAGTTTTTGATGTATTTACTGCCAAATTATTTTCTATCTATTTATAATGTCAAGAGCAATATATAAAGTATCAATCTTATACAAGTTGGCAGACATTTTATTATAACTTTAAAAACAGTTTTATTCATTTATTGGTGAAAATGCTTTTCTTCAATCTTTATGTGTTTGATTTTCCATGAGGGTCTGTATGTTTCCAATACAGACTCCCTAGTTGTCATTCTGCCTCCCTGAGTTATCTATTCATCCTTCTGATCTAGCTGTCACTTCCTTTGTTCATCCCTTCCCTTATCATCTTGAGTGATTAACTCCTAACCCTCATCTTACAGACATATTGGAGTATTCCTCTTTCTTAAAACATCATCTTCCTTTGTCTCCTCTCACACCACCCTCTCCTGTTTTCTCTTCTCTTTAGCACCTTCTCTCAGTGTATTTCAAAGATTTGGGACGTCTCTGTTTGGTTCACTATTCTCTTCTCACTTGCCACCCCCTTGCTAGATGATTCCATCTTTCCCTGTGGCTATAAATACAATTCATATGTAGACAACTTCTGTATGTTCAGCCAGATCTGTCCTCTGACTCGTATTTCTAATTATCTACAGTAGGTCTCAAATGAAACATCTCTAAAATAATATCGCTAAGGCCAACTTCTTAAATTTCACCCCGAATTTATTTCTCTCTATTTTCACCATCTGAGGAGTGGCGTTCCCACTCACTGCTGCTCCAAGGAGCCATTTCTGGGCCCTCCCTTCCTTCTTCTGCCTGTGCAGGTTCCTCACTGCAACACTGCCTCCGAACCTGTCTGTTTGCTTCCATCTTCACTGCCACCTCCATAGTTTAGGCCATTGAAATTTATGTAGACTCTCACCAATTTTAGCTAACTTCCTCTCTGCTCCACATTCTTTTGTCGTTATGCAGCCAGAAGGTTATTTTTAAAAACAAAATTAGATTGTGTCTCTCCCTTGCTTATAATTCTTCAAAAGCTTCCCACAGCACTTGAAATAAGACCCATATTCCTCAATCAGGTCTGTAAGATCAGGCACGATTTTCCCCCAGCTACTTCCATCAGCTTCTCTCTTGCCATCCTTACCTCTCAACTGTCCAGCCATATCCATCGCCCCTTCTCGGACGTGCCAAGCACCGTCCTGTGTCAGAGCCCGAGATGAGCCTGGATCATGCATTCCTTGATTCCTTACCTGGATCTCTGTGTTTCATCTGTCAGCTCTTGCTTTAATGTCCCCTTCTCAGAGAGAAATGTCTACACTTTCTTACTGAAGACATTTCCCCAGACTTTTAATTTCTGTGATAATATTTGTTTCCTTGATAACCCTCAAAACAGTTTGAAATTGTACCTTTCAGCACTTTGTTTGCTCATAAATAAGCGAATATTTGTCTCCCGCTCTGAGCTGTGAGCTCCACAGGGTCAGAGATCCTGTCCATTTACACCACTGTACCCCGAAACTGACAAAATACCTGGTACAGTGCAGCACTCAATGCATAGTTACTGAATGAATGTTCACCAACAGCATTTTGTCTTTTGGACAGTAGGGAGGCGCTGTAAGATCTCAACTGTGGAATTGGTGTTTGGCAAGAAGAATGATGGTGGGGAACTTGGCAGAAGCCTAGAGAATGGGATTGCAGAGGGGCATAACTAGAATGCGGGTGAACTAGTCAGGTGCCTGTTGAAATCTTGAGGCTAGAGATGAGGCAAGTCCACACTAAGGAGACAAGACGTCCAGCATACTAAGTACAATGCTGAGTGCAAACTCAAGAGTCCATTCAGTTTGGCAACCAACAAGCTTGCTTTGTAAAAGCAGATTTAGGGGGTCAGTAGGGACAGCCAACATATTGCTTACAGTTGCAGGCTGGAAGAGAAGCCTGACACCAGCAGGCGTGGAGATTCCTTAAGGAGCTAGGCTGTGAGAGGACAGGGAGTGGGGTAAGAAGAGAGAGTGTGGGATTGAGGGTGGGATTTTAATTTTAAAAGAAACAACTTGAGCACGCACTCTTATTTTGTAGGGGGCACAAATGGAATAGAGAGGGAGATGTGCAGACGTCTTGAGCTTCAACTGATCTTACAAGCACAGAGGTCTTTCGTAGGAAGCAACGTGCCTACAAATGTCTGAAGCGTCTAAAATATCAGAACTTATAAGTCACATTTTCATATAAAAGTGAATTAGAAGCAGTTTGAGAATACAGTGCTAATTCATATATGCATACATTCATAACTTGCGTAAATATATTAAAAGTTGTTTGGAAATGTGACCCAATGACATGGATCCTACCTCTAGACTTTGGAAAATATCTGCGTATGGTTCTTATCCTTTAGCACTAACATGACACATATAAACAGATGTAAATAGCTAAAAGGGGCCTGTAAGCTACTTTGTAAGCACGGCAGGCAAATACTTCACCAAGCGTCTTGGCATGGTGAATATCACCTCTGCATACCTACACAGTGGGCGAAAGTCCTTAGACTTTGAGTTATGATATAAGTCATGGATCTCAGAATTAGGAAGGATATCTGAGGAACTTAGCAGAATGATCTAATCAGTGTCAGGGTGATTTCTTCACCTTTTCAGAGTAGTGGTCACCCAGCCTGTTGGAATATGCCCCTCCAAGCATGCTGAAATTTACAGAGGTGATAAGAAGAAAGTTAACATAGGAATGAATATTGTTAATGTTTTGCTTATTTCCTTCTAGTCTTTTAATTATAGATTTACAAACTTGCGAAGATATAGTGTGTAGTTTTGTTATCTTTTTTCTCACAATATTACATCATAGGCATAGCTCCCGACCAACGTGAGCTGTGTAATGCCTGCCTTGCACTGCATTCTGCTGTGTGAGTGAACGAATAATTTATTTACCTACTCTCCTGATGTTTGACGTTAACAATATTTTACCACTATAAATAATGTTGTTACAGACATGCTTGTGCCTGAATGTCTGTGCCTATCTCTATTTCCTTAGGATAGATCCTGAGAAGTAGAATCAATTATAGTGTTTTAAGGTATAATTTATTAACAACTTCTAGGAAGTGTGTACCAAATTTTAGACCTAACATACTTCTTGTACTAATACAGGGTGTCTCATTACTATCAAGATATTTTTAAAAGCCTTTTTGTTACTTTGATAGAAACTGTACGGTACTCTATTTTGAAACCATATGTCTCTGTTTATATATAAGTGACAGTAATTGTCATTATTCATCTGAAATTTTTCTTGATTGGTTTGTTGATGCTCCTTGTTCTTTTTTTTTTTTTTTAAATTAAAATAATGGTATACATTTCCCTGGTCCTGTCTCAGTCATTCTCAACCCTGGCTGTGCACGAGAGTCACCTGGGGTGCTTTTAATAAGTATACTAATGCCAGACCCCTTCCCAGTGATTCTGGTTTCACTGGCCTGGATTGGGGGTACGAGCATTGGTAATTTTTCAATTCCCTAGGTTACTTTCCTGGCAGCCAGAGTTAAACACCATCAATGTAGACTCTCCAGATATTAACCTGCTGCCTTCTTATGTTCTCCTGTTTAGCAAGTTTATAGATGTTCACATTTTTGACAGTAAAATGTAAGCATGAGTTGCAGAGAGATTGAGGTGTGTACTCAGTTACTGGACTGCCTGGGTTTAAGTCCTGCTTTCGTCCTTTGTAAGCTATTTCACCTTGAGTGAGTCACCTTGTCTCTCACTGCCTCGGGTTTCTCTGCTGTAAACTGAGATTAATTTATAGTGTGCACCTCATGTCTTTGTTAGAAAGATTAAATTGGCTGGTATTTATGAAGCTTATACAACAATGCCTAGTACACTGTAAACATTAGACAAGTGTAGGCAGTTTTTTCCTTTATCGTTTCTTTTGTTGGTTTTACTCTAAGAGAGTATTCTCCTTCCCTAAGATCAGGTAAGTATTGGTGTGTATTCTCTCCCAAGTTGCGTGTTTTATTTTTTTCTTATCGATTTCATTGCCTCTGAAGTCTGTATTTCTCTCAGTCATGGGATGAAGTTGATGTAGAAAGAACAAGCCAATCCACTGGGGCCCCAAGGGGCTGATGTTCAATTTCTCTAACCCTGCATTCCACCTCGACCACTTATTCCTGACTTCAGGAGACCAACCAAATTTGGTTTGGGGTGTTGCTGCTTAACTTTCAACACCCATGTGAAATGACTCTGATATGTACTTTGTCATATGTTTTAAACTTGTTCCTCTGCTTAACTTGGGCCTTACTCATATTTGTCTGCACACTTCTCTGGATCTCAAAGACAGACCAACTGTCAAGAGGCTACAAATTACTTTCCAAATACCTGATGATGACAGATTCAACATGCCTCTGCAAAAATCAAAGGGAGAGAATATTATGGCAGGCACATGAGCACAAACTGATGCAAAACGACCGTCATTGCAAAGTATTTTACTTCCATGGTATCCAGAAAAGGTGATTCATGGTATGAAGATGAGAAGTTTGATCATGAGATTTTGAAATGAGCCTCAAGAATGATATGAGAAAGCACATCTTGGTAGCTTTTGTTCTTTCCCTGATGATCACCTCCTGCTCACACAGTCACTTCTTCCTTCAATTCTCCCAGATGCTGGAAGTCAACCTCATTGTTTCGGTTCATGAATTATATTGTGCAATAAGTTAAATGAAAGGAGTTGAATTGCAACAAAAACAACAGTAAAATTTTTATGAATTTCACTTTAGGGAAGAGTATAAACATCTTCTTTGTTTTTAACTTATCAATTTTCAATCAGCTTTTTAGGAGCAGCCTTTCCAGCTTGCTTTTAGGAATGATAGCATCAGCAAACACAGGAGAAAGAGGCTGGATGGGCCAGCAGCTGTAAGACGCCAGGATATTGGAAGCTTCAGATGGTATGTCTGAGTCATGCTCAGTTTTGTGGTCCCTGTTTTTATTCCCAAAATGCTTTAATAGTGACAAAGGGTATTGAAATGTATGGCTATCCTGAAAGTATCTGGAGTCTTGATCCAGTTTTACAAGGCTGGAATATTTGCATTCTTTATATCTTGTAAATTACAATCACCAAATGCTTCTATGGAGAATTTTTTTTGGCTATAAATCTCTGAAATAAGTTAATAGTGCATACTTTTTAACTTTTATGAATGGCACATTTTTAGATATGGGTTTTTGTTGTTGTTGTTGTTTTGAGACAGGGTCTCTCGCTGTCACCTAGGCTGGATTGCAGTGGCACAATTCTAGCTCACCGCAGCCTCAAACTCCCAGGTTCAAGTGATTCCCCCAGCCTTAGCCTCCTGAGTAGCTAGGACTCCAGGTGCATGCCATCAGGCCTGGTTATTTAAAACAATCTTTTTTTTTCTCGTGTAGATGGGAGTCTTGCTATGTTGCTATGTTGCTGGTCTCGATCTGCTGGCCTTCCTTAAATAATCCTCCCTCCTTGATTTCCCAAAGTGCTGAGATTACAGGTGTGAGCCACCATACCTGGTGGAGATGCATGATTTTTAAAGCCATAAATGCTCATATTTGCAAAGGAGCTGAGAGATCTAATACTAGGATTTAAGTCCACTGCTGAGTTAAAAGCCTGGCATAGGAGAATGTTTGTTGAGTGAATGAAAAGTTATTTGCTATATGAAACAGCAATAAATATATCATCTGGGTCACTGACTTACGTACCGCCATTGCTTTAGTTAGGTCTAATATCCCATTTAAATTAAAATATTGGACTATACTGTACTCTATTATATGTTGAGTCAGATTTCTCCCAGTCATAATAGAAGAACTACTGTAAGTTACGTTAATACTTGGAAGCCACTTGGGTACCCTTTAGTGCAAAGAGACTGTGCTGAT
This sequence comes from Colobus angolensis palliatus, assembly GCF_000951035.1. Classification (NCBI taxonomy): domain Eukaryota; kingdom Metazoa; phylum Chordata; class Mammalia; order Primates; family Cercopithecidae; genus Colobus; species Colobus angolensis. The sequence goes on from NW_012114252.1 coordinate 17,217,911, forward strand.
TAAATTTCCGCTCACGTAGCTTCTGTAAGTCTTAACCCCGCTCCCAAGGAGTACTTTGAGCCTTAGGGAAACCCTGGCTCTCTGGATTGTCTTTCTCGTGGGATGGGCTAATGATGGGGGTAGGGTGGGAGTAGAGCAATTATTTTTTGCCAACTCCAACCACTGCAGGAAGACGCCGGCTACAGAGGTCAAGTTTCTCTTGTTTACTGGCCGTGGACATTTCTGTTGCGTAGTTCTTTTGTTTTCTCTGGGTGTAATCTCTGTTGCACATGGAGTTCAGACAATGTAGATGACCCTGTCGTCCACCGACAGAGTTCTCCGTCAAGACATTGTTGTCCCTCACTGGGCCAAAGTCCCATTTTAGTACGAGAGAGAGAAAAACAAAAAAAAAGAAACAATGGAGACAAATTTAGACACTGATGGGAAAAGAAAAGCAGTGCACTGTCCACCCCAGCCCTTTGAAGCTACGCCCACCAGGCCATTTCCTTTCACCTTCTCAGGGATTCCCAGCGAGGCAGAAGCGCTTGTGTGTGCCAAAGCAGAGGGCAGATGATTCACATGTAGCTGACCCTTGCCACGTTAAGTTCATGTCCCAGGAGATGCTTCTAAAAAAAAACTACACTCCACGTTTCCAAACAGAAGCAAGATTAATCTCTCCGTTAAAATCTAGATGGGATCATTATCAGCTTTATTTTCCCACCCACGCCTGGCCAGCGTTAAACCCTGTGCAAGACGCATCTTAGCACATTCCACGTTCACCAGCCTGCATCCTCTGACGGGGGATAAAGGGGCCTCTGCTGAGCCCATTTTTCACTCCTTGGTCTCATTCTGAAGGAACAGCTTCATCTCATGTATTCCTGTGCTCTCTGCTCCCCCTAACTCTAGACAATGTAAACGGACTCGGTGACGGGAGGAGGCATTTATCAGCATGTAAGATGTATGAGGGGGTTTGAAGGTATCCGCGCTGTGTGCTATTTATGCTGGGATGTATGTGTCTACTGTAGAGGCCTAGATAGTAAATGTAACAAGCACTAAGAGTGCAATCTCCTCTTGCACTGTCTTGTTAATGAGCTGTGAAACTAGACAGATGCGGCCGTAAATACATAATACTATTTCACATGGGAAGAATGTCTGGTTTGACATCATCTGTCACATCACTGGAAGGTCTCTTTTTAGCAGGTCACGGAGTGTCATCATAAAGTGTTTAATAATTACTTACATATTTAGTGGGAAATTCCTTATAGGTGCATATCATTGGCGTAATCACAAATATATACATTCCATTTTCAAGCAGTTTTAAAATCTCATACACAGGATCTATACAGGTGTATAAGGCACAGTTATTTGACCATCTATATGTACTAATAACCTATATTTTACTTAGTTTAAGTGGATGCAACTTCTGGAGCACAACTTTTCAACCTGCAAGCTTTTCTTCTAGTTTCAGTTCCTGATGGTGTCATTTCCCTCCATTATTTCTCCCCTGAAGTCTCCACTTTTTAAACTTATAAGAGAGGGAATGTGATGGGCAGCAGAGAGGAGAAAAGTAGGTAGCAATCAGAGGTATGTGATTGAAGGAGGGAATTGTGAGACCAGGGCTGAGAAAAAGAAATCCAATGTTGACTCGTTTCTTTTTAATCCGCAATAAAAATGCAGCTGGTTTATTGTAAATGAACATGCAGTTACCATGTCTGAAATGGTTTCAATATAGAGAAAATAAAGGGACGCATGCCAAGGCACAAGTGCACACTCTTGCATGGCTTTTTTTATAATTTGCCTAAAATACAACTTTCTAGTTTCCCAAAATATACTATCCCACCAAAGACCTAGACATCTTTTGCCACAGAACTTCACACATTTCATTTGATAGGTATTCAAAACACTATAGGATGAAAACTAGAATTTTTAACCTTTGAATCTCTCCATTTCTCTCTCCTCAATACCTTGTGCACCATTTATATGGTTCTGGCCTAACAGAATCTCACCAGGACGGCTCAGAGCTCGCTGCGCTCAGCAATGCCTGTCATCCAGGTCAGCCCTATTCTCCTACATGTCTTCCTCTGCACCCTCCTCCCCCGGCCCATCTCATTTCCTATCTCTTTTCTTCCTTACCTTCCCCTTGCTATGTTTCTCTCCTTGGTTTGTATTCAACCCTGTAAGTGGTAATTGCACTATTTGGTGCTGAATTTTTAGGATTCAAATCGGAAATGAGGAGGTTGTGTCACGGTATGTGAAGCAGAATGATGCCGTGCAGCGAAATTAGGGGAGGCCATGTAGAGGGAGTTCCAAATAGACAAGGAATTTATAGTGGATGTTCTTTATATTCCCTAAGGGACTGACTAAAGACTTCATAAAGGTAAAAATGATTACATATTAAACTTTTGATTGTCTGTTGTTTCAATGTCATGCCTTCCTATATACTTAGCGAACATATGGTCAGTTCGCTGACCTCTCTTGCTCGTGATGGGATGCATACAACCTGGGCAAGAGCCTGTGTTTGGTCCCTTGTCTAAATTGTCTCCTTAATCATGGGGCTTCATCATCACAGGACCAGACAGAGCTGTCTGTGAAAGACTGGAAAGGAGAGCTTCCAACAGAGTTTCTCAACTGCAGGCGCTAGTGACATGGGGCTGATCATTCTTGACTGTGGAATGTCCTATGCACTGGTGGATGTTCAGCAGCAACCCCGACATCTACCTACTAGATGCTGTAGAATTCACCACCCACACCCACCGTGTGAGAATCGCAAGTGTCTCCCTACATTGCCAAAGGTACCCAAGGCGGGAAAATCAGACCCCATTTGAGAAGCACTAGGTTAGGATCTTATAGCAATCATGACCTTCTTCCCGTTTCTTTACTGCATCACATTGTTCTGCTTCAGAGCATTTGAGCCAGCACTTCCTCGTCCTGGACTTAGCTTCCCCAGAGCTTTACACACCTCACTTCCTGAAATTGTTCTGCTCAAAAGTCACCTCAAAAGATGGTGGGGAGATCTTCCCCACACATCCCTTCTTAAATAATGTGTTCTACCCTCAACTGTTCTACCTTCTTTCTCTCCTTAAACCACAGCGTTTATTCCTACGTGCATTTATCTTATATTCTTATTTGTTTGTGTTGGCTTCACTTACTAGAACTTAAACTCCTCAAGAGCTGAAACTTTAACTTGTTCACAGTGTATTCTGTGCAGTACCTGGCATACAGAATGTGGTCTGCATATTTGTTGAATAAATGAGTGACTGCTGAATCGGAGCCACCAATCCTGCTGCAGACAAATCCAGAATCTGAGCCTGCCTGTTGGGGAGAAGCATGTGAGGGAATTTGCTCATGTCCAAAGCTCGAGTGCCCACAAACCTTTCAGTTTCTATTCATTTATCATTGGTTAGTACTATGAATTTTTCCCACCATGGAACATTTATAAAAAAAAAAAATAGGTTCTCACATTCATTGTGAATAAGCGTTTGGTATTGAATCTTTCTTTCCCGTGGAAAAGAACATTGTGACACCATTGTTATTCCCTTTTCCTTCTCTAAATCATTATCAAGATGTTAAAGGAAGTGATGCTAGTCATTCAACCAATGATCCCATCCCTGAGTCAAATTTCAGATCTTTAATTTTAAGAAATTATATGTTACCTAATTTTAATAAATTATACACATATAATTTTTTAAATTAAAATAATACATGTACACATTGTTTGCTTTGCTTTGCTTTTTCTTACTGAGCTGGTTTCTACCCTGGAAGGAAATGAACTGTCGAAACAAACTGGTGCCAAATGTGCTGGAACTGTGTTTACTTGCATCAAGAGTGTCCTTCTCATAGAGGAACTATGGTTTTGCAAAGAGCCTCAACATCTGTGTGGACCCTAGGGCACAGGAGTTCAAACTGTTGGAATGTCACATTCCCAGAGAGGAACAGGCAGTGGATTCAGGTCCCCTTGGAGCATTTATCATCTAGGTGCCGCCCTTACTGTCCCTTGAAGGAAGTATGGCTTTATGGTCAGAGAGAAGGTCTATAGGTCAGTCAAGCTGGGTTCAGATACAGCCTCCATCATCCACTAACTGTGTTACCTTGGTAAAGACGCCAAATTTCTAGGCCTCAGTTTCCTCATCCATGAAATGAAAATAGATAGTTGTATCTGCCATGCAGGATTGTTGGGTTATTAAAGGAGATCATCCTCATGAAGCCCAGGAACAGTGCCTGCAGTATGGAAAGTGTTTTAAACTGGCAATTTTTGTTGTGGTTTTAATGCAGTTTAATTCCAGTTCTGAGTGAGAGAAATCCTGCCAGTACTGGCGGGGAATATTTTCTGGTTTGACTATGCTCAATTCTGGTCTATTCTATGTAGGAAATGGGAGAAAACAATGAGTTCTCATTTTTTATTTAAAAATAATATTTATCTTACTCCTCATTTACATAAGTAGTATTTATTCATTATAGAAAATTTGAGAAATAAAGAAGAGAAAAAATGAACTGTAAATTTTCAACATTTATGTGTTGAATTTAGTGATGTCTTTGTATGTTTGTGTGTGTGTGGTGTGTTTATAAGCATGGAGAAATAAAGTTAACAAACCTATATATCCTTAACAAAACCTCATTGATTTGTTTATTTTTTACATTATTATTAGCTGTTTTGTAAACACACACACACACACACACACACACACACACACACACATGAATACAAAATAAATCACTCCTGTCCTACAATCCTGAGGCCACACGGTCAGGATTTTTCCCACACATAAGTTTTAGATTTGTTTTGAAATCTAATTTTTATATTGTGAATTTTTTCATTTGCAAAAGAAATTAACCAATGGAAATGGCTAAAATGCAGAGAACTGCCCCAAGTGACATTGCAAGAACTCGTATCTGGGGTACTAGTGAGATGAACTCCAGGTTGTAATGAGACAGTACTGGGTTCTAATACTCCCTCCAATGCTGACTGATGGTATTTAACCTCACCAAACCTCAGTATTTATATTGGTGAAACAGGGACAATAATGGATCAATTACATAGATTACATATCTAAACCAGGTAAAGTGCCCTGCTTAAGCCGAGTGCACAAGATGACCTTGCTTGTATTGGTTGCTCCACTTTCCTGCTACATTCAGGGTCCGCAGCCTGGCAGTAAACCCCAGTGGGCTTGTGCCTCATCAGCAGAGAGTCCACTCCTCCACCCTCGTGATTTCCAAGGGAATCTTGGAGGGGTGCTTCCAAATGTTATGGTGAAATTCTGAATTTGGGGGTTCCCAGATATGCGTATTACCTGCATAAGAGCTGAGAACACGAAATTGGTGATCTATAACTCAGAGTGGGAAGGAGTAGGGTGGTTGGCGATTTCTAAGTTGCTGGAAAATGAAGGTGTAAGGCTGAGCTCACTATTTATTACAGCTACTGACTGGAAACCAGAGCAGAGGTTTTGTTGACCTCCCACAGTCAACAGCTCCAACCCTGCCCTTTATTGAATTTTCTGTATTGGAGTCTTTCATTTATTTTTTTAAGATCTGTTCTTTTTATTTTAATTATTATTATTATTTTGGAGATGGGGGGGTCTCACTATGTTGCCCAGGCTGGTCTCGAACTCCTGGGCTCAAGTGATCCTCCCACCTTGGCCTCCTGAGTAGCTGTGACTACAAGCACATGCCACTTGTATTAGTCCATTCTCACACTGCTATAAAGAATTGCCTGAGACTGGGTGATTTATACAGAAAAGAGGCTTAATTGGCCCACAGTTCCACGTTTTTGGGGAGGCCTCAGGAAACTTAAAATCATGGCAGAAGGCAAAGGAGAAGCAGTCATCTTCTTCACAGGATGGCCGGATGGAGTGAGTGCAAGCAGGGGAAATGCCAGATGCTTATACAATCATCAGGTCTCGCGAGAACTCACTCACTCTCATGAGAAATGCATTGGGGAAACCGCCCCCAGGACCCGGGTACCTCCACCTGGTCCCACCCTTGACACGCGGGGATTGTGGAGATTGTAATTATGGATGAGATTTGGGTGGGGACACACAGCCAAACCATATCACCATTGCACCCTGGCCCTGGGTCTCTCATTTAAATAAATCAGATTCTTTTGCTAAAAAAAAAAAAAAAAGTTCAGAAATAACAGCCATAAACAATATTACTGTTATAAAGAATTTCAAAAACTTGAAAACATTTCTTATGTGAACTCTTTCATAACGTTCATGGATATTGTCCTCTTCTGAGTCCTTAGATGATGTTCCAATATGCTGTCTGCCTGGTGTTTTTTTATAGATCCCATTAGGGTTCACCCCCGCTTTCTACTTTAATATCATTTGTGTGTGTGTTTTAGTATATTTCTTTTTTAAAGAAGGGTGGCTTTAACTATACCTGGTGTTTTCCAGCATTTATGTGATTGGCTCTTTTAGGTTTCTCCCTTTAGCCTCTTTAATAATGCCAACGGACACTTTGGACAAAAATATGAGACATATGTTTTTGGAAAAAAGTTGTGTGGTATAGGAGAAAATTTCATACGCGAATACTATATGAAAAAAGCGTGGTAGCATCCTATGACACCATCTCAATTCTGTAATATTTAGTGCTCTCTCACATGCACAGTACACATGCATCTTGTACTTTACAGATGCAAGTACTCAGTAAATTGGCTTTTTGGACAGAATGAATTAATCATATCATTATAAAGTGGGATTTTGACTGACTCACATGTTGTTGCATAGACTACTCAGCATTTTTCAAATTTTCTATAATGAATATGCAGAATTGTTGGAAAACAATACAATTTTACAGAGATCGTTTCTAATTCCCCAAATAATGAAATCAAACCTACATTTCTTAGAAATCGTGTCTATTCTATTCTTGGAACCATGCTTTTCGTAACACCTAAGTTCTTTGTCTCATATCTGCTTAAGGTCTTTGCTAGATTAGAAACAACAGGAGGTCAGAAATGAAATCTTCTACTCCTGTTAAATTACCCCTACTTAAGAGATGTTCAAAAATGTCAGGTGACCTACTCAGCTGTGTCAGAATGAGAACAAAGATGATCAAGTGTTAATAAATAGCTCTTTCCTCTACCCATCCAATTTATAGTATCTGTTGAAATCAATCCTCCACTATAATATGAAAAAACAAAAAAAATTACAAAATCCACTTTGACCAAGCTCTTATTAAATTGATAGTGGTGATATTGATGTGGTAAAAGTTTTAACCATGAAAAGAAGGGATGATCTGATATTTTTCATCAGGACACTAAAATACATACAATTCTGGCATTTCTGGCATTTAATTCAGAGAATTTTATTTGTATGCTATAGCTAGATAATAAATAATTAAACCAACTTTGATATATGCCTGTACAACATAATTAATTAAATGCCATTTAACCTCGAAATATGTTTTTTTCTCCTTAGGTCCTGTGTTGGTGCCTAAAATTCTTACCAAATTAAGGCAACATTTGTGGGGTTAAACTCGTTGTCTGTAGTAGGCTAATAGACTGCTATTAAAATGCAAATACGGTTCATGAGATGGGAACCATTAATACATTAGCTTCTACTAATATCTTAAACTTGATACAAGTATCAGATTAGTTCATGGACAAGCCAAGAGCAACACTGTGAGCATAGGGAAAAGAAAAGACCCATTTTAATGACACCATAGAAGGAATCTGGGACACAGAGAGATTGCTATAGCTCAGATGTGGTTGGAGAATTCTGGGTAACCAAGGGTCAGCATAGACCTCTGGTTGGTTAGAGATCTCAGAATGCTTAAGTTCCAAAGCCTGAAGGTAGTGTTCTCGGTAAGAGGCATCATTGACTCCCCGCAGGCAGAGAGATGCACACACATTTCTGTCTTGCTACAGAGCAGCCTGTTTCACAATTCCATGTTGTTACCGCTGTTTGGAATAGAACTGGTCCATTGTGGAAAGTACCAGAGACAAGGCTATGTGATCAGTGTTTTTTCTGAAGCCCAAGAAATGCAAAGTGTTAACGGGAGTAGGCGGAGTCTCTGAATCCCAGGGCTTCTTTCTGCACCTAGTGAGAGAACAGTAATACTCCTCACTCCTCCTTACACATAAGGAAAATTCCTCCTGGAAGAATGGGAGGTGCACCAATTTGCTAATATACAGCTACCAGTAATGTTAACAATACTCTCCAAGTGATGAAGTAAGATAATATGACCAAATGGAAACCTCAAATGAACTCCCAAGAAAAGATGTTCACGTGTCGGAGAGAAGCTGAAAGTTCTTGTGAGAGCAATGTGGCAGTCTGAAGTGTACACAGAAGAGCTGAAGGTGCTTCTTAAAAGAACAATGCTAGTTGGGGAGATGGAAGCACAAAGGAGGTCTTAAACATCAAGTGATTCTGAGAAAGCATCAGAGGAAAGAAAAAGCATTTTGAATAAAATAGAATACTTAGACACATACTAACTGAAATGCCCAGTCGAGGGGCAGATGAGAGTCCCAGCTCCCACTCCCAAATGCAACCTCATCACAAAATCACACCTGAGACAGCAATGAGGAAATGACAGTTAACCAACCGATCTTCTAATGTCTGCCCTGCAGGGAGCTGTATACTTTCTTTTGTTTTCTTCACTTTGGGTTACTCTTAAATCAAATTCAGTGTTTCAGCTATTGCTAAGACGCTGGACATATTATTGTCTGGCAAATGAACGGGTCCTTTGCCAAGTAACTGGAGCTCACTCTTGCTAAAGGAAGAACATTGTTCACTAAAATAGTTTGTCTTTTGATGCCAAAGGAAATCGAATTGTAATCAAGGGCTGAGAACGGACTGAAGTCATCAAGGCTGTCTTGCTTCAGATTTGGCAAACTTACATGTTCCCAGGCTTATGAAATATAATTTATGTTTACAAAAGGGAGAGGCTTCATTACACTGGAAATTTGTTTTAAATAATGCCGAAGTGAACCACTGATGGAACGGCCAGCATCAAAATCCACGGTGGCTCCCATGGATCACTAGGATATACCGGGCAGCACAGAAAAGCAGGAATTTAGGTTTTGTTGAAAGAACTCGACAAAGAGAGAAGGTCTCTGAGTAAATTATGAAGGCTTACTATTAATATTACCATGTTGAACTATCTCAGAGATGCCACTGTGGGTTCTTGTTTTTGTTTGTCTGCTTTGGCTCTTATTTTTGTTTTTAAGGAGGTGGGTATAAGAATATATAGAGGGAGAGGGCACACACTTTTATTTGTAGATCCATGATTTCCTTGCATTGCCCTAATGATTTATTCAAATTACAAGTAAATATCATTTAATTCACACGCCAAGGTTTTGAAGTTACATTTGCTACATTTGAGGAACCCAGAATTAAGGCTTGTATGGTTAAATAGTTTTCCCAAAGTCTCCTAGCTAGTAGGTTACAGAGACAAGATGCAAGTCCAGGTTCCCTAGAACCGAAAGCGATACTCTTTCCGCTCTGTTCCCTGTGCTATGCTTGATGTAAAGGTTAAGGAAGGAAAAAAATAGAGTGAAAATAGTTTATACCTACCACTGAGTTTTCCTCGAGAGCTGTCATGTCCAGAAAGGCCACTTTTGCCCTTATAAAGCAGAGAACTGAGGCAATTTATTCACTGCCTCCAAATAATCTTTCTCAGCCCTGTCTTTTGGGGAGCATAGGGCATTAGGTTGACCTCAATCATCTGCAGGATACTGCTCCATTTTCCTTTGCCTTCTAGACATGGCCATAAGCAATAATAGTGACAGCAACGCTTTGAACCAAGTAACACAGCGAGTCAAGCATTTGGTCTTGACTAGATAAGGCTTTGGAATATGCAAATTTAGAGACCATCTTCCAGGTCTGGTAACTAAATTCCTGTACCTGGTAAGAACAGAGAATGTAGAACACAGAGAGTAACAAGAATTTCTTCTCCCTTGCTATATACAGAGGAGAAGGCATTTTCCAGATGTTAGTGATGAATCCAGTGATATCTAATTTTTTAAGTATTTATTTTTGTATAAAAAATAGCATTCATCTTTGTCTAAATGGAAAATGATGGAGATGATTTTTTTCTTTCATCTTTTAAAAATAATAACCGGTTGGCCTCTAAATCTTTTAAGTTATTATAGTATTCATCAAAGTGATAAAAAAAGGTTAACTAATGCAATTATTAGATTATATGGAAGTCACAGGGTATGCTACAAGCTTGGACTTATCAGCTCCAGTTTTATTTATTTCTTTTAATTTAACTAGATTTCATTTAGCACTGTCCCACACTTGGAGACACAATTCACTAAGCTAAGAAAAGACAACAAAAAAATGCCTTGAGGACTAACGGGTCAGGATGTTTTGGTTTAACATCATAACAAGTTTCTATATGGAGCCGTTTTGCTCGTTGGCACGGAGTCATGGGTGTCCAGTGCAGGCTGCCATAAAACTCAGTCCTTTACATAAGCGTCTGACTGCCAAGCTGTCCTCTGCCTTTCACCCGGCAGCTTTGGAGTGTTTTGGTTAACAGAGCCAATGCACTTTCCTCCACATAAAGGGAATTACGATTCCACTGGAGGCTCAAAGGGCAAAATTAAAGTCATCAAAAAACTCTGATTCAAGTAGGCATTTTCCTTGAAAATGTGAAACACGCTTTGATTCACCCCCATCTCTTGCTGAGGGTGCTACAGAGGAGATGCGTCTGGCTCTCTATCCCAGAAGACTCTTTTAGGTTGGTTAATTCCACCCTCCACAAAAACAAGGGGATGCAGTTTTTTGGCAGAAGGAGGTGAGAAGAACATGCAAAGTAGAGCACGGAATTTAAGAAGGAATTCTCTGCAGCTGTTGTCAAATGGAATAAAAACAGTGTCACAAACAAGGCAACTAAGGAAGCAGAGGTTAAACGTGAAAGAGTCCAAACTGGTGATGGTCCGAGGGATGCCTAGGTAAAACCGGAACCACTCAGCTTCCTTCTGAGGGACACCTCTGACCCCTCCTGTCGGAGCAGGTCCTGGACCATGACTGCTGGCCTTTGATCAAACGACAGCATCCTCTGAGCACGCACCCCTCTGCCCGGCCTGGCCGCTTCTTGGAGAAGAAGATGAGTCATTTTTCCCTAGTGATGGAAACATTCTCTCCATGTCTTCTTTCAAAGTTTGTGGACAACGATTGCATTTTATGATCATGAGAACAAAGTGCATCGCTGTGAATGTGAGGAGTATTTTCCCCCTTGGCAAAACAGTTGTTTTCCACCTTTCCATGTGTTGCATCCTCAGGAAAGACACTCTGGCATAGATTTCCCCAAAGAAAATCTTTATTCAGATAAACTTCAATCATAGAAGAGCATACTTGGAAAAAAAAAGAAAAAATCCTCACTGTTTATGGAAGTCCTTTAATAGCTTTAACGTCTAATGAAGAAAGAGCCGGGAAACTCTACCATGACAAGCAGGTATTTGCTAGGACTTTTTTTCTTTGAGTTTATTAAATAAAGATTAGCCCTATAATCCTAAAATGTCCCCACATTTAAGCTACTGGTTGTTTCCCATTAGACAGGCAGTAGTGCGATCGTGGTTTTACTGGATAATGCCATGATTATATATTTTAAAATACAGCATAGTATCATTATTGTTTGTATTCACAATCAGCTCCTGGAGCCATAAGCTGTGTCTTATAATGATTAGAATTCAAACAGTTGCAACAGCACTTCCTTTGAATCATGATCTAATACGAGAAACAATACAGGGCAAATAAATAGATTTCCTCCTCCTGGGCGACTTGAATATTCCCCATTGTGTGTGTCTTCACTGGGACTGAAAACGGGGAAACATTTGATAAAAGGTTTCTCTCACTTCCAGATGAGAAGTCTCTTTCTCACTACTTTTTGTCTCTCAGATAAGTTAATATACTTTTCCCCCTTTTCAACTAAGACCATGACTAAGTTCAGAGGACCTCACCACCTAAGTGTGCAACAATTGTTGGAGTGGAGACTGGAGTTCCGGACTGGTGGGGATCCCTTGGAAATGTCAGTGTGCTATTTTCATAGAATGGATTGGTTCATTTCGGCATCTGTAGTTGACCAAAAGGATGAAAGTTGAGGGCCAAGATATGGACTTTGTGTATTGTTACTGGGCCACTGAGATGTAAGAGCGTCAAATGAGTCCTGTTTTCTGTTTTGCCTGCAAGGGAAAGCTTCCTGCCCTCTGAGCTCAGAGGAGAGACGAGTTTTCAGGAATCCCTCCCCAGGGTTTCCCTGTGTACTCTGTGCACGGTGGAAGTGGGGAAGAGTGATCCGGCTTCCCTCAGTGGGACCCTCCTCAGCCATCCTGATGAGTAGATAGAAGATGCCGCCACAGGGGCTGCCCTGGGATAGAGCCAAGGAGAGCATTGACTCATTCATCATGTGCAGACCTTTGCGGAAGATGCCGTTGTGTTCAAGGCATGCTCCTTCATGTAAGGGGTGACGTCACTGCCTAATTCAAACTCATTCCGGGCCTAAACAACCTCATCACAGAAAGGCGATTGTCTTGGCTCCTACTACATGGCACGATTCTTTTCCTGAACATCCCTGACCATACACCGTGCACTCCCTCATCCCTGACTTTGTTATTTCCCCCTACACCTAGAACACATTTGACAAACATTAATTCCATTTTCTTGTGAAGGCAAGTTAATCTTCAGACTCTCAGTGTCTTCATCTCTAAAACAAGGGGTCATCTGTGCTACTGCTGCTGCTGCTGCTGTTTTCCTCATGGGTGTCTGGAGGGGAGCTGAAATGAAAGGGTGGAGGTGTCTGGATCCCAGGACTGCTTCTTTTTATCTGCCGTACATACTGCTAAAATTGCTTTTGAAAAATGGGCCCCACTGCTTTTAAATTACTGAACTAGATAGTATTGCAGGCTTCTTTGGCTATAAAATTCTGTGATTCTAGCATTCCTAGGAGTGAGGATTCAAATTGACCTGCAAGGTTATCCTAAGGCATTCAGCCTCCAAAGTCCTCAGCACTGCCTCCCTAACCCTTGTGAGAACTTCCATGGGACATCAGGGTCACCTGACATCTGATTTACTTGCAGCCTTATCTTTTCAAACAGCTTGACAATGTGGTCAAACTAGACCCTCTCTAAGTTTCAAATCAACTGATACTTTCTGCTCTAGGTCTTTGTTGATACTATACTCTGCTCAAAATCATATCCATCTTACAAAATTCATCTCAAAAACTAAATATTACATCTACCACACTTACCATATTTTGCTATGTGAGATTCTTGTTTGTTTGTTTGTTTTCTGGGTGAACAATTCAGGAGCTGTGAGTACATTCACAGCCTTATGCAACCATCACCACTATCTAATTCCAGAACATTTTCATCACCCCAGAAAGAAATCCTGGGCCCATTAGTAATCACTTCCCTTTCTCCCCTCCACCCTGCCTCTGGCCACCACTAACCTACTTTCTGTCTGTGCGAATTTGTCTATTTTGGACATTTCATATAAATGGAATTATACAATGTGTGACCATATGTAAGGATTTTCTCACTTATCATGATGTAAACTTTGAAAAAGTTTCATCCATGTTGTTGCATGGATAAATGCTTTACTTTTAAAATTGATCCCATTTTATTGTATGAATAGACAGTATTTTATTTGTTCATTTATCAGATATTTGGGTTATTTTTAATTTCCAGCTATTGTGAATAATGCTGCTATGAATATCCATTCTGTGAACATATATTTTTGATTCTCTTGGGTATCTAAGGGTGGAATTGCTGAGTTATGTGGTACCCATGTTTAAGTTTTTGAGGAACTGTCAAACTATTTTCCACAGTTGCTGAACCATTTTACATCCCCACCAGGAATGACAGAGAGTTCTGATTTTGTATATCCCTGACAACACGTTTTATTCTCCATCTTTTGATGTTAGTCATCATAGGGGGTGCCAAGTGGTAACACATTGTGATTTGATTTGCATTTCCCTAATGAATACTGATGAGCATCTCTTCATATACTTAATAGGCTAGTTGCATATCTTCTTTGCAGAAATGTCTGTTCATATCTTTTGGCCATTTTAAATTGGGTTATTTGTATTTTTATTGTTGAGTCCTAAAGTTCTTTACATATTCTCCGTGAAAGAAACTTATCAGGCTTAGGTCTCATGTACGAATATGTTCTCCCATTGGCTGATTCATATTTTCACTTTCTTCATAAAGTTATTTGATACACAAAAGTGTCTAATTTTGATGAAGTCTAACTGATCCTTTCTTTTGTTGCCTATGCTTTGGTGTTATATCTAACAAACCATTGCCTAATCCAAGTTCATGCAGATTTAAGCTTATAAGTTTTCTTCAAAGAGTTTCATAATTTATGTCTTACATTTATGTGTTTGACTTGAGTTAAATTTTTTAATATCATCCAGAGATCCAACTTTATTATCTAGAATGTGGATATACAGTTGCCATAGCATCATTTATTGAGAAGATTTTGTTCCACATTGAATATTCTTGGCACCCTTGTTGATAATCAATTAATTACAAATATAAGTGTTTATCTTTGGGCTGAATTCTTTTCCATTGATTTATATGTCTATCCTTATGCCAATACCTCAACTATCTTAATTACTATACCTCTGTATTAAATTATGAATTTGAGAAATGTGAGCACTCCAACTTTGTTCTTTGTTTTCAAGATTGTTTTGGCTATCGTGGTTGTCTTGCATTTCCATGTGAATTTCAGGATCAGTTTGTCAATTTGTACCAAAGAAATCAGCTGGAATTTTGATAAGCACTGCACTGAATTTGTAGATCAAGTAGGGGAGATTTGCATTCTTAACTATATTGTCATTTGATTCATAAACATGGTATGTGTTTCTATTTATTTAGATATTTTATGATATCTTTCAATAATGTTTTATAGCTTTTAGTGTATAAAGTCTTGCACTTAGTTAAATTTACTTCTAGGTATTTTATTTTTTTGATGGTGTTTGAAGTGGAATACCATTGATCCTTAAACAACATGGGTTTGAACAGCGTGGGTCCACTTGTACTCAGATTTTTTTTCAACAAATACAGTTGGCATTGACAGGTTTGTCTCTATATTGACAGGTTTTTGCCTCCACAACCAAACACATTGAAAATACAGTATTTGTGTAATGTGAAACCCATGTATATGAAGGGCCTATTTTTTTATATCCATGGGTTCTGCAAGACCACTGTAGGACTTGAATTTGTGTGGATTTTAATATTCACTGGCAGTCCTGGAACCAATCTCCTGCAGATACCAAGGGACAACTGCAGTTTTCTTAATTTCACTTTCAGATTGTTCACTGTTAGTGTATATAAATACAATTCATATTTGTGTATTGATCTTATGGCTTACAAACTAGCTGGTCTCATTTATTAGTTCTCATGATCATTTTATCTCTTTCTTTCCAATCTGGATGGCTTTTTAAATCTTCCTGCCTAATTTTGCTGGCTAACACCTCTGGGACAATGTGAATTAAATGTGGCAAGAGTAGGCATCTTTATCTTATTTTTCATGTAAGTGATAAAACTTTAATTTGTTCACAATTAAGTACAATGTCATCTGTCTTTTTTTGTAGTTGTCCTTTATCAGGTTGTGGAAGTTTTCTTCTGTTCCTCTTTGTTAAATGTCTTGTCATGGGAGAAACTGTCCAGTGCGTTTTCTGCTTGTGTGCTTTTTTCGTCTTTTATTCTGTAATATATTACTTTGATATTTATATGTTGAACTAACCTTGCATTCCTGGCATATATTTCATTTTTTTCATGGTGCATAATCCCTTTAATGTGATGCTGAATTGTATTTGTAAGTATGCTATTGAGGACTTTTGTGTCTATGTTTATAATGGATACTAAACTGTGATTCTCTTTTCTTGTCATATCTTTGTCTGATTTTATTAGGGTAAGATTGGCCTTAGAGAATAGTTGGGATGTTTTCTTTCTTATTATTTTTCAGAAGATTTTTGTAAAGGATTGGTATTAATTCTTCTTTAAATATTTGGTAGGATTCACCAGTGAAGGTATCTGGGCTTGCACTTTTCAAGTGCAAAATTTTAAGGGAAGAAGTTAATGATACATGCTTCAAGGGAAGTATTAGAATTTCTAAATCAATCTCTTTACTTGTTATATATCTGTTCAAATTTTCAATTTCTTTAGTGATGTTTGGTAGTTTATATCTTTCTAGTAATTTGTCAGTTTTATTTATTTGCCTGATATGTTTGGCATACAGCAGTCCATAATATTCTCTTACAATCTCTTTTATTTCTGTAAAGTTGGTAGTAATGACTTTTTAATTTTTTTATCCTTGGTTTTAATTATTTGATTCTTATCTCTTTTTGCTTTGTTAGACTAGCTAAAGGGTTGCTAATTTTGTTGCTCTTTTCAAAGTACCAATTTTTGCTTTTATTGATTTTTTATATTTTTTTCTGTATAGTCATTTACTTCTGCTGTAACTGTTACTATTTCCATTTTTAAGTTTCCTATTATTTTAGTAAAGTGAAAGGTTTTAATGTTTACATGAGATTTTTAATCTCTTTTAATGTAAGTATTTATTGCTATAAATTTTCTTCTAAACTTTGGCTGCAGCCTATAAATTTTGATGTCTTCATTTTCATTCTTCTAAAAGCATTTTATAATTTCACTTACGATTTCCTCTTTGACCAGCTGGTTATTTAGAAATATGTAGTTTAACTTTCACATACTTGTGAATTCCCCAAATTTCCTTCTGCTATTTATTTCTAATTTCATTCAATTGTGTTTGGAGCATATACTTTGCATGATTTCAATCATTTTAAAATTATCAAGACATTTTTTATGACTGAACATATTACACATGCACTTGAAAAAAGTGTGTATTGTGCTGTTATTCAGTAGACTCTTGTATGGAAGTCTTTTAGGTTTCGTTGGCTGTAGAGTTTTTAAAATCTAGTATTTGTTAACCTTCTGTCTAGTTCTTCTATCTGTTATTGAAGTCTTAAAATTATTTTTGAATGTTTATTTGTTCTTTGAAATCTATTAATTTTTACTTCATGTATTTTGAGGCTCTGAGGTGCATGTATGTTTATAATTATTACTTTTTCTTGATGTATTGACCCCTTTATCATAAGTTTTCTCTTCCTGTAGTATCGATTTTTAAGGCTATTTTGGATGAAACACACACTCCACCTCTTTTTGGTTAGTGTTTAATGGTATATACTTTTCTATCATTTTAATTTCAACATCTTTGGTTTTTTTAATCTAATGTATGTCTCTTGAAGACAGGATATAGTTAGATCACTTTTAAAAAATTAATTTTGCCTATCTCTGCCTTTTGACTAGTATTTAATCCATTTTCATTTAGTGCAATGACTAATAAGATAGAATTAATGCCTTCTTGTATTAGTTTTCTAGGGCTACCATAAGAAAATGTCACAGACTGGATGGCTTAAACAACAAAAATTTATCTTCCTAGAGTTCTGGTTGCTAGAAATTCAAGGCAAAGATGTGGGTAGGTTTGGTTTCCTCTGAGGCCAGTCTTCTTGG
The DNA here is from genome assembly GCF_000951035.1 of Colobus angolensis palliatus. Taxonomy (NCBI): domain Eukaryota; kingdom Metazoa; phylum Chordata; class Mammalia; order Primates; family Cercopithecidae; genus Colobus; species Colobus angolensis. The sequence continues at coordinate 17,235,363 of NW_012114252.1, forward strand.
CTTGCAGATGACCATCTTCTCTTTGTGTCCTCACATGGTGTTTCTTTCTGCATACACATCCTGATGTCTCCTTTGTGTTTTCAATTTTTTTCTTTTTATAAAGATACCAATTAGATTGGGTTATGAGAGCCTATCCTAATTGCCTCATTTTAATGTAATCTTTTTTTTAAGCCGTATCTCCTAATACTGACATACTGAGGGTTAGCATTTCAACATAGAATATTTTCAGGGAAACAGATTCATTGACATTTTGCTGTTTTTTTTTTTTTCCTATATGTGTGATGTCTGTTTTGTTCCTTGATTCCTCCATTACTACCTTTTTTAATGTTAAGTAGATATTTTGTGTGTACCATTAATTCTTTTGTCATGTTTATTACATTTTTGAGTTCTTTTCTTAGTGGTTTCCTGGGGATGACAATTTATTTCTCAGTTTATAGCAACCTAGTTCAGGTTAATAATTTAATTTCAATTGTATGCAAATGATATCATTACACTATGTAAACACATCAACATAGTTTTATAATTATTGTCTTTAAAATCATATCGGAGAAAAGAAAAGTTATAAATAAAAATAGATTGATATTGTCTTTTATATTTACCTATGAGTTACCGCTATTGATGCTTTATTGATCTTATTGATGTTTTATTGATGCTTTATTGATCTTTATTGCTAATATGGTTTTGAGTTACTGTATAGTGCCCTTTAATTTTAGCTTGAAGGATTCCCTTTATTAATTCTTGTAGAGCAGGTTTCTCCTTCATTTTTGAAAGAGAGTTTTATTGGATACAAAATTCTTGGTCAAAATTACTTTCCTTTCACTACTCTGAATATTTATTCCCACTGCTCTGGCTTCCATAGTTTCTGATGATAAACCCTGTTAATCTTATTGAGTATCTTTTATATTTGATGAGTCATTTCTTTTGTGCTGCTTTCAAAAGTTTGTTTTTGTCTTTGGCTTTCAAGAGTTGGATAGTTGAAATGATGTGTTTATGTGTGGATGTTTTTAAATTTATTCTATTGAACTTTGTTTGCTTCCTGGATGTGTGTATTAATGTTTTTCATCAAATATGGGAAGTTTTTAGACATTATTTCTTCAAATTATTTTTTCCTGCCCATTTCTTATTCTTTTATTATTCTGAAACTCCCATTATGCATATGTTGGTAAGCTTTGTGATGCTGCACAGGTCTGTGAGACCCTGCTCATTTTTTTATTATTGTGTTTTTCTCTCTGTTCTTGCTCTTCAGACTGGATAGTCTAATTGACCTATCTTCAAGTTTGCTGATTCTTTCTCCTGCCAGCTGAAATCCACTATTGAGCAGTTTAATACATTTTTCATTATAGTTATTGTACTTCCCAGCTTCAGAATATCTACTTGGTTCATGTTTTTTATTTCTCATAATTTTCTTTAGTTTTATTGTTGTCATTGTTGTTTATTTGTTTTGAGACAGGGTCTCACTCTGCCACCCAGGCTGCAGTGCAGTGATGATGACAGCTCACTTCAGCCTAGACCTCCTGGGCTCAAGCAATCCTCCCACCTCAGCCTCCTGAGTAGCTGGGCGTACAGGCGTGTGTCATCATGTCCAGTTAATTTTTGTATTTTTTAGTAGAAATGAGGTTTTGCCATGCTGCCCAGGCTGGTCTTGAACTCCTGGGCTCAAGTGATCCTCTTGCCTTGGCATCCCAAAATGCTGGGATTACAGGCATGAGTCACCATGCTCAGTCTTCTTTAGTTTTTTTAGACGTGTTTTTATTCAGTTATTTGCTCATACTTACAAGCTGACTTAAAATTTTTGTCTAGTAAGTCCAACATCTGGACTTCCCCAGGGAAGGTTTCTAATGATTGCTTTTTGAAAAATGTGTACGGGCCATAGTTTCCTGTTTCTTTGTGTGCCTTATAAATTTGTGTTGAAAACTTGGTATTTAAAATAATATAATGTTGCCAATCTGGAAATTGGAACCCCCCACCCCAGGGTTTGTTCTTGTTGTTGTTTGTTTAGTAACTTTCCTGGACTAATTCTTTAAAGTCCATATCCTTTGTCATTTACAGCCACTGAAGTCTTCGCTTAGTTAGGTTAGTGTCAGCCAATAATTGGCTTCAGATTTCCTAAAATGTTTTGAGCCAATAACGATCCCAGCCTTTGCCATGGGACTCTGTGTGCATATTGGGGCACGGCTTCAGCACTCCAGGAGGAAGGTCACCACTCTTTGAAAGCTTTTACTTTCTGTTTTGCAGGCTCTCAAGGTCCTCCAGAGGTGAGATATTAGGGCCTTCTCAGGTCTTTCCCAAGTCTGCCCACTATTCTGCACATGCACATGGCCTTCTTCCTTCCCAGGAATATGCCAGAGTTTCTCAAAGTCTATGTACATCTCACTCACCAGGTTTTCCTTTAAGATTCTTCCTCAGAATGCTCATGATGTCTCCCTTGCCAGCAAACTATCACAAGGACAGAAAACCAAACACTGCATGTTCTCACTCATAGGTGGGAGTTGAACAGCGAGAAGACTTGGACACAGGGCGGGGAACATCACACCCTGGGGTCTATTGGGAGGTGGGGGCAGGGGGAGGGATAGCTTTAGGAGAAATACCTAATGTAAATGATGTGTTAATGGGTGCAGCAAACCAACATGGCACATGTATACCTATGTAACAAACAATGCACATTGTGCACATGCACTCTAGAACTTAAAGTATAATTAAAAAAAAAAAAAAGATTCTTCCTCATTTGCCCCAACCATATCACTGCTTAAGCAGCCATAATGTTAAGCAATTTCCAGTAACTATTTTCAGGAAATGTTCTGGAGAAGAGACTGCAGTGAGCTTGTTCTTATTGTCAAATAAAGACGAGCCTTGCACGCCAGTGTTCCCATGGAACTTGTAAATAGATTAAACATGGACAATGCTCTAGAAATGGCGCTTTGGGGATTAACTTCAAACCCTTTCTGCACTATCTAGTGGCTCATAGGCTGCTGATTTTTGTGTCTAGTATGATTGCAAGGCTGTTAGTTTTCAAGGCTACTGCAGAGCTGGAGAGTAGAGGATAGAAGAGAAAGTGAAAATGTCACAAAGCACACTGTTTAGCTCACTGTTCAAGATTCAGTTGTTGTTATTAAACAAACATTTCTCAGATGGTTGCAGGTCTTTGGGCAACTTCTACAGTTCTAAAATGCTGATGGGGATCATTTCGTCAGTGTTCTCTTTGCTGTTACCGAGGAGGGGATTTTCAAAGGTCCTTATTCAGTATTCCTGAGGTGACTCTCCTTTGTCATATTCAATGTGTTTACGTTGGCTTGTTTCTACTCACTCACCCTATACATTAGTCCAGTGCTTTTTATCTTTTCTAAATGCCAAAGCAGCAATAGTGGATCTTTTGTGTTTCGAGTCTATACTGTTGGGACTTGGGGTATAAATCTCCTTGGTAGAGCTTCTTTGGCAAAGAATTAAGGGAGGAAAGCAGAATCCCACTGGAGTGCGAGCAGGTTTTGTCCTTGGCTTCAGCTCTGGAACTCACAGTTTTGGTACCTGATCAGTAATTAACTTTGGGCAGAAGCCTTGTGGATAATGTGACAGACAGACCATATTCTTCCTGACATAGCTGTAAGATCTGTTTGCTCTTTCAGCATCCCTCCATCAGAATCCAGAGAGTTCTCACATATGTGCATACACAGGGAGAATGGAGCTCGTTCGTGTTAAATGATGATCTTGCTATTATAGTAATCAAATTAAAAGGCAAATGAAGGCAAAAGCTATTTAGTAATGGGAGTCAAGATGGCAAAAGAAATTTTCAAAGAATACTGCTCTGTTATTTGTACATTTTAGCAATAACATGCAAACCCATATAGTGTTATGCATGGGGATGGAATCTAATTAAAATGTGAAGAGCAATCCTCATGTTGTGTATGTATTATGTAAGCCATAAATGACAATCAGAGGTGCCAGGAAAGCCATTCTCTCTCTCTCTTGCACAAGTTAAAGCATATAATGAGAAAAAAACAAAAGATGGAACTGATGTGTCTGTTTCCAAATTGCTTTACTGATATATGATTTATTGAGGACTTGAGTGTTAGCCTTTTGTATCTTGAGAAGTACTTACAATGGGAGAAATTAATTTGCTTATTTACTGTTTTTGTCTGTAGGAGTGGAGAAAATAGTTGCATGTTACCAGAGATATGCCAATTTTAATTCAAAATATTGGAGTAAAAATATTAAAAACTAAGTTTTATGTACCATCATTTATGGTTCTGATGAAATGACTTTTGCCCTGTGGTTCTTTAAAACCTGGAAAACATTTTTCTGAAGTAATTTACGTGTCTTTCTAATTTAAGGTGAATTGTCATATTAAGAGCAGCAGCAACGAAAACACCTTGCCAGTACCTTCCAACTTTAAATTTAGACACTTTTCAAGAACATGAATATGCACTGTTTTCTATACCACCTACTGGGAGCACCTGCTCTGTGTGGTGGCACCTTGCTATTCCAGGCACTGAGAGTGCAATAGCAAGCCACACTGTTCGTTTCCTCATGGAATTTTAACATATGGGAAGAAGCAGCAGGGCAAAAAAATGTATCGCAACAAGCTATGCTCTCTGAGGGCTATTGTTTTGGAAAGACCCAGAAGTAAACATGGTACAAAGGGTTGAGAAGGAAATACAGCAGGGTTTTCTACAGGAAAACACCTAAAAACCTAGATAGTTCCATGGGACGTGGGAAATTAGGCAGAGATGGAGCAGGCGTGTTCCATGGAATAATTTATTTTGGAGTTCTGAAGCTGCACTGCCCAACGGAAATATAACGTGAGCCCCAGTCATTGTATTTTTAAAAAGTAGAAATGAAACTAGTGAGATGATGGTAAAAATATGTTTTATTTAGCCCAGTACATCCAAACTGTTACCATTTCAACATACAATTAATGTGAAAAATTGTTAATGGGTATTTTACACGTTTTTATGTATGTTCTCAAAATAGGTGTTCTTACAACACTTCTCAACCCTTGTATTTAATTCTTATTGGAGATAATTGGTCTATGTTTAGACTTTATAAAACTAACTGTTGCAAGCTATATTCACTTGCTCAAGTTGTTTCAAACATTTCAAGTTTTCCAATAACTGGATGAAGGATCATCAGTTTTTAAATTTAAATTTAAGTTAATGAAAATTAAATAAAACTTGAAATTCAGTTTCTCATTCACAGCGGTTCACACATTCTCACCAGTGACCCTCTTGAGCACTCTAACTGGACAGCTCAGGTCTGGAGGGCAACCTGCATAGGTTGCTACCAGGCATTGGTGACGTGCCTGGTTGACATTGGGCAGACAATAAGTGTTTGCTGAATTAGATTCAGTGAAGGAGCTAAGACCTTCAGAGGTTAAGTGACAGGCTCAGCGTCCCCCAAATAATAAAAAGTTATGAGGATAAACTAGAACCCAGGCCTCTTGCCAACTCATCACATCTTAGAATAGTGTTTAGTGCCTGAGTTTCAGAAAATAAATTTCAAAAATTTGGATCACAGGGGATTTTCTGAAAATGTTTCCCCATCTACTTAAGTATATTAGTTTGGAAAGAGAAAGAGAGAGAAAGAGAAAGACAGAGAAGCGGAAGAGTTCAGATAGCAAGGGGTGCCTCCATTTATTGTTAAAAGCTTGGAGATGCGGTAATCATAGACTAAAGGAGCGATGTGCTTTACTCGGCCTCGTTTACCCACAGAACATTATGATGGCCTTGGAAAGTATCTAACTCAAGAGTCTGGATGAAGTTTCTTTTTCAAAAATAAAAGTCTGCAGAAGTATGCAAGAGTGTGTGATAGTTGTTCAGGCTCAGAGCTAGAGCGGAGGCAAATGACCCTGGACAAGGTGTTGGGGTCTGTGCAGCTGCCTTCAAGAGGGGTGGTTGGGATCCAGCTTGTTGGCCTCCTTGGGGAGCAAGTAGGACCCAATCTCTCACCCACCCTTGGTTATAGAGCTTTAAGAGCTGGAGGAAGTCACATTTGGGTTGGAAGTCTTTTCTGGGGAAGGATATGATTAGACTAATGAAATAATGGAATTAGAAGGTTTGTCTTTCCTACAGTGAAAAAGTTGATTATCTTCAACTTATAAGGTATTGCTCTCCTTGTTTATTTTCTGGAGGGAGAGGAAAAGAACAATGGAGTAAGTACGATATTATTGGCTAAAAATAAAATCTTTTTGGTTTAACATTTTCTCAGTTTGATTAAAACATTAAGTTTTCATCACAATTGAAATGAAAACAATTAGTGGCAGGACACTCCATTTTAAACAAGTTTGACCTGTTTGAAATGAACCTTGTATAAAGCCAGTCAAATTTTTTAAAAAAGGACTGTAGGTTTGCAGGGTCACATTTATTTATTTATTTAGCTTTGGGAATTTTGCAATTAGAAAGAAAACATCACCGTTTCATAGACAGATACCTCTTTAAACAAACCCAAGACAAATGACAACTACCACTGGGGTCATGTAGTCACTCTGTCCCCTCCGGGGTATGTGCCCCTAAGAGGCCATAGGATGGGCCCATTCAGAGGGACCCACCTGCTGTGGAATCACGTTTTTTCCAAACTTTACCATTTTCCAAGCTTCACTGACACACTTAAGTTGAGCTTTCTAAGATAGTATTTTGATAAGGCAGATGGGAATGAGTTTTGAAGAGACTCTAATATAGACTAAAGAAAAGCAGTATGGTTTTCAGCATTATGGAGCCCTTAGCTGGTTGAAGTTGAGTGTTTCATTTGGGAGCAGGGTTGCATACCCCCAAAATGTGCAAGTCGTCTTGACCACTGATGTGTTAAAGTCTACTCTAATCGTCCCCAAATGACTGACTAGGAGAACAGGAGGTACTTTTAATGAAAATTGGACACATATTGGGAGGCTGACATGAGTAATTTTTGTTAGTAGCCATAATCATCATAAGTTTTATCAACCTAAATAACAGGCTTTCTAAAAGAAAAATGATGTTTATTTGGCAATAGGTCACAGCAGTGGGAATACATGTTTCATAGTAAACTGCATATTCAGGGACGTAAGGGAACACAAAAGAGTGTAAAGGAAAATTGAAGAGTGTTACATAATTGTTTTGAATTTATTGTCCTTGGTTACATGTATCAATAATAAGGGTGGTGCCAGTCCAAGATGGCACAGGCAGTGGCTGGGCTGATGTCCTCAAAGAATAAGTTTTTGTGTCAGGTTGTGGTGGCTTACATGTAAGATTACAGTTGTTTTGTAGAGTCTTTGATAATAGTTTTGTTATTGGACATACAAGCATGAGAACCCTCTCTTTCATAGCCTTCTCTGACTCTATTTGTCTTTTTTTTTTTTTTTTTCAATTTAACACAAGGAACTCTATTTGGTTCTGACAAGTTTCACAACTTCCTCAGCATGCTCCTTTATCCTCCCCCATTAAACAAGCACACATTTCTTCAACCTTTTAAATGAGTATTTTGATTTTTACCATGAGCTAAAAATAACTGAATGGCATGCACTTAAAATAAATGGTTGTCTCTTTAGTATAATTAAAGAGATCAGTGTCATCCAAAATCCTCATTTATTTCAAGGAAACCTAGACAAAATCATCTGCTTAAGTAAGGTAGAGCCTATAAATTGAATTAATTTGCTAATATGGTTTTAGAATGATAAAAATTCTAAATTTAAAGTTGACAGGAAAATCATCCTTGATAATGCTTACCAAAGTAAAACTGTTTTACAGAGGAACTTTTACAATTATGCATGCTTGAATTTTTAGTAGAAATATGCCTAACTGCAGTTATGGTCTATATGTATTGAGATAAATGTGCATTTTTGCCATATAGGATTTGCTTCTCTTATATCTGAATTGTGTGTGGTTTTGATGAATTTTCCATTCTGCCCCAGCCTGACTCCTCAGATGAGGCCAGGGGACAGAGTAGCAGGCCAGCTGCTGGATTCCCCTTCAGCCCATGTGGATATGTTTTGAGAGAGCCAGCCCCCATGGTTGGGCAGAAGGCTTCAGGTTTTGTGAGCCAGAATGCACCTTATAAACATACAGAGATAAAGTGATCCCGTCTCTGTTATTATAGTGTGTGTTCTCAATACTGTTTTTTTAAATGTTGTATTTATGAGGGACAGAGAGTAAGAAAGGCTGCACGAAAAAGAAATCTAAAATAAGACATTGTCTTCTATACCATTTTGAGCATGCAAATTCTCACTGCATTTCTTTTTATTTGGAAGCACGAAATTTTACTTGATGATGGATAGATATAAGCACTTCATAACTTAGAAAATTAGGACACTTTGGAATCTTTATTGAAGCAAATATAATCTTGTGTTTCATGAGACAATGGGTAAAATTATGCTTTTTACACAAAATAGACATGGATACAATAACACATCCTTTAACCAAACTCTTCAAAGAACAAAGTGTTCCACATAAATGAATTTTCTTAATAATGAAAGGTTTTCTCTTTGAAACAAAATAATCTGAGAAAAAATGTTTCAATTCATTTCTTTATTTTTTTTATATATCAATGTACAAAGATAAATGCACTTCTCAGCTACTTAAGCAGAAATGCTCAACATTTTTAAATTTTACCTTGAGGAGATCGGAATATTTATAGAAAATTATAATGCTTTTAGTACAGTATATCTTAGATGCACATAAGAACAAACTTGGAGATTGTCAAAAATACGTATTTTGGGGACCTATCAGAAACTCTTACTTGGTAGAGTTGGGTGAGTCAAAACTCTCCATCTGTAACAAGCTTTCTACCTGATTATCTTCCAAGTGGTCATCAGAGTCATACATTAAGAAATCTTGACTTTCCGAACATTATTTCAAAAATGACAATAATCATAACCCAATCTCTCATTGTCAGGCACTGTTCTCCATCCTTCTATAAATTAGTTTATTCAACACTTCACAGCGGTAGGTACTCTTTTTTCTTTTCTTTCTTTTTTTTTTTTTTCAGACAGAGTTCGCTCTTGTTGCCCAGGCTGGAGTGCAATGGCATGATCTCGGCTCAACGCAACCTCCACCTCCCAGGTTCAAGCAATTCTCCTGCATCAGCCTGCCTAGTAGCTGGGATTACAGGCATGTGTCACCAAGCCCGGCTAATTTTGTATTTTTAGTAGAGATGGGGTTTCTCCATCTTGGTCAGGCTGGTCTTGAACTCCTGGCCTCAGGTGATCCGCCTGCTTCTGCCTCCCAAAGTGCTGGGATTACAGGCGTGCACCACCGCGCCTGGCCAGTAGGTACTCTTTTCACTCCCCGTTTTCTGATTTGAAACTCGGAGCCAGAATGATATCAATGTCTCATCTGGGTCACCTGGTCACTACCTGGTGAATTGGACTGAGTTCAAATGCAGCCTGCCTGACTCTATGACTTAACCATACTGTTATACTGCACAACTTAGATGTGCAGAGATAAACATTTCTCAACGTTTTGTAGATTTGTTGCTTCCATTCTCCATGTCAGATTCTCCGAGTGTGTGTTAAGGGTCGTGTTTTCTAATGGAGTGTGTGGTATCAGTTAGGCATGATGGATTCACCAGGGGCTGAGGGCTGGAAGAACTCCTGCTGCTAGGAAACTCACTAGCCCTCCTTTCACTTCCTCAGCTATTGATCCCAATCAGTTATGCATCAGGAAACCCAATCACCGTCTGCAAAAGAAGGGGCTCCATAACATAAGCAACTAGACTTTCAGTGGCATTTAAAAATCATTCTATTTAATGAGTCATTTTTCTAGGCGTAATACTAACATAGGATCATTGTGGAAAATCTGGAAAAACTGGAAAATATTATAGAAAATATAATTTGCACACTGGTCAGAGAGAACACAATTGACATCGAAATCTGTTTAAAATAGTTTCTATATATTTAAACATAAACATGCAAATACAGATTTGTGTGTTTATACATAAATATGTGGGCATTATTTATACATTTAATGGTATAATCTATATTACATTGTTTTACATCATGGGGATCATACAGTATATAACCCTTTGCATTATTTATTCTTTCACTTAGTACTATTCTGTGGACATTTTATTAGGATATGAAACATATTTGAAGATGTTTTTCATTAAAATTGCAGGCATAATTTTCAATCATGGCCATATTTTAAATTTGTATAAATTGGAACCTATTTTCGAATTTATCTTGTTTCCTTTTTTAAGCTATTATAAATCGTTAAATAGTGCAGGGAGAAATATCTTTGTGTATAACTTTATGTCCACAGTTTGAATTATATTTTAAAATAGAGCTCTGGAAAGGAAGTTACTTTGTTAAAGAGGACAACTTTCCTTAAGGAGGTAAATAATTATTTCTTACGTTACATTTCAGAACTGCTATACAACTTCTATGTCCCTCACTAGTATATGAAAGAGCAGACTTACACACACTGAATATTCTCATAAAATTAAATATTTGCTTCTTTAAATAATATGTTTTTTGTAGTTCTTTGATTGCTTCTGTAGTTGGTATTTTTTCCTTTATATTACTTAACAATTAGTTCTTCCTTTTGCATGACTTGTCTGTACTTGTTGTTCTTTCTTATTTTAAAATATATAAGAGCTTTTTATATGTAAGTTTTAACCATGATTTCTATAAACTTTCTAAAGGTTGTTTTTCTAGGATTGAGAGAACCAGCTTCAGGCTGTTGAATTTATGATAGCATTTCTGGGTGTTCAGAAGGATTCTGACTTACTTCTGGGCTCTTGGT
>NW_012114252.1:17246667-17312174 GCF_000951035.1 Colobus angolensis palliatus
CAAATAGTAGTACATATTACATGCCTTCACATTTTTCTGACAACTGAAATATATGTTTTAATGGCATGATTGGTCAGGTGCGGTGGCTCACTCCTGTAATTCCAGCACTTTGGGAGGCTGAGGTGGGTGGATCATTTGAGGTCAGGAGTTCAAGACTAGTCTGGTCAACAGGGTGAAATCCCGTCTCTACTACAAATACAAAACTTAGCCAGGCGGTAGTGGTGCGCACCTGTAATCCCGGCTATTTGGGAAACTGAGGCAGGAGAATCACTTTAGCCTGGGAGGTGGAGGTTGCTGTGAGCCGAGATTGCACCACTGCACTCTAGTCTGGGTGACAGAGTGAGACTCTTGTCTCAATAAAAATAAATAAATAAAGGTATGATTTAATCTTTTATAAAGCATCTTACAGAATTATTTTTAAATAAGTATAGAAGAAATAAGAACTATTCCCAGGTTCAAAGTTGCCATGAAATAATTAAGAACAGTGGTTGGTTTAGACTGACTTTCAGAGAATTAAAATAATATAACATGAAACCCTACAGTTAACTTTGTAATTAAAAATGCATTTCTTTATTCAGAAAATGATTATTTTATTTTAGAAAGAGAAGAAGCTGACTAGCCAAATTCCAAAGAATCTAATGAAATTTTCACTGATTCTAATTTTACAAATGTATCTAAAAACCTTATATGACTGGTTCTTCTACTTAAAAAAATAAAAACACAAAATGTGAGGGAACATCAAGATTATTTTATCTGATTTTATTTATTGATGGGGACTTGCTCTATTGCCTGCCTGGAGTGTAATCGTATGATCATGGCTCGCTGCAGCCTCGAACTCCTAGGCTCAGGCAATTCTCCCACCTCAGCCTCCCAAGTAGCAGAGACTATAGACACGATCTACTATGCCTGGTTATTTTTAAAATATTTAAATTAGAAACAGATAAAAAAAAAGCAAATAAAACAACTTTTTATGAAGTAAATTAATTCTTGATCTTAAAAACCACATGCAACATAATGAAAAATGCAGAGATTTGAATAAGTTCACTTCTGGCACTCACTGTCCTAAGTCAATAAACCTGGTGTCCAAGTAAGTAACCACGAGCCCTGAGCACCTGGTTAATTTCCTCAAAGTAGCACGTGGCTGTTCCTCATATGAAATCACACCTCCTTTATTCAGACGTCTCCTGTTAGCTACAACCAATTCTTTCTCAAATCTTTATCAAATCCTCACCAATTTATGACCTTGACAGGATTTTGTGGGTAGCTGGGAACATGTGGTCGGCCGCCCTTTCCTCTCCCAAACTACAGAGGCAGAGAGTGGCACTGCAGCCTCCAAATGCAGAATGCAGAATCCTTGCACATTGACAGGGCTGCTCTCCATGTATATTCATTACTCACACTCAGTTAGAGACCCAGAGGAGGCGGAAAAGCGGGCCTTACCTTGTCAATCTCAGAAGAAAACGTCTTGTGAACGTTCCATCATGTTTCATTAGGTCGATTCAGCCAAGGGCAGGCCCATTTTCCCTTTCCCAGCCAGCCCTCCCTCTGACACCATGCCTGTCATCACCAGCTGCCACTGTTCCAAGGAAGAAATTTTTGGTGGGAAAAGAGGATATAGAAAGACTCAAGGTCACAATAATTTTTAGCTTGCAAATCTAAAGATGTTTTTCCCCCAACAGAGCTGTGTACAAACCCCACATGTGTGTACTGGACAAAGCAATATTGTCTTCACTCTTCATTGCTGGTGTTCACACACCTTGGCACAGGCTTGACACATGTCTGGGATGTGGCATTTCACTCGGGATCTATGGCATTTGTAGCAACTCATGTGGCTCAACTATTCCTGTCTCTCCCCTTCATGGCATGGGCATCTTGTTGTGCCACCATCTTTCTCACCTGCCCTGGATGGATGAAGCTTGCGGGAAGGGGTTGTTTGTGAGCAGCATCCTCAGTGCTGTGCTCTGGGCAAAACCCTAGAGTTAACTGGGGCAGGAGGCAGGAGAAAGGGGCACTGAAGGGAGAGCTTTGGGGGCAGGCAGAACACGGGAGGAATCAGTTCTAGTATTCAATGCTACAACAGGAAGACTACGGTTATCAATAACTTAGGGTAGGTTTCGAAATAGCTAGAAGAGAAGAATTGTAATGTCTCCAACACAAAGAATTGTCAATGTTTGAGGTGAGGGATAGACCAAGTACCCTGAATTGATGATTACACATTGCACACATGTATCAAAATATTACTCGTACCCCAAAGGTGTGTAATTATTATATATGAGGCCGGGGGTAGCGGCTCACGCCTGTAATCCAGCACTTTGGGAGGCTGAGGTGGGGGATCGCCTGAGGTCAGGAGTTCGAGGCTAGCTGGCCAACATGGTGAAACCCCGTCTCTACTAAAAATACAAAAATTAGCTGGGCATGTTGGCACAAGCCTGCAATCCCAGCTACTCAGGAGGCTGAGGCAGGAGAATGGCTTGAACCTAGGAGGCAGAGGTTGCAGTGAGCCGAGATTGTGCAGTCACACTCCAGCCTGGGCTACAAGAGCGAAACTCCATCTCAAAAAAAAAAAAAAAAATTATATATGAATAAAAAACAAAGGAAATGGAAAAAATTGTGATGATGGTTGCCCAACTCTGAATACACGAACCACCATTAAACTGTACACTTTAAATGGGTGAACTGTAAGATACGTGAATTATATCCCAACAAAGCTGTTTTTAAAAAATAAGAAAGGAAACAGGAGGGAAAGAAGAAAAAGAGAAAGGAGAGAGGAGAGAAAAACCTGCTCTTCATTTGATGGTGGACGTCGGGGCAGGGACAAATATAAAGTGCATCTCAGGGTGGGCTGCTTGTTTGAAAATCTGATAAAAATAAGTGTCTCCGCTCTCTGCTTCTTCCCCGCTCCCTTCAGTGAACTCCTGGGCCATGCCACTCTCCAGCAAGTGCTCTCCCAGCTGCAGAAAATGGTCTCCTATCCCCGCCTTCTTCTTTCTTTCTTTCTTTCTTTTTTTTTTTAAACTTGGCTTACCTTCCTGTCAACTGCCCTATTTAAAAAAAAATCAATTAACCGATCAACAAATTACTCAGCAATTACGTTTTGCTTTTTGTCTTCCTGTAACGTGCTCCTGCCCTGATCCTATATGGTAGTAGCTCCTGATTGTGGGAATGGGTCAGTGCCTCTCCACCTCCCCGGGAGGATCTGTTGGGGGTAGAGGGTGGTGTCTGGAATTGGGGGACATAGATTGATGTCAAGGCTGTGCATAGCCCATTGTTTAAATTGGCTTTTAGTCGTGATATGTAGTTTATTTTGGTATATTAAACAACACTTCAAAATGCATGAGATTTTTACATTTGTAAAAAGGGGACAGGGGTTTAAAATAAATGAATAGTACTGAAGTATGGAATTGGAGCAAGGCAAACAAAAAGTACAGGGAACAAAAACCTGGAGAAATTCTGGTGAAACCGGGAACTTTACCTGCAACAACTGTAACCAGTTCATTGTTTTCTGTGCACAGTTATGCCCAAGAATCAAGGCTAGTTATTCAACTTCATGTAAATAGCATTCCACTTGCTAGTGTTTATAATGTACTGAGCAATACTAAACATGGAAAATCTTTGTGTCATGATCGTATTAATTCTACCAAAAGGGCTTTATCTCTCCACATTGCACACTATCCTTATAATAATCTTTAGAGAATATTAAAATTGTGTCAGATTGTCTTTTTTATGTTAAAATTTAAAACATGTATTATTGAAGAAAAATGATAATTAAAAATACATTTAGGATTCAAGATCTAGAAATATTTTTAAAAACTACTCTCAGTAATTTAACAGAGTTTGTAAGGCAGAGTTGACTCTGTTGAATTCTTAGGTTTTGCAAAGTGAAGACAAGATTCGTTAACCTTGCCATGAAAATAGGAGCATACGTTACATCACCAGCTCCAGTCTGCTCCCGACTGAAGGTCAGCTCCACACGTATGCTGCCCCAGCTCCTCTCCAGAACACCCATCATATGCCAAGACTTTGATGTATGTACTTTCAAAAAGAGAAGTGCATGCTTGGCTGGAGGGAAGTGGATGACAGTGGCTGGGCAGCCAGAATTGGAGCCAAGACAGGCCAGGCTGACAAAGGGCAACTGACATGCACTGGGAATAAATAAGGTAGCCTGGGTCAGAGGAGCCATCTGCTGCACAGCTGCAGATGCAAAATGCACATGCATGACACCTGTGTCATCTTCCTGCACCCTTGGCAGGTGAATGAGACCAGCCCTGGGCCAGGGTATTAGTCCGTTTTCATGCTGCTGATAAAGACATATCTGAGACTAGGAAGAAAAAGAGGTTTAATTGGATATACAGTTCCACGTGGCTGGGGAGGCCTCAGAATCATGGCAGAGGTGAAAGGCACTTCTTACATGGTGGCGGCAAAAGAAAATGAGGAAGATTCAAAAGCAGAAACCCATGATAAACCCATCAGATCTCGTGAGACTTATTCACTACCATGAAAACATTATGGGGGAACCACCCCCCTTCAAATTATCTCCTACCAGGTCCCTCCCACAACACAGGGAATTATGGGAGCACAATTCAAGATGAGATTTGGGCAGGAATACAGCCAAACCACATCAGCCAGTGAGGCTGCCCTGACCTGTGCTCTGACTCTGTGGGTGGTTTTGCACCACAATGACAGGCTGTTTTGTTGGTATGCAAAAGAAACACAGAGGGGAAAGGGACTCCTTCATATACAGGTTTGTTATTTAATTTCTTGTTAAAATGTAATAGGTCAAATCACCACTTCCAAGACAACAATGAGATTCAAATGAAAATCGAATCAATCCAGATCTATTGAGGCCAATAATGAACCTGGTTACTGGGAGTAATGAAAAGATGATGGAGATATTGATTCTGCCTTCAAGAAGCTTACAGTTTAGTGGCAGAGGTAAGACCTAAATACATAAAAATCTTAATGAAAATAACACTAAATGCTTAGTGACATTTTAAAAGTATGTTGAGACAGTCCCTGATTCAGGAACATCTAGAAGATTTCCAGTGTGCATAAACCCTTCATCTTACTGTAGAAACAATTATCTGTCCCAGAAATTCTTGGAGAGCTGAAGGTGCCCCATGGAGGCCCCCCCAACCCCCTTGACAAAATCCTGGGGTCCTGGAAGAAGCTTTTGGGGTCCCTTAGGGAAGGAAGTTTTAGCTTCTGTTGGGAACAATGTGTTTGCAGTATCCCAAATTGAAACTCAGAGAACATGTTCATATAGAAACAACATAAAAATAGGGGGCCAGGTCAATAATAGGTGACAGTGTCAGATTGTAATTAAATCATAATTTGTGCTAAATGGATATTTGCAGGAGTAGAACAACATCTTTGATGCTAATTTTATTTAAAAATGTGTTCAAAGTACCATATACCTGGTTTCTTTACAAACACACTTTCCAGAAATCAGCCAATGCATGAGCCAGGGCTGACCACAAAAGAGATGTCATAGGGAGTCCTTGATTAGTTACCAAATTAATGGCACTGATGTAAGTTGTTATTGCGGCTCAGAAGCAAAAATATCTCTCTTACACCTAGGATAGTCAGGAAAAACCAGGCTCTGAGATCTGGGGGATGAAGGATCTAAGGTACTGGACCTTTCTGCGCCTTTAGAACAGGTAGAGTGCTTCCAGCCCTCCAGAACCAAGAGGAAAAGGGATTTGCAAAAGTCCCGTTGAAAGGGAGGGTCCTTTCAGGCAGGGTCCTTTTCGTTCCACCCGACTTTTTCCTTTAAAAATGCATCCAAAGAAGAGCAAAACTCAACAACGATTAAGGACCAATATCTAATTTAGGAGGCGAGGGACCCAGAAACAGAATTTTGTATTGAAAATTAATATGTTTCCCGTAAGCCAGTTGAGACATGTATTTCCTAACACTGATTATATTAAATATTAATTAACTAGAATAATGATTAGCTTAAAGTGTTTGGGCCAGGTCCTCTCTGGTTTGTAAATAACTAACTGGTTATGAATCATAGATTAAGGGACTGCCTCACTTCTTTTCAGCATCTTTCCTGGATACCTAAGGGCCTAAGAGTTAACAGGGGACCCCTCTGCCTGCCCACCCATGCAATGATCCCCATCCAGGGTAGAACAGACACCCTCAGTTGCTAATCTAGGGGTGACCTCCTCCCCAGGAGCCCTGAGTCCTCTGTAAGGAAAGGCAGGTTTACTCATCTCATCTATTAAGACAAGAGAGCACTTTCCGGAAGATACCAGCAGCCTGGCACTTCACTCTCACATCACGGCGCTCTGTGGGAAGGATTTTTTTCTGAAAAGGTGCTTCTTATCTTGTTTTCCTTTGAAACCTCTTCAAAGGGGAGCTCTGACCCAGGCAGGTGGTAGAGATGTGAGATAAGTCCTGTTTCATGGTGCGGAGTTCTGAGTCGTGAGAGAGTGCGGGCTCAGTGCAGCCTGAGCTGGATTCCAAGCTAGCAACTTTGTGGGCACAGTCTGTTCTCTAAAAATAATAAAAATAAAAAGAGAGCCCAGTCAGTGTCACCACTTTGAGTCTCTTCTGGATTTTTGAGGTGTAATTCCTCATCAGCAGCTTTGAGGCACCTTTTTTTGTTCTTCAACCAGGGCTGGCTCTTTGAAATTTGTTGACTGTGTTTTGATTTCAAAACTTTATCTCAAAAGCTGTATCTATGGTGTCCATGCACAAAGTTTTGTGAATAGTTATTTTATTATTGTGTGTCAGTATTAGTAAATAGGGTGTTATCATGGGAATGGTAACTCTCATGTGTTTTACTAAGTTAAAGTTTATGTATATTGGAAATAGATCTTGAAAGAAGTATTTTTAGAGGATAAAATCCTAACATATTGTCAGCATTGACTTACTTAGCTATATTGTATAGCACAGCTAAGGGACAGTGAGAAAAAGTAGGTTGATTGGCTATCTGTGATAGATTGCATTTGCAGGTTGTAGCACAAATTATCACTACTCTGCTACATCTTGGAAATGCAGTTTCTTCAGTAAATATGGAATGCTTCTTTAAGATCGAATCTATTCTTCATTTTCTTTCTTTCTTTCTTTTAAACACAATAATCAGGGCTTTTTTTCAGCTCTTACCGCAGAAAAGTTTTTCTGCAAGAAAAGCATTTCTAGAAGATGGCCAACTTTATTCCTATTAGCAGCTAACATTAGAAAAGAAATGCAAATGTGATTGCATCTTGTTACTTGGTAACTGGAAGTATACACATTTGGGCAGGGAAAACGTATTTGACAAAAGGATCCGTTTTGGCAGCTCCCCTCCCCCTGCCTGGCCTGCTGCGTGTACTCGTGTGTCACATTCAGTCTTGTTTTGAGTTGAAGGATCTGTGGAAAAGTGTGTGCGGCTGATTCCCAGTTGGGAAAAGCTCATATTGCAGAGCCCTGGCATGGTATTTCTTACAGTGTGGTCCATGGGAAGCTGGTTTGGGCCAGGCAGCAGCTCTAATGAGCTCAGCCTTCTCTGATGCCATCGCTGGGAGTCCTCTAGGATAGACAGACATGATTGCTTACACTTTCTTCTCATGAAAAAAAAAAAACTAGAAAGAGAACCCCTGGGCTTTTCTGGACGTGATGATTAGTAAACCAACAAAGTCTAATTCTCACTGCAATTTTAGTGTTTTTTGTATAGCTTAGAGAATTTGGCAACATCTCCGTAAGGGGGACTAATTGGAAGCAAGGCAATATTAAATTGGTCCACACAGAGCCTCACAGCAACCTTACCCTAGGAAGTCTCTTGCTTGAGTAGAATTTGGAAGTACTGGTGTTTTTGTTTGTTTGTTTGTTTGTTTGTTTTTTGCTGCTTTTGCAGTATTAAAATGAGGCAAGACAAGCAGGTGAACATATCTCAGAGTTCTGGGTCAGGCATGCCACCGTCGTACAGGCAGTGAAAACCTGTCACAGTAAAAATGTAGATTGGACAGGAACTAATCCAGAAACGAATTAGTAGGCCTGATGTGTTTTTACAAGGTGTTTCAAATTGATTGGTTAATCCTCATGGCATCTGGAGTGAGGAACTACAGAGAGAAGCCCCACAGAGGCTTCGACTAAACTGGGATTAGAACTCAGCCAGAGTCATTAGTCCACTAAAGCAAAGAAAGCAGAGAGGGAATTTCTTATATTGTACTTGGTTGATAGACTTCAAGTGATGCTTCATTTGGGGGAAAATAAATTTTGAGGATTTTAATCCCAGCTAAGGTACAACTTTGAGACTACATTTTGAACAAGGTAAGCAGAGTGGCCTCTGAGTCTGCATGATGGGAAACATTCCCCACTTCTTTATATTTATGTGGCTTCTAACATCGTTTAAGGATGAACTCAATTGGTATCTCCTTCGTGAAGTCTTTTCTGCTTATAAAAGTAGCTATAACTTGCCGCTAAGTATCTGAGTTCTCATCTTTAGAGCAACTCTGTGAATACTTGAAAGATAAAAAGAGCTGAGATTAAGAAAAATAAATTGCTAGTGAATGTCAGAGTTAGAATTCAAACTAACAAATGTTGAGTTATGCACGTCCTGTGAAAAACCAGTTTCCTCCTACCCTATGGGTAATTAATCTACTCTTTGCTTTCATCTTGATCATTATTTAAATATTTTTATATTACTCTTGCAATTTGTTAAGGTTGCAGTTCCTTGAAAGCAGAAACTAAAGTTATATTTCCAATGAAAACTTCCTAGTAGTTGGCACAATGTACAAAAGATAACTTCACTATTTTTTTTTAAGAAAGAAGGCTTATATGCTAGCACCAACACTTACTCTTACCACAACTGATATGGCCCATGTGTGGTAGGAAATGTAGAAACTGTCTTTATGCTCAGTCCTGTTCTGAACATTCCCAATATTTTTTTTATAAGATCTTCACTCCAGACCTGAGAAGAATTCTTGAGAAGCTACAACACTTTGTATGGAGAGACTAGCATGGAAAAAGTTTATTAAGTAAATAAAAGATTGAATGCAAAGATAATCCTTACATAGAGAGCCTACACTTTCTTACAATAGAGGAAAATGTTTTCTGTCTTTGGCCAGTCAGGTCGCATCTATGAGAGTGCAGTTTCTACTGCTTGTAGAGAAATTTCTGGATAAATACACTTTCATAGCAATACTAATCTCCACTGCTTGAAGAGAAAATACAATTTGGGGGAACTGGTGGAATGGCAGCGCTCTGCTAAGATTTCTATTATTCTCAAGAATGTGTTGATGATCATCTTCCTTATCTTTAAACAGTTACTATGTTTACCTCCAAGTGAATTTCCTTTCTCCGTAGAGATGCTATTTTGGTAGCAATCCTCTTTTCCTGTACAAATGTCAAAATCTGCTTAGTAAGGAAACAGCAATGAAGTGCTTCTCTTGAAAACTACAGATGATCTTGAAGAACGCGGTTCGTGATACAACCAAAGTCAACATAAAGTTGAATCTCCCAGAGCGGAGGTAAAAGCTGTTACAAATCATCTGGCATTCGGTGTGTGAGGCAGAGAGGGAGAGATAAGCAGAGAAGAATGGCTACATTAGGATGCTTGGTGTATGAAGTAGAGAGGAAGGGACTCCACATCTGGCAGTACAACATAGTTTTGCAGCACAGAGAGCTCAGTTTATTTCACTAACATCTAGGCTACATTTGGAAAATGCAGTGAAGACAGAAATATGTCCAGATATTCCACGACTCCATTATCCTTCACATATCCTATATCATGCATGGACAAAAGAATGATGGAGGTGGTTTACCACTTAGATCCCTAAAATTCATAAATGCATAGAATATCAGAGTTGAAAAAGATTTTAGAAATTCTTTAGGTCAGGTTCTTCTTGAAGGGGATTATCAAATCTTGCCTCCTGTGTAAGAATATCCCCTAAGATCCTTGGGTTGTGACTTAATTCTGATACAAGCTGAACTAAATAGCATTGGTTCTGACTAATGGACTCATTCATTTATTCACCCATTCATCCAACAGAAAAGTGTTGAATGACCCCTGTGTGTCAGTTTCTGTGCCACTGGTTTCCAGGGAGGTAATGAGGAAGAAGTCAAGGGCTGCACCCTTGGAGAATGCAGGGGCTAGGACAGGAATCTCACACATAAACATTTAATTCTGCTACGCAAAATGCTGGTTAAAAAGCGAGTGTTTATAAAATGCTATAGAAATGCAGAGAAGGAGATCATTTTTTTCTGCTTGGCACAGTTGGGGAAAATCTTTCGGAAATGGCATTGAAATCAAGACTTTGAAGATGAGCGGATGCTCATCATTGGGAGAGAAAAGAGAAAAAAAATGATATTCTAGAAAAGAGGAAGAGGCAAAAACACATGATAAGTTAACAGAACAGTAAATAACTGGATACTACTTGAAGGCAGGTGGGAAGGTAGAAATGATATTTGCTGTGTAACTTAAGGCCTTGTCCGTCATACCTGTGGCAGTTATTTTAGTGTGTATGAACACTGCATATCCCATTTCTTCTTTTCAGTCTTGAGCAGGAAGCAGTACTCATTTCCAGAATCATGAGGTATGTTATGTAAACATCCATGGCAGCCTTCACAAGAAACCTTATCTTCTTTGATTTAGGTAAACAGGAACCAAATGCTGACACATTATCAAAAACAAAAACAGCTGTCAATAATCACACTCTACACACGCACAGCATTTTTGACATTTAAAAAAAATTTGAAAATAAAAACGGCTGCATTTCCTAAATAGATACTCTTGACACTGAAGTATGTTACATTCCCTATCTTTTCTTTATAACCCAGTTTGAAATCATATCTATAGCTCATGTTTGCACTTCAATTTTCACAGATCCTACGATGAGAGTCCAGTTGTTCCATTTGACATTGAACTTTAGAGTGTAGGTTGATGGTAAAATCACAAAACAAGGGGAAAAATTATTTAGCCAAATGCAGACAGCCTGGTTTAAAGCTGAAGGAATTTTAACTGTTCAACCTTAAGAGAGTTTTGAAAAACAGGATGGCTTTAAGGACAAGTAGCAAATTTAAAAGCAGAATAAAACCCCATAAAATTTCTTTAAGACATACTAGTACACTTGGGAGCCATTTGCATCTTATTTTTGTGTTTGCGTTTTCTCTTTGAAAATATACTTGGCAAAATGCCTGCAGAATAATACGTAGGAAGAATAATTAAAGCCATTTCTGTCAGCCTTTCCTTAATGTAACCAAGCCATCCATTTCTATTAGACTCAACTCTCTTGCTCTAGGACTTTTGCAAAGGTCAAGGCTCTGCTCAATAGCACTTTTTATTTAAATAAAGTCACGAGTTTCTCTCTATGTTGTTTCTCCCAACTCTCAAAAGCCTCAGTGATTCCCAACTTCTTATAGCACTGAATCTTCTGATTTATCAGCCAGAATTAAAACTTCACATTTCTAAGATGATTACATGTCTTCACCAACAACTGCATGTGCCAATTTGTTTTCCTTCTTTTAAATACCATTTTAGAGAAGCACCATAAAAGCAGCCAAAGAGGTCAGGCGTGGTGGCTCAAGCCTGTAATCCCAGCACTTTGGAAGGCTGAAGTGGGCGGATCACCTGAAGTCAGGAGTTCAAGTCCAGCCTGGCCAACATGGCGAAACCCTGACTCTACTAACAATGCAAAAATTAGCCAAGTGTGGTGGTGGGCGCCTGTAATCCCAGCTACTAGGGAGCCTGAGGCAGGAGAATCGCTTGAGCCTGGGAGGCAGAGGTTGTAGTGAGCCGAGATTGTGCCATTGCACCCCAGTCTAGGGGACAAGAGCAAAATGCCGTCTCAAAAAAAAAGAAAGAAAAGAAAAAAAGAGTGGCTAAAGAAAAAGGATGCCCTGTGGAAGTAAAAACTTAAGAGCTTAAGAGGCATGTTGGCATTGCACTACCCACACAAGCCCAAGCCAGTGACTAAAATATGTCACACAAAGGCATAGTTGTCATGCATGAAAAATCTATAGAATGACCTCAATCTTCAGTTTGCTTTCTTCAAATAGAGCCTTCACATCAGAAAATGTGACGTTTTGTCTTACACTGGTTGTACTGCTTATTCTTTAGTCCCTAGTTTTAATTTTCTTGTGAAAACAAGTCTACATACCTTCACATCCATTCCTAAGGCATGACCACCATCCACTTCCTAAACCCATGGAATGCAATGTACTTGTAGCTTTCTGTAGCGTTGTGTTTAATAAATGCTTATTAACTCACTAAAGAAAGAAAAAGGAGCCTCTGATCTTTGTACGAATTTCCATTCTCTCCAGTTTTTTAATAAGAATAGAGCATTTCTCTCAGTCCATTCGTTTACATTCTATGGTCGCCAAGGGCTGATGCCTTCTTGTTTAACTTTGACAACTAACAATTACTAGACACAACCAGAATACAAATTATTTTACTGTTATTAGTGAACAACACTCACTATGCTTAACCGAAGCTCAGAGTTGTTCTTAGGTAGCTCTAAGTGAACTTTAAGCAAGTATTTATAACCACTTACAATAAACTAGGAAACATTCTTAAGTAAAAGCCTTTCCTCCCCACAAATATATCTTCTTTTACTAACATTATCCCAAGCACTGGTTCTGGGCCATGGTCCACAGGCCTCTGAAACCTTTCAGCTGATTTCAAGTCACCATGAACACAGACACGGAGGACCAGTTTCGTTCATTACTGGTGTCCTGGTGTTTGGGGGTGGAATGGAAATTTTAACCCCTGAAAATTACATGACTGCTTCTTTGTATCTGTTAAAGTATATAACTGAGTATAAAGTATGGCTACATTTGGAAGCAAAAGTGACGAAACTCACATAACCTGAAAGAAAGGAAGTAAAGTGAGATAATATATAAGGGACTATGTCTCGCTTCTCCAGTGAATTCACTGATATGATAACCTACCTGTAAGTAGCTATGGCCAATGAATATTAGAAAAGTGGAGGGCGCCGGGCGCGGTGGCTCAAGCCTGTAATCCCAGCACTTTGGGAGGCCCAGACGGGCAGATCACGAGGTCAGGAGATCGAGACCATCCTGGCTAACACGGTGAAACCCCATCTCTACTAAAAAATACAAAAAACTAGCCAGTCGAGGTGGCAGGCGCCTGTAGTCCCAGCTACTCGGGAGGCTGAGGCAGGAGAATGGCTTAAACCTGGGAGGCGGAGCTTGCAGTGAGCTGAGATCCAGCCACTGCACTCCAGCCTGGGTGACAGAGCCAGACTCCGTCTCAAAAAAAAAAAAAAAGAAAAGTGGAGGGCTTCCCAGTACTGCTGAAACTAAGCTCCTAAGCTAGAGTTGGTGTAAATTGGTTTCTTTGTTTGTTTAATTTTGTTTAGAAAAGTTGTACTAAAATTGGAATAGTGAAAGCATTGCTACTTATTAATTGCTCCCAATCTGAATATACTTTAGTTTTAATTCCTTATTCTAATGTTTAACAGATAAATGGACAATAAGAATTTCACTTTGCAGTTTCCAAACTTTCACAACCAAGAAAAATGTATGTACAACATAAGTAATTATACAAAAAAGACTACTTGAGTAAGTTATCAGTGTGACCAAGTTCACGTTATTGTAACTGGATTCACATTATGACCAGTTCGTTTTTCAAAATAGCCTCCACATATATCCAACACAGAAATGAAATTAGAGGGATAATCATGTGTGACACAATAAAATCTGGTTGTAATGGAAGTAGTTTACTTAAATAAAATGTTTCCATTACAGTTCTATGTAAACATTCAAGCCATATCTGTGTCTGAATTATTCATTGATAGAGCATCATCCATGCTCCCCTAGATTAATGGGAGCACATTCTCAGTGGTCCAACTCAGTGACCAAAACATAATTTTAACAAGGTAGGAGAATGTAGGAATTATAGACAGTTTGCAGCTGTCAAAACATTCCTGGCCTTGAACTTTTATAAGCACACCTTTAATTTCAAGAAAGATTAAAAAAAATCCCTTGTAGTTTTGTGTATTTGAATTTTTTTTTTTACTTCTTGTTTTCAGTTTTAGGGTCCATGAGCAGGATGTAGAGGTTTGTTACATAGGTAAACGTGTACCCTGGTTTTTTGCTGCACCTATCAACCCATTACCTAGGTATGAAGCCCAGCATGCATTAAATCGCCAAAATCAATTGCAACAAAAGCAAAAATTGAAAAATGGGATCTATTTGAATGTTGAATTTTAAAATAGAGTCTCTCCCAAGCACAGCAAATTTTTTTAAAATATTTTTGTCATGTAAGGAAAAGAAATTTTTCTTTAATCAGCATATTCCATAAAGTCAGCAAAAGGTCACTGCATAAGGATATCAGATTATTGAAGGCCAAGGTGTAAAAAAAATTAAAAATACATTGATGAGGGGAAAAAATCAAAAAGGTAATTAATATGGTAAATAAAATATTTCCCTGGTAAAGGTAGCTAGTGAACAGGCAGACACCAAATCTCATACTTCCCCCACGTGTGATTAATGTAACTCTGAAAGAATATGTCTTAAGCATCCCCTGAGAGGACACTTTTCTAAGTATGAGCGACTGAAGGTGTGTGCGTGTGCCTCTTGGCATTGGCTGTCCATCTGGTGGTCTCTGTTTGGAAGATGTTGATGTTGATGCCGCTTTCCCAGTGCCCTCCTCATCCACCAGTAGAGGCGCCCTGGGCTTCTGGAAACTTGGTTTCCCTCCTCGCCTACCTAAGTCTGGGTGTGTAGGGTAGAACTAAGTCATTTACTCTGATGAGACTGCACTGTTCTAGTGTCAAGTGGAACGGGATGAAAAGGATAGGCTTTTTTATTCCAAGTTCTATCCCTTGTAGTATAAAGAATAAGAGTTGAAATGTGAAAGGTAGGTTATTGTAAAGTTTTGCTTTTTTTTCTCCTCATGAAGAACATTTAAGCCCTTTGGACTTGGTAATTTCAAGATGTCTACAGCCCTGGAGTTTACTAAGAAGTCACTCATTCATGTCTTTTTGAAATCTTTTCAAAAACTTAAAGGAATTTGCAGCTTTTAATTGAGGGTAACCAGGGTTACAGTAAAAAAAAAAAAAAAAATCAACTGACAATTAAAAACAAATAATTTACTAATTATTTATTTTTTACTTATACTTATCAATTTTCCCAAAAAGTTTGAGGCATATTAAATGTTAAAGTGTACCTAAAGTGAAGTAGTTAAAATACAAAGAGATCACAGTTACATTAAAATAATGAAGAAAGAGTGAGTTGTATCTTAATAATACTCAGGCACAAATTTAACTTTAAGCCTCTGGAAATATGTTTTTTTGAAAAAAGGATTAGATTGGATTAAATTTGGTCCTTGGTGTCAGATGAAAAGAAAAAAGGACAAAGCAAAGTAGTGAAACCTATTTTTCATTGACTTAATTCTACAAAGTATGCTTCATACATGGATCCTAACAAAAATATATTCTGCTGGGTCATTTCAACCATGGTTTTGCGGAATTTCCTACTTAAATCAAATGCTATTATTATTCATCATCAGAACATCATGTTTCTCTCCTAAGTAGTTATTATAATAGTAATGTGTGTGTGATTATTATCTGTGTTTTGAACTAAGGGAATGTAAGTGTTATAAGAGTAGAGATCAAATCTGCTTTTGCTCAACTTTATATTTCAGGTGCAGGGCTGGCATAGGGAAGCACTTACTAAAATTTTGTTAAGTAAGTGAATTATTCTAATGAATGTCTTCATACCATCCCCTCAAATCCCAGGACATTACGTTAAATTTCAACCTGTGTGATAAATTTTATGAAAAAAAGTGAAAATAATGTAATCTAATTGCTTGGTTTTTGGATGATATGATTATTAAGTAATAAGGCTTGGAAAATCTAGAAGAATGTGTGAATCAAATGCTCCTTAGATTGTCCCTTCAAGTATTGGATGGTAAGTTCTGGCAAGAGCTGGCCCACAGGAATTTGCAGTTAAATTTTCTAAAAACCAAATGCATCCACTGCTTACTCATTAAAGAAAACTGTACACCAACATTAAGTGGAACATTCTTCTGTAATCCTTCTGCATACATTCTTCTGTAAAAATTCAGAGGTTTGGGTTGTGTTATGGCCTAGGTGGAGAGCTTCATCCTTTTCCCTTGAAGACAGTGGTATGAAGAGATGAGAAGGGGTCTTGGGGGCCAGCCAAGCTTGAGTTGAAGTCCCAGTCCTGCCTCTTGATATTACTGTGACACAGGGGAAGTATTCTTTGCTTAAGTTGCAAGTTGATGCATTGTGAAGTGTGGCAATGACGCCTGCTACTTCTCAGAATTATGGAGGTAAAGTGACAATGAGTGAAAAATGTCCAACACGTAGTAGGGTAATACGTATATACATTTTAATGGATGCCTTCCTCAGGCCGTCTGCTCAGTGGAGGTGAATAATGCCATTCAGCTTCATCAAAAGTACACCTAATTCCCTGGAGGGAATTCTGTAACTGAGGTGACTTTTGAGATTAATAACATGTTAGTGATAGTTTTCCAGAAGTTTCCATAATATGCCTAGATCTCAATCACTAGTCACTGAATTAAGAGTAAGTGAATAAGTCAATAAATTTGGATCTGAAAGCCCTTGATTTGGGTTAAGTTGTAGCTGAAATAAAACCCTAAGGCCAATTGACATAGGAGTTTATTTGAGCTTTTACATTCTTTTTCCCCATCTATGAGCTTACCTTTTAAAATCTGAGTTTTTGAATACCTTTGAAAATTAGTAAATTTCTGATTATAATTAGTTTTTTTTAAGCCAAAATGTGTTCCATCTCTTTCTTGACATTTTACAGCACATCTAAAAACAGCCTCTCTATAGGCTTGAGCTTAGGTAACGTGACATAAGGCTCTTGCCCAGAAATTAGGTATTTAATGGAAAGAGAAATATTGATTATTATTACAGCATATTTTCTGGTAAATTTTTGTATTACTGGATGCTAACAGGCATTCAATGAACTTAGTAAATTACATCATTTAGAAACAATCTTTATTCTATTTTAGCCTAGGTGTCTCTAACTTGCATAATCACTTTATTTATGAAAACTGGAATAGTCACAGTTTCCTCTGTAAGAAATCTATGTTTCATTGAAAGATAAACAATTCTCTTTTTGTTCAGGAGACAGCTTTAGATTTTAATAACCTACACTCTCCCATCTGCTCCAACTATAAATTGTACATACAATTTATCATCATGACAGGATGATGCCAGGTCAGAATCATTGGGCAGGAACAGCATATCTAGAGTCCACTGTCTTCTGAAAAAGTCTTCGGGTCCTTTGTCACTAACAGCAGGTCATTTTATTAGTTTGGAGAGCTACCATGTGATACAGAAAGAAGGTGCATGCACTCCCAATAGATCTCAGAAGCAGTGTGACTATTTTAGAAAGAGATATGGCTGAACATATAAAATAATGCAATTGCACTGCTATATCAATTCCTAAATCTTCAAGCAATTATCCTAATTGTCTGCAAGGAGCACAAACAAATGATATATCCAAGCTTAGGATAGACAATATTTTGTATAAAAGGTATTTGAAAGCAAAATGGGTGTCTGTCTCACTGTTTTGAAATGTTTGAAAAGAAACATGGATTGATGAAAGTAAGAAGTTTGGATTCTAGACACTCACTCTGCAAACCCCTCCCCACTCCCCACCACACACACACAAATGGTAGACCACAAGTAGGCCTCTTTTAAAGTCTGTGACTTTGTACCTTTAAGAAGAACAGGCAGGAGTCCGCGCTGGGAAACATCGAGTGTTTTGAGATTCGCCTGGGGATCCTGCTGTGCATCACAGCTGTGATTGTTACCGTTTGTTTACTAATTCTGATAAAATATGAGATGCATTAAGTCACTAATCTTTTTTTTAAAATATCTGTTGTTTAAATCTTCTAGAGGATGGTGAATTCCACTGCAGAAACAGAAAATTTGAATGGCAAGAGAAAATAACAGGGATGTCCTGTGTACTTATTGTACGTCCACTGTGGTATAGGTTACTGGGGGCTCTGACCCTGGGTGGTCCTAGACCTAGAGCTGAATCCACAAAAAAAAAAAAAAACACCTCACAGGGGAATGTGGTCTCCACACTTAGCAACTTAGTGCCAGCTTAATTAAGGTCCCTGAGGATCTGCAAACAAAACCAGAAGGAATCCGTGGGTAAAAAGAGGATGATCAGCTTAGAAGGAGAGGGCTGGGGGAGCAAAGATCATTCATGCCCCTCCTGCCCCAGGTTAAAGCATAACCTCAGCCTTGGAGGAACAAGATGGTTATCGCCCAGTGGGTTCATCTTGCCCGCTGTCCGGAAAAGCCAGTTTACTGAGACAGCGTTATTGCAATAGAAAAACATTTGATAAACGCAGATCCCTTTAAATGGAAAACCAGGCCGGGCGCGGTGGCTCAAGCCTGTAATCCCAGCACTTTGGGAGGCCGAGACGGGCGGATCACGAGGTCAGGAGATCGAGACCATCCTGGCTAACACAGTGAAACCCTGTCTCTACTAAAAAATACAAAAAACTAGCCGGGCGAGGTGGTGGGTGCCTGTAGTCCCAGCTACTCGGGAGGCTGAGGCAGGAGAATGGCATGAACCCGGCAGGCGGAGCTTGCAGTGAGCTGAGATCTGGCCACAGTACTCCAGCCTGGGTGACAGAGCGAGACTCCGCCTCAAAAAAAAAAAATAAAAATAAATAAATAAATAAATAAATGGAAAACCAAAGTTTTATTATTACTCAAAGAAGTCTCCCTGAAAATTCAGAGGCTAGAGTTTTTTAAGGATAGTTTGGTGGGCAGGGAGGTAGGGAATGGGGAGTGCTGATTGGCTGGGGCCGAGTTAAAAGCATAAGGAATCAAAGCTGTCTTTTTGCACTGTCAGTCCCTGGATGGGAGCCACGAGACCCGATGAACCAGTTTACCCATCTGGGTGGCATCAGTTGGTCCATCAGAAGGTGGGTTCTAAAAAATACCTTGAACACCAATCTTAGGTTTTACAATGGCAATTTTATCCACAGGAGCAACTGGGGAGGTTAGGAATACTATGGCCTGTGGCTACATGACTTCTGAGCCATAATTTCCAATCTTACGATGAATCTGTTAGTTCTACAAAAGCCTAATTCCCAAGCGAGGAGGGAGTTTGTTTTTGGAAGAGGCTGTTATCATCTTGGTTTCAAAGTTAAACTGTAACTTTCATAGCCTACGCCCACGAAAGAACAACGGCAACTTGGAGGTCAGAAGCAAGATGGAGTTGGTCAGGTCAGATTTGTTTCACCATCAAGATTTTTGAAAGGCAGTTTCAGCCGGGCTCAGTAGCTCACGCGTGTAATCCCAGCACTTTGGGAGACTGAGGCGGGTGGATCACGAGGTCAGGAGATCGAGACCATCCTGGTTGACACAGTGAAACCCCAGCTCTACTTAAAAAAAAAAAATACAAAAATTTAGCCGGGCGCGGTGGCGGGCGCCTGTAGTCCCAGTTACTTGGGAGGCTGAGGTGGGAGAATGGCGGGAACCCGGGAGGTGGAGCTTGCAGTGAGCGCAGATCGCACCACTGCACTCCAGCCTGGGCGACAGAGCGAGACTCCGTCTCAAAAAAAAAAAAAAAGAAAGAAAGAAAGAAAGAAAGGAAAAAGAAAAGCAGTTTCATTACCCTCCAGTCTCGAGCAGTCTCCAGCCTCCAGAGAGTTGGGACATTCACTGGGCCCTTCCAAAGCTTAGATCAAACACCATCTTCCAAACATTTCTCTTACTTCTGTTTTGATTAACGTATTAAGTAAGCTATGGATTTGACTTCTTAAGTGCCACTGAAAGGGGGAGGGCTATGCCTTAGATAAGGGGATAGGATCTTGTGGGTACTTGGAAGACACGGCTCCCTTGTAGATGTCAGCTGTTTCTAGGGTTTGTGAAACAATCCACTGTCAATCTTCCAAGTGTGAATGTGCTGTTAGAAATATAATCACCTCTGGCCATCCTGTGTATTTTTATTGTTTAATCAGTTTCTGAAATGAAAAGACTGAGGATGAGATAGTGGAACCTGGCCACTCAAACTTCTTGTCGCCCCTGAGAGACTCTACCTGCACCCAGGCAGCCTCCAGACACAATAACAGGACCAAACTCGCACATTTGACCACACTCAAATGAGGGTATGGCTTGCAGAGTGAGCCTCCTTGATTTGTAAAAGAGCCTTATAGTCTCTTCTGGGCAATGATGCCTTTTCTTAATCTCTTTCAAATGCGAGCTATAGCTGTAGAATAAAAGGCGATGCAGTACAGCAGCCAGCACCTCAGACATTGCAGCTGGCCTGGGTTTGAGTCAAAGCTCTGCTACATCAGAGCCTGCCTTAGCCCCTCTATGCCACAATGCCCTCGTCCGATTGTGCCTACCTCGTGAGTTTCTGGGAGGATTAACTGAGGGAGTACAAGAAAAGTCATTGAAACAGCACCAGGTGTACCATAGGAGAGTTGGCCTTGGGGTCTAGCTTGGGTCTTGTACACCCTAGAAAAGATTCACAGAGGAGGAAATTAAGACCCGGAGAAGCAGCGTGATTTGTTTCAGTCACGCTGGCCTCGTCGAGGTGGAAACTCGGGGCTCCCAGTTACTGTCCCAGGTTCTCTCTACTCTCACTAGTTGTTTTTAACTTATGTTACTATTAATACAAACAACAGAAACTAATTTTTAATGGTTTTTTCTTCTGTTCTAGGACATATAGACATTAGCAAGATTGTATTTAAAAAAATAAGTCACTTCATATCTTTTATTTTCCAACTACAGGTTTATGTTGTGTCATCAAAGTTGCTATCAATTTTTTATGATCAGTTATAGAATCTGTGCTTAGTGAGTGTGATATGATACCAGAAACATTGTACATGGTATACCTGAGCTGTCCTAGTAGAGATTTTATAGAAGAAAGCGTACTTACACTCGTAGATCTGAAAAATGACATCTGATTAAGAAATGTTACTCATACCATATGACTGGAAAAGATGGGAAAACAGAAATATTAAAGGAATCACATTTTAAAAGAAGATATTTTTATTTCTTAGATTTCAGTATTACCCATTTATTTTTCATCATAAAAGTAAGGAAAAATGTTCAAACTAATAGAAATAGCATATACTACTGTGATGAGTAAAATGTCTCCTTAACGTGAGTTTGAGACTAAGAAGTCTAAAATAAGGGGTTCATACTGAATCTGACCTTCCAATGACAGCAACTTCTTTCTAGGCTGTTTTTAGTGTACAGGTTAGAATACCTTCACTTCAATATTTGTATGATGTTTTTATCAGTATCTACAAAATCTTATTTTTCTCTGTTGTATCAAAATGAGTAAAACACTTTCAGATGATGTCTCATGAACAACT
Source organism: Colobus angolensis palliatus (assembly GCF_000951035.1). Taxonomy (NCBI): domain Eukaryota; kingdom Metazoa; phylum Chordata; class Mammalia; order Primates; family Cercopithecidae; genus Colobus; species Colobus angolensis. Next base: position 17,267,963 of record NW_012114252.1, read on the forward strand.
GTTTCATATTATCATGCTTTCTTTTAAATGTCTTTACTATGTCTTTCTGCAGAATGGTAAAAATATAGTTTTAATATGCTCTTCCCACGCTACTGCAAATTAGCATGAAAAAAATATTCAAAAAAGGAAAAATATTCATATGCATTTTCTATAGATAAGTATATCTGCCTTCCTGCACCCAGTCAGGATAAAAAAAGAAATTATAATAGATCTACTCATTTCTAACAACCTCCTTGGACAGTTCTTCTGCTGAATTATAGTATTTCTTTCCACCAAGGAGAAAAACCAACTGAGTGTTAGGTTAGTTCTACGGACATGAACAAGCATTTCCCACAGGATGTGTGTGTGAGAGTTTGGACCAGAATTCAGACTGGTGGGAAATTGGAAATTAGATTTATGAGAAATTAATGCTGATTCTTAACTTTTCTCATTTTACCGCCCATTGTTTTCAGAAGAGTATGTGTTTCTCATGGGCAAAGGAGAGAATCCAGAGTGAGAAGCTGAAGAAAGTGGGAAGTCCTAGATTGGCGTGATTTCCAAAGGTATGATAAGATGCAGGAGCTCATCAGCTGTGGCCGAGGCTGCGCGGCTTCCATTGTGACACAGAGGGACATTGTAAGAGCTTTGAAAAGCAAAGGGGGACGCAACCAGGCGAATGTTCAAGACACTGGAGCTGCAAGAAAAACTAACAGCTGGGTCTAAATCAAACTGCTTCGCGCCCTCCCCCTCCTTTTTTTCTTTTCTTTTTTTTTTTTTTTGTCATTTCTGCGTGCAAGGGGGAAGGACCATAACAGAATTATTGTGTTTCTCTAACCCAGGAAAGGAAATGCAACACTCTGGCGCATTCACCCTGTGAACAAGCTTTATTTTATTCCAGGGGAGACAAACTGAAATTTCAGTGTAGGCAAGATGGCTGTCTCTGCCCCAGAAACATTGAGAATGTCCCTAGCAGAATGTAACTCTTAATCAGGGTTGTTTATTCACCCCGGGAGCACGGCAGGTCATGCTGCTCACTTGGTGCCATTTGGTCTGCCCTGAGCCTTCCTGGACGGGAAGTCCTTAAGATTAAAGATTATATTTTTATGGTCTCATGCCCGCCTACTCCAAGCTATTAACTGAAGAGAAATGTAACTAAGAGTCAATTTGTAGAAAGGATATTAACGGTCTTTTGTGTGTGTCACGATGAAAAATAGGAAGGAATCAAGGTGGAGGAATGGAGAGAAGAAACCAGCTTGGTTATTGTTTGGGTATTGGAAATAAGAGTATTTCTGTGTGGAAGTGGAATTGTCATTCGAAATCAGTATTGACTATGTAATTAAAACAAAACTGATAAAGAACATAGGATATTAGGATATTAACAGCTAGGCCATATAAAGGATTTCATCTTACTTGCAGTGGCTGCCTTTTTCAAAGCACTCTTTTTCCAAAGCAGTATCTTGGCAAAGGGAAAGAAGGAAATATTTGAAATAAAGTAAGGCTGCGTGTGTGAGCAGGAGAGAGAGGCTATATTTTTTTGTTTGTTTTTCAGTTGTCCTTGATGCTGTGACGTATCCTACAATTGTTTAAATGGAACGCGTTTTGAAAATCTTGTTTCTTCATACCAGTTTGGTGGGTGACTTGTGGTTCTGCATTTCATAAACATGCCCCTTGGGTTTATATTTTTGCATTTATTATTTGTCAAGGTAAGGTAACAAGGCATTACGTATGATTAAATTGCATTTGAAAAAAATTCTTTTGGCTTTTCAGAATAAGTCATTGTTAATAACAACAGAAAATTCATATTTATTTCCTATGCATGTTGCATCTGTGATGGTTTTAAGGCGCATATCTTTGAATATATGTAAGTTTTGAGAGATGTCTGAAATTTTTGGAACTCTGGATGTGTCTGTACATGTGCACATTGGAGTATTCACTTCAACGTGGAAATGAAACTGTTCCAATATTGTCCATGAGGAACGTGTTACATTTTTAATTCCTTCTAATCCTCTGTTAACCTTCAATAAGTCACAAGTGGAGTCATAGAAATAGTAACATAATCCTTCTTATAAGAAATAATTTCATTAATTTAATAATTCAGTTAAACAATTGCTGTGTTATCAGTAAAGCAACTGCTTATTAATACATAACAGTAATTATATACATTAATCTAATATTCATCTGAAAACTATAGGATAAAAAGTCTAGCATTAATAAAATAGATCATTTCTAAAGGAATATCATAATAGCCTAATGTTTTGATTTGGGAAAATGAAATTAGTTTAAATTTTAAAAATACTATTTGATTTAAAAGCAGATACATATTCTCTTTAGAAAATTTGAAAAAAAAAAAAAACAAAGAAAAATGCAAAGAAGAAAATAACAGTTATCCATGATCTCATCATCCGGTAATAACTCCTGTGAACATTTGGGTTTGGCTAATTTCAGCTCCTTTTCTATGCACACAGAACTCTTTAAGTAGCTCTATACAAATCTGCCAATGTCAGTGGCTTTCAAAACAGGATTCTGTTCCGTCATTTCTCTTTACATACTAGAATGAGAATATTTTCTAATTTCATTGTTCTTCCATCATTTACATTATAGTGTACTTCATCAGCTTTTTATTGTTGGCCATTTAGTTTTATAATTTTTTTCATAGCAGGTGCTTTAAATGGGAAGCTTTCTTCATGCTAACCACCGTGGGCTCCTGACAATGTAGCTGTTTGAGGGGCAGTTGGAGATTGAGGACAGTACATTTTTAGACCTTTTTTGGAATAAACTCCTTTTGTCTTTCCTCCCAGTGTTTGTACCTAGAGCTCCACACTCTAGATTTCCCCGTTTAAAATTCTCTCACTGTTCTCTTCTGTTAGCTAACATCAAACTGCTCGATTGATTTTGGAGTTTATACTTTGGAAAAAAAATTAAACAATTGTCTTAGGTACTGTTATTTGGCTCGTGTGCGCTTTTTAGAACGTATATATTATTTTCATTCATTTTTAGGTGCATCGTGTCAATACCTAAATACTGTAATAGATGATCCTTGTGCAGATTTCCTCAGACACCCTGAATGCAGCTTCCTTCTCATTTGTAAAGGCCGATTTTGCACTTATCTGACAGGGCTAAGAAAGTTTTCTTTCCTGTGATTGCGCTCGTTTTTGTCTTTGTGTGTTTTGTTGTTGTTGTTGTTGTTTGTAAATAGAAGGTGGCGGTTTCCTGCCAGGGTCTGAGAAGCCCGGCTGGTTGAGGACTGAGGCTATTTTCCTGTGAACAACTGGAAGGTTTGCTCTGTGTCCTGGAATGTGCTCTCCAGGGAAACTTTCTGGTGTTCAGATCACTCCTGGCTGTGTGAATCTTTGTCCTAATACTTCCAACCACAGTTCATGCGCATAACCAGTGAAACATGAAACAGATTCCATGGTAAGCAAGAAATTTTGGAGGTTTTTTGAGTCTCATCCATAAAAGTTTTTCTATTGTCCTCTGCATCACACCTTAGGCCAACGTGGCAGCAGTCTCAATGTCATCATTCTCCATATGTATACTGCATTGGTTTATCACCTTTTATTTTGGGAAACAGAAAATGAGGCATCACTTACTACTCTTAGTTGCTTCCCCATGTTTCTTTTGCTTCAGAGCCAAAATCATTAATGAACAAGTTACAGAACATGGGGAGAAAACAAAGGACCTGACTTGGTTGAGGCTCTGACAAGTATTCCTTACGGGAAATCTGTGAATGCACTGGGTGGATTCTCACAGGTATCAGTCTGGGCCGGCGCATCGTTGCCAGAAGACAGTGAATCGACACCCAAGATCTGAGGTTGCTGCCAGTGCACAAGAAAATAGAAAAAAAAGAAGCCCAGTGATAAAAGACATGTGGAATTTGGTTCACCTGAATGTAGTAAGTTAAACAAAGTCAACCGCAGTGATCACAGAGTGAAAAAACAACAAACAAAAAGCTACCCAAACTAATTAAAATTTTAACACTCTCCCCACCCCCACCCTCAACCCCAGCAGCTTTGATTGACACTGCATAGTTAAGCTCGTCCATTTGTTTTTAAGGCCAAAGTTCCCACAGCATAAAAATAACACAATAGCCCCTGCTTGGCAGCTTGTGGACAAGTGCAAGGAGCTTGGAGAAGCGCTGATGGTTCTATTGAAGAAGCAGCTGTTTGTGTCTTCACTTCTGACCCGTGGCCGCACTCTGGGCTGGCTGTGCTCAGATCTCTTTCACTCTCCCGCTCCAAGCGGCTTGCTGTTCACAAAATAGAAGCCAGGCGTGTGTTGGTTTCAGCTACTTCCAGAAGCAGATGCGGCAATTACCTTCAGAGGCAAGCGTGAGATGAACTTTGAGTGGTGGCCGGCTTTTAGGATGGTGGTCCGTCCAGGGAGACTTTTATTGCTGGTAATCCTTTTAGATCTTCAGCACCAATTGGTGGTCTGTACTTCAAGCTATTGTCAACACAGATGGCGCTGGGTTTGGAATGCCAGAGGCAGACAAATCCTGCCTGTGTTTATCCAGTTTTAACTTTTGTGCTAAGCGATTGAACTATGAATGCTAGCAAAAAAAAAAGAAAGAAAGAAAGAATATTTCCATCAGATGTTATCTGTTCATTGTGAAAACTAATTAGGACACCTACACAGACTCAGAGATAGGCTAATGTTAAATAATTATATATATCTATACATCCATATATATGCATATAGTATATCCATGAAATAAAAGTTTTAAAAATTAGATTTGTTTTGAAATCCATTACTCACCTCTTTATATAGTACTTACATTACCAATTGGGAGAGTTTGAAATAATTTATTTTTACAAATAAAAAATGTACATTATGGAACTTGTCCTGTAGAGAAGGAAAAGAAGAAAGAAGGGAGGGAGGAAGGAAGGAAGGAAAAAGAAGAAAGAAAAGAAAAGAAAAAAAGAAAAAGAAAGAAAGAAAGGGAAAAGAAAAGAAAAGAAAGAAGGAAAGGAAAGAAAGAAAGAAGGAAGGAAGGAAAGAAAGAAAGAAAGAGAAAGAAAGAAAGAAGGAAAGAAAGAGAAAGAAAGAAAATGTGCATGGTTCTATTATCTTAACAGGGTCTTGGGAGCAGTGGTTTTGGAACTTTGTACATAGGAGACTCACAGGAAGGTTTGTGAAAGATGTGAATTCTCTCAGACACAAGGACCTTGGGTCAGGCCAGGAGCTCCACGTTCGGTCAGATGCCTGTGACTGTGATGCAGGGCTGAGGACCACACTTGGAGAGAGAAGCCCTGCATGGGTGTTTCTAGGCTCAGCTCCAGTAGCGGGTGGAGGGTGGGGTAAGGGTCGGGGGTAAAAGTGGGGAGGGGGCTGAAGGTGGGTGGGGAAGGGAGGAGTTCTCAGCCAGTTCCTTCCTCACTGAGTCTTTAATGTACACATCCTTCCTGCTGCCCAGACCAACTGTCTTCTAAACTCCTCGCCCTTCCCCAGCCAGCTCTTCTTACCTGGGACGCAGTAGAGAGCCACTCTCCTCTCCCAGACCTTCAGTCTGCATCCCTTCCTTATGTTAGATGATGCTCCTTAGGATTTGTCTTCACCAAACACTTCAGGCCTTTTGAAAGTTTCTTTTTTGTCTGTCATTCTGTGAGCTACTTGAGGGCAGTGACTGTTTCTGTCCTCTCTGGTGTGCCTGAAGCCTCCCCTGGTCCCTGGCAATAGTAGGTGCTGCATAAACGTGTGTTGAATGAAAGGTACATATGAACAGGGATTCACCAAAGGACAGAGCCTACTTCATAAAGGAGCCCTGTTGAAGAAGGCTTGCAACTGTGGGCTGGAGGACACTGACAGTCACCCCTCAGGTCTCTCCTTTCAGAACCACAGCGCCTGCCCCAGCCTCTGGCGAGTGGCCTACAGGGCTCAGCACTCAGTGCTTTGCGGGACTTAGTTTCCTAGGGAAGTTATAACATTTACATCAGAAAAATAAACCACAGAAATGTATTCTTTCGTCATTCTGGTTGGCAGGGGTCCACGATCTAGGTGCGGCAGGGGTCCACGATCTAGGTGCGGCAGGGCAGTGCTCCCTCTGTAGGCTTCAGGAGAGGGTACTGCCTTCCCTCTTCCAGCTAGTGGTGGCTCCAAGCATATCTTGATTTGTGGCTGTCACTCTACTCTCTGCTTCTGCCGTCACAGCCTCTTTACTCCGTGTTTCTCCTCCATGTGTCTCTCATAAGGACAGTTCTTACTGGATTTAGTGCCCACCCAGATAATATAGGACAATCTCATCTCAAGATTCCTAATTACATCCATAGGACTCTTCTTTCAAATCAGGTCAGAGTTTCCAGGGTTGAGGATGTGGACATGTCTTTTGGACCAGGATGTCATGAAGTTTGTGGCAGTTTCCTATGGTACTTCTAGAAAATTATGCCCAGGTATTTCCCTGAGAAAGGGAGCTGCCTAATACAAGCCTATGCCCCATTCCTGTGTGCAGACCCTAGCCAGCGACTGTCTGATTGCAGGAGTGTATAGAGTCCAGCCCCTTTGCCTCAGTTGGTGACAACTCTGAAGGGTCATCTCACCCCAGAGGCCCCATGGGAAAAGCTGAGAATCCACTGCGCTGTATTACTCAGCTCTGAGCCCCTGTGGCATAGGCTGAGAGTTCACTGTGCTTTACCACTCAGCTCAGAGCCCTCCGGGACACCCTGAGGATCCACTGTGCTTTACCACTCAGCTCAGAGACCCCGTGGGACAGTCTGAGGGTTCACTCTGCTCCATCACTCAGCTCAGAGCCCTCTGGGATAGGTTAGGGGTCCACTGTGCTCCATCACTCGGCTCAGAGACACTCTGGGACAGGCTGAGGGTCCACTCTGCTCCATCACTCAGCTCAGAGGCCCCGTGGGACAGGATGAGGGTCCTCTGGGACTCCATCACTCAGCTGCCCTCTGTGCTGACTCTTGGGGAGCACTCCAGAGGAGACCCCCTCCATCCATTTCACAGGATGTTTGCTGCTGACTCGACCTAAGGCATGTAGCAACTTATTAAGCCCAGAAATTTTTTGGAAATATCATTTATTCTTCTACATTATCTTGTTGAATTCAGCCAAGAAGATATATGCTGTATGCAAATTGATGACAGTTATATCATTGTAAGTTAATATTGCAATTGTTGCTACTTCCTCAGAAAAGCATACATACTCATTTACACACGAGAGTTTCAAAGACCCTCTATTTATCATCCTTTTATCTGTACATTTAGGAAGCTCCCCAAAGTAAATTTTTTTCTAAGGATGAAAAATCCAGATCTTGGGATCAGTCTGACCTGGGTTCCAATCCTGGCTTGGTTTTTTGTAGCCTTTCTAGGCTTCTACCCCTTCTACCCCTTCTCTGTGATATAAAGATAATGCCACCTGACACGTAGTGTTGGGGTGAGAATTCAAAGGACCACACAAGTAAATCCTTAGCTCAGAGCCTGGCATGTAGGCAGTACTCAGAAAAGACTGATGATTGTTGTTCCTTTGCACCCCTGCCTCCAGTGGCCCCTGAGTGTCTGTGATGATGGACTGTGGGGGGAAGCAGGGCCGGTTCATGCAGCCGTCTCCAAATCGTAGTTAAGTTCTGCTGCAGGGTGTGGAGTGGGAGGCAGTGAACTCACTTTTTTCTCTTTTGATGTCCGGAAGGATTCTCTCTGGTTTCTGCCTGCAGGAGAGTTTTATCAGTGTGCCATCCTGGACACACAGGGCATGTGGACCTCCATGCAGGATGCTCATATCCCTCGGGGCCTGTTTTGAGACCAAGAGTTTTATCTGTTTGGAAGTGTGATAGCCTCTGGCACCAGGGTCTCCTCTGAGGCTAGGCGGTAGCCTGGCACCGGGGCTCCTCTGCGGCTAGGCGGTAGCCTGGCACCGGGGCTCCTCTGCGGCTAGGCGGTAGCCTGGCACCGGGGCTCCTCTGCGGCTAGGCGGTAGCCTGGCACCGGGGCTCCTCTGCGGCTAGGCGGTAGCCTGGCACCGGGGCTCCTCTGTGGCTAGGCGGTAGCCTGGCACCGGGGCTCCTCTGTGGCTAGGCGGTAGCCTGGCACCGGGGCTCCTCTGCGGCTAGGCAGCTGCCGGGAAAGCTGGGGGCCAAGTTCTGTAGTCCTGAAGTAATGATGCCCCTGGGGGGAGCGTCAGGAAGCAGAAAGGCTGCCAGTTACTCAGACACACCACCTGAGCGGGGGTGTGTCTCCAACAATGGGACTCGGGTCACCATGTTTAATCTACACGGGAACAGTCTTTCAAATTCTAGCCCCTCCCCGGCTCCTATGTTAATTAATTTAAATGAATGATGGCCAGATTTCCTCTTTACTATATGTATATTTGGTATAGTCTAAGTTTCTGATGGTCGGCTAGTCTATATTCAGTAGTAAGAAAACTGAAAGTATTTATTTATTCAAAAACAGTATAAGGCCTGTGTGATCTTCTCAGATATTTTGTTTACCTCTGGAGCTCTTTTATTGAAGGATAACATTTATATGGTAAAGAATGCAAGTTTTAAGTGTACACCTTGATGGATTTTTATAAATATACATACTTATGTGACCAAACCGCAGATGGAGATAAACCCAGAGTCTAACGAGCCTCCATCTGTCCCTCCCTGCCAATATCTGCCTATCAACACATGCACAGTCCTGACTTCTACGGTTTTTCCCATCATTTATTTTGATCCCTGAGAGCTTGTTACATGTTATTATTGAACTCTTTAATGTACATTTTCTATGACAATTAATAATATATTTTTTAACACAAAGAGAAAAGAAGGCTTGGGAAAAGTCAGTTTCTTGCTGAAGTTCATGGAGCTGGTGAGTGGCAGGCCTGAAATGGAATGTGGGTCAGCTGATTGTAGAGGCCAGTTGAGCTACCTTGCTTCTCCCAGTAATTCAGATGTTAAACAAGAAAGATAATAGAAGGCAAAACTAGTCAGTGAGTTATTCAAGATGGTTAAAAGAACTATTTCCTAAATATAATATTCCTTGTACTTATGAGACCTTGAACTCCAAGGTGAATTGGAAGGTGTTTAGCAGATCTATAATAAGAACATGATAATGATACTTAACCGGTGCTGTTCTAGGTACCATCTCACATGTGTTATCTTCCTTAATCATCCTGACACAGCCTTCATAGGCAAGCACTAATACCCGCCCTATTTCACAGGGGAAGTAGCAAAAGCACAGAGTCACTGAATAATTCACCCAAGGTCACGGAGCTAAGGAACTGGAGCATCCCAGGTTTTAACCTGCAGCTTGAACTCCTGAGCACCGTGCTATATATATTTTCTCTTTTCCAAGTCACTTAAAAATAGATAAAAACCATATGACTCAAGAATGAGAATTACAGAATATTCAACGAAAGTTGAAATACAAATTATTTAGCTTTTTATCTTAGCATTAATATCTAGACATGCAGAAACTAGTATTTGCTGGCCGGGCATGGTGGCTCACGCCTGTAATCCCAGCACTTTGGGAGACCGAGGTGGGTGGATCACAAGGTCAGGGGATGGAGACCACAGTGAAACTCCGTCTCTACTAAAAGCACAAAAAAAAAAAGTTAGCCGGGCGTGGTGGCGGGCGCCTGTAGTCCCAGCTACTCAGGAGGCTGAGGCAGGAGAATGGCTTGAACCCGGGAGGCGGAGCTTGCAGTGAGCCAAGATAGCGCCACCACACTCCAGCCTGGGCGACAGAGCAAGACTCTGTCTCAAAAAAAAAAAAAAAAAAAAAAAAAACTAGTTATTTGCTGAATCGTATGCTTACCCATTAATATTCCTGATAATGTCAAGTAGGTAAGAGTCCTGGAACTACAAGAATTGAGTTAATACCTAAGGATCCAGGCTGTATTTGCCATCAGGAATACCCTTGGAAATTAGGCAATTGTGGTCAGAAATTGCCCAAAGAAAACATCCCAGAAGTCTGGGAATGAGTGGATGTACCTGGCGAGCTGACAGAGCTATGTGTAGAGGCTTATGTGAGGCAGGGTTTCCAGTGGGTATGCTGGGTAGTGCCAAGACATGGTGATAAGGCTGTCTCTTTCTGATGTATGATCCAACCGTTATCACCCATGTCCATTTCGCTCGTGAGCTTGTCTTCATTTCTCATGAAAGTCAGACTTACACATCCTCACCTCTCCCCACCCCTCTGAACTGAACCTCTTCCTGGACCTGGAAGTCTTTCCCATCTAAACTGAAACACTATGGCTACAGGATAACCATGAAGGGATCTGTGTCTGTTTTCATGATTAAATGTAAAAATTTCAAGTGCGTGCCTTGTCCCTCGAACAATTTTCTTCCAATGAAACATCTCTCAACATAAAATAATTTATGTGTGTTGAAGGTGAGGGTGGGGGCCCCAGTCATTCCCCAAAGATGTCAAACAAAATGACAAAGAACAGAAAGCTAAGTCTGCACAAAACTTTCTGTGTATGCACGATACCCATTTCAACTAAATTTTTGAAATGTACATTAGCTAAGCCACTTCCTGAGGATCAATTACCCAACAAGCTGAGAATTAATTACTCCTGGGGCTCCAACTTATGTGGTAAAGATTCAGATTTTCAGATTTAAAGGGAGCATGCTAGAGTCAGAGAAGGAAACAGAGCTCCAGTTGATTTTTTTTTTCCTGATCAATTTATTACCACACACACACAGACACACACACAGACTCCTCTCTCTCTCTCTCAGTGAGCCCTAAGATGCACACCAGAAATGATATGGTTTGGCTGTGTCCCCCCCCAAATCTCATCTTGAATTCCCACATGTTGTGGGAGGGACCCGGTAGGTGGTAACTGAGTCATGGGGGCAGATCTTTTCCATGCTGTTCTTGTGATAGCAAATAAGTCTCATGAGATCTGATGGTTTTGAAAAGGGGAGTTTCCCTGCACAAGCCCTCTTCTCTTGCCTGCCGCCACGTGACACATGCCTTTCACCTTCCACCATGACTGTGAGGACTCCCCAGCCACATGGAGCTGTAAGTCCATTAAACCTCTTTCTTTTGTAAAGTGTCCAGTCTTGGGTATGTCTTTATCAGCAGCATGAAAACATACTAATACGAGAACCATACATAGGAAGTGATGAAATACAGTGTATGTGCTGAAGTGTGATAAAGAAATTCAGAGAAGAGCAGGCTCAATGTGATCTGGAATACTCAGGGACACCTTATGGGGAATATAGAATTTGCGTTCGTCCTTGAAGAATAAGTAGGATTTGTGTGGGAAAAAAAATAAAAAATCAGCAGTGAGGTATTTTGGTGAGAAACAGCACGAGCACAGATAGGAATATGGTTCTCGTTGGAACGTATAAGACTAATTCAAAAATAGAAAGGTTTCACAGAGGGTTTATGTTGGACAATGTTGGGTTTATAAATCTGAAGCCAAGCTATATAATTCCCAGGATTTTTAATGTCAGATGAGGAATGTAAACCTAATTGCAGGAACACAGAAGTGTTTAAGTTGAGAATTAAGGAATGACTCGATGAAAGCAAACGTTCAGTATATTTTTCCTGGATCAGTCACATAATAGACCTTAGGCAAAAAGATCACTTTGAAAGCTTTTGAAATAAAGGAGCAAATAGGAGTAGCACTGGAAATAGAAAAAACAGAGAATGTAAGAAATATTGCCCAATAATAAATGTTGGGGAAGGTATCAAACAGGATGGATGAATCTGATAAATCCCAAGATGTTAAGCCTCTCCATTGTTTGTGAATGCTACACACACACACACACACACACACACACACACACAATGGCAGGGCTGGAAGCTTCATTGGTTGAGAGGTGGCAAATTCAACTGTGTCCAAATTAATCTTGATATACCAGTTTTGATGTCCCGTATTCATGCCCTTAAAAGCAGTAAATATTGGTAGCAAAGTTAGAGATGTCATGGCATTTTGAAGGAAAAGACAGTACCAGTTAGCTGGGGGCATATGGAAAGGTTCTGAGAGCTTTTGAGAATGCAAAGAAGAATCTTTCCTCATTCAGGGAACTTCCATTAGGTTCCAGCAATGTGCTAATCATGGTACTGGGTATTAGCGAATACAAATTCCTTCTCTTAAATGGATCATCATGAGAGAAAATGACATGAGTTGTAACAGTTGTAATCACGTGGCAAGCCCTTTTATAGCAAGTTCTGTAGAGAGAAGAAGTGCCTGTGTGTTTGTTAAGTAGCACATTTGAGGGAAGGTCTCACCATGGAGGCATCCAGAAATTGGGTCTTAGTATTTCTCTGGAAAGGTAAGAGAAAAAAGCACTTTTTAAGAGGAAAGAATGGCAGATGTAAAGACTAAAGCAAATAAACAACTTGTTGATTTTGTAATTATCAATTGCTTGTGGCAGTTGACAAACTAAGAAATACAGTGGCTAGGTCATGGGATGCGAGGCTAAAAATGAGCAGGAGTTTATGTGCTGTACAATGAATTTTAGATTTTAGTTTATAAGTGATAAGGAGGCATGGAAAATAAGTTAGTTCAAGAGTGAGTTGACCTTTTCTGAGTTCCAAAATGATCGATGTGGTGTTGGTATGAATGGTGACTTGGATGGGGCCCCACGATGATACTGTTAGGAAACTAATGTTATATAACTCCTGGAAGGAAATGAGATGATTTGAACTGGAAAAGTGGCTATTAGAAAGGACAGGAGGTGTCAGACTTTCAGTGTATTTGTGAAGTAGAATGGACAGGTGTTTGCCTCTTGTGATGGTTATAGGAAAAGGAAGAATCTAGCCCTTTGGTCATTGGCTCAGCCCTTTCGTCATTGGCTCTTCTGTGTGGTGAGACAAGGGACAGAGAAGGAGCAGACTTACCTGCCTAGGGCCAACATGGGGCAGTCATGAGTTCAGTGTGGGGCATGTCAAGTTTAATGGGTCAAGTTGGCAATGTCTAGAAGGCAACATTGTGTATTGGTCTGGAACTTAGAAGAGACATCTGAGTGGAGATGAAGCTTTAAAAGTCATCAGCAAATAGGTGATTGAAACAGGACCTGTGTGCATTCGTATGTAGCTTAAGAAGATAAGAGGGCTGTGTGCAGAGTCCTGGGGACACCAACATTCCAGGAGCTGGGAACCCAGCAGTCTTGGTGTTGGCCCTGCAGATGATGTTGCTTTAACCCATATTCCTGAGTTATTTTCCCTAGCTCAGACTGACCTGAGTAACACATCTATTTAAAATTTATACTTTATTTTTCCTTCACTTTTTTGTTTCTAATAATGTAATAAGTGGAACCAGGATATGGAAAAATTCATTTTCATATTGCTGATCTCAGCTTCTTAAATTTTATTCTTTTTGGGTATGGATCAGCCTCACAGATTTTATGAAAGCTGGCCTCACCACTTCTGGTGATCTGGTGGTGTCAACAGGTGGGGAGGTTTGCTTAGAATGAAGGAGAGGAGTTTAGGGAGTGAGAAAGAAGCAGCTGTTAGTTAAGTGCTCTTATTGTGCCAGATTCTTTATGTTCATTGACTCACTTAGCTCCTATAACTACTTGCAAAGTGGATATTTTCCCCAGTTTTATAGATGAAAAAGATCAAGACTAAGTGTGTTGCTTGGGATCACATAGTTTGTAAGGACTGTAGCTGAGTTTCACTCCAGAATTGCCTCTTGCTCTTTCAGGGATAGATTGGGATTTTTTTTTTTTTCCTGCCTTTCCTTGAACCTTTACCCTATGAGTCTTAATTAAGCCAAGCTAATTTCTCATAACCTTCTCACTGGGTCGGTGAAAGGCTGTGAGATTGAACATAGCTAAGATAGGTTTTGGAGACAAAGCTCAGACTGTGATTTCTATGCCACATTTTATGGCATAGAAGAGGACCTGGGGACCTCAGAACTATTACCCTCCAGGGGATCTGTTTTGTCTCCTGTGAAAGGATTGAGACATTTAGGAACAGAAGGAGACTGAAATGAGCTCAAAGCCACAATCTCATTCCTCTAGCGTTCCTTTCTCCCTGATGTGGAGTTCAGTTTTCAAGACATAGAATCATAACCTATAATATTAAATGTAGGGGGGAAGCACTTTTTTTAACTGTTTGTTTTTTAAAAATAATACATGCACATGGAGCAATATCTAAATAGTACAAAAGGAACTATGGTGAAAAGTGAGTGCTGGCTTTGTCCCTGCTGGGTGAGGTTGTAGCTTTCTTCCAGGCTGAAAAGTCATTCACCACTCAGTCTGGCTGAGTTATGTGGAACTCAGTCTGGCTGCAGCATTTGTGGTTGCATCTCTTAATTTCTGTTGCCTCCTATTTGGTTCTTTTTGCCTGTTTAGGGGTATGTGTGTGTGTGTGTGTGTGTGTGTGTGTGTGTATGTGTGCACGTGCACATGGACACATGCATGTGTGTGAATTTCATTATAAATGTAGTGACATTCAGAGAAGAGGCGAAATAAAGGCGCTAATATACAAAACAAGTTTAACAGAATTTTTATCTTTAGAAATTCTTTTCTTTGGCCTTTTCCCTCCTTTTCTAACTTCTTGAGTTCAGTTCTTATCTCGTTTATTTTTATTCTTTCTTTGTGGCAGAGAAAGAAGAAAATACCTAAGGCAGGACTTTTTTCCTGAAAACCGTTTTAGCAATACCATGTCTCCATTATCACTATTTTCAAGAGCCTATATACAGTGTGACAACTTCTGTTATCAATAGTTGTTTAAGAAACACCTTTAAAATTTTAAGTGGATGGGTTTTTTTTATTTTGTCCTTTTCAAAACACATGTTTTTCACATTATGGGTACAAAACATTGCTTTCTCTGAGTAAGTCCACTAGTGAGGCACCTTAGGATTTCAGGTATTTGAACATAACATGACTAACAACTGTTGGCTCTAGCCCTTGTCCCAGCTCCAGTTTTCCACTGGAGTGAGCTTGTGGTTTTATTGTCTATAGAGCAAAGGCCTAGGAAGTAGCCACCTCATGATTCTTTAAGATTTTCTCGGTTCAGGATATGGCAAATTCTGAAACATTGTAAGTTTACTGTCTCTGTGACAATGCAGACCCAAATATAGTTTTTCGTTGATCTTACAATAATAATGTGATTCTCACATTTTGAAATCAAAAATTTTTATTTTGGCATTCAATCTCCTTCTTTTGTTGAGTTTTGAAATCCAGTATTGTTATCAGGGTATATCCTATTGGTGACAGTTCTTCGTCTTTTTGCTTGTAAGACATAGTACATCACTTCTTAGACAAATTATAGAAAGTTTATGGAGCCTCTTCTTTTGGGACAGGGTACCAATTATTTATGTGTTGGATTTTCTTTATCAGTCTTTCATTATCTGTCATTACCTATTATTTCCTCTGTTGTCCTTTTCAGTTCTTTGTTCATTTCATTTTTATTACTTGTTAAATAGTAGTTTCCATGGCCTTTATTAAGTATGTGTAAGTGTCTGTTCTCTGTTTTGCTACCTCTAATGTGGCCTTCATTTCTGCGACAGTGTTCTAAATTTTTCACTTATTTCCTGATCTCTGCTAGCTTAGGTTTCAGCTTTCCCTGTTTTCCTGACACATTTCCCTGTAGTTTTTTTATTAATTATGTGGAACTTTTTTTAAATAGAAGCAGTGTCATGGTAAGATTTCTTAATGTGTGTGTGGCTGTATATAGTCATTCTTTTATTTTTCTTTTAATTTGCTTGTATTGTTTTCCAGTGGGTGTTTGTTTGCCTCATTCTTTTTTCTTTTAATTGTATAGAGCAGTACTTCCTCCTTCTCCCCCTTTTCCTCCTCCTCCTCCTCATTTTTCGTTTTTGAACCAGGTGAGTTCAGGCTAGGAGAAATTCTCCTTACAAAAAAGAATTGTATGTATAATTTAGTTATTAGCCTCTACATGTTCTCATTTGTCAGAGGCAGCAGCTAAAGCACTGCCCACTATACAGAGAGTCTCTTCTCCCCTGGCATGCATCTCCAACTCCCCACTCAGCCTTCTGCCTCACTCCTCATTTCCTGTTTTTCTTTTTTGAGATGGAGTCTTGCTCTGTTGCCCAGGCTGGAGAGCACTGGCAAGATCTCGGCTCACTGCAACCTCCATCTCCTGGGTTCAAGCAATTCTCCTGCCTCGGCCTCCCAAGTAGCTGGGAGTACAGGAGTGTACCACCATGCTCGGCTAATTTTTGTATTTTTAGCAGAAACAAGATTTCACCATGTTCGCCAAGCTCGTCTTGAACTCCTGAACTCAAATGATCCGTCTGCCTCAGCCTCCCAAAGTGCTGGTATTACAGGCGTGAGCCACCGCACACGGCCCTGCCTCGCTCCTCTTTATAGCCATCCAGAACTGAAACAACTGCCATCAGCCCTTTCCCGTGGCTATAAATGAGAGTGTGTGATGTGAGGGTTACTTTGAAAGAATAGTGTTCTCCTGTCTGAGTCTGAAATTTGCAGCTACAGGCATTCCCTATATATATCTTCCAACACCCCTGTTTGACCTTCACTGTATTTGGCAGTCTTTCCTCAGGTATTACTGATTTTCCAGGTATTACTACTTTCTATAGGAATGGAATGTGCATTTTTTTAAAAATCCTCCTAATTGCTTTTGGGTGATCATGCCAGGAGAAGGGGCATATACTGTCCTGTCTTCTGTCTTAGAAATTGGAAGTAAAAATGGAGCTTAAATCAAATAATTAACAAGATGTAACGTTACATACTCAGAGGTAAGTAAGGATGAGCTAGACATTCTTTCTCTTCTTAGTAATCTTACAATTTATTAAAGTGGCCAAGAAATGCAAATATGAATGGAAAACTAACCCAATAATAGGCAACATATGAGTGCTACCTAAAGGGACAATAAGAGTTTGGGAATTTGGACCAGGTAAAAGTGGCTGAGGTCTGCTGTGGTCACGCATGAAAGTTACTCTCCATTTCCTGCTTCACTGCCCTAGAGGAGGCTGCCAGAAGTCAGAACAAACCTGGCTCCTTCCACCTCCACTCCCTGCCTCTCTGTCCAAGGCAGCAGCCACTGCAGATGGTGAAAGAGAATCCCCCTTTGAGAGAAAAAGGTAGAGCAACATGTTTTCATGAAGGGTTTCCCAAATAATGCTTGGCCCTGAGAATCACCTGGAAAGATGATCACGACGGACGCAGGATCTCCAGAGAAGACCTGGGATTTGTATCATTCACAAGGGCCCAGAGTAATTTGGATAATCAGGCAATTTTGGAAATCCCTAGCCTAGGAGATAGAGCACTACACTGGAAGGGAAGAGACCTGTATTTTGTTTCTGGCTTTGCTGCTAAGTAGGTGTAGAATTTGGATAAGTTTCAAAATATCTGAGCCTCAATTTTCTTGTCTATAAAAGGAGGGAGCTTGGCTTGGTGGTGTCTAAAAATCACTTCCAACTTTAATATTTCATGATTCTCTAAAACATACAGCATTTTTATAAAATTCTATAACTTCCTTATAAAAAGAAAAGGGAGAGAAGAAGGATTAGGGACAAGGGGCTAAGGAAGGGAAATAGAGTTTTTCCTTATAGACAAAAGGAATGGAATGAAGCCCTGTCTCCCACTATGTCTGAAAAAAGAACGTTTCAGAGCAGAGTTTCAGTAAAATTTCAGTTAAAAAGAAAATTGCATCTCTTTACTGGCCCAGAAACCAAAAGTACACATATGTTAGACATGGTTTGTACTGATTATTCTGGAATGAGCTACGCATTCATAGAACATTGATTTTCTCAATAGAAATCATAAAGCACCAATAGTATTATTTTCCCTCCCAGTGTTTGTATATGCCAAAGGTAAGGGAAAGTCTTCCCTTGGTTTTTTTTTGTAAGAATGACCTTTTTCTTACTTCAGGAGTTTGATTGGCAGGTCCCTACTAAGGAGGAAAAATGAATTTCAAAGCAGACCTAAAAAAAAACATTTTTTTTTTCTCCTGCTCTCTCTTGGCTTTTGCTGCTCTAGGTGTTACAGAAAAAGCACATTTCTCAACTGGTCTAGTCCCTAATAATTATTAAGATCCCCAAGCACATCTGATATCTCTCTTCCAGGGTCTAGGGAGCACCATTCATTTATTGATGCACCAGTCACAAAGGGATCGCATTTTGCTTTGTTTGAAGGCCCTGAGTGTCCTTATTATTTTTGTTTGTAGAAACACTGGGGTACACATGAAAAGGGGAACAGGCAGACATGAAGAAGAAAACAGCCCTGGAGTCCGGGTGCTGATTGCCTTTTTTATTCGCTTGAAAAGCCTCTCAGTGGATTGATTTGTGATTTGGATACCACTTCTCCAGCTCGGGACTCTGAAGTCTGTGCTTCAGACAGTCAGCAGCCTGCTCATAGGTGAGTGATTATGATGGAGATACTAATTGGTTTGTTCCACCACCTTTTCCTTCGAAGTGTAGCAGGCTTGCAATTTTCAGTGGCCATGGGGAACAGGAACAGCATGCATAAGTGGAATCCACAAAAAATAAAACGGCTTTACTGAATTGTCTCCAAATTCTCCTGGATCAAAAGTGGACTCATTCTAAAAGTGGGGACCAACAAAACTGGGGTGAGAGGTGCAGCGGACAGAGGCGCAGGACCCTAGGGCTACTGTGCCACGTATTTGTTGTCAGAACTGAAGGCGAGAGGCTGGGGAAGGCTGCGTTGCTCAGCCTGAGCTGTGTGATATCGATGTTTTGGACCAACTGCGAAAGGTCCTATTTGGGAGGAAATTACACATCTGGAAAACTCAACTTGCTGCAAAAGCTATGGGCCTTTCCTAATCGAGCCCTGAGGAGCATGAACAATCACTGTCACCAATCAATTGCACTTCATCACAAAGGGAAATTATCATGCGACCGTGGATCATTTTTGTCAAAACAATAGATAACAAGCTGTGAGAGCAAAGCACAGCGGGGAGAAGAGATGGGTGGCATGAGACCGCCATTCAGACATGGGTGTGGGTTACAGTAGGAGAAATAGTCATGAGTTATAAATGACCCACAGGAAGAGTGGATTATAGCACAGGCAGGCAGATAACTGGGGACACCGCACACAACATAAATTACAGTTAGTATTGTCCAAATTGACTTTGTCAACTTCATAGTCCCTCTTCCACTCCCATGGTAAAACGAAGCCCCCTAAAAAAGGCCTGGTTCTGGGGATCAGGGCCTTTGGGATTTTTGATATGCCTCTTGTTCACACCACATCCCAACATTGGCTGGTTTCTCTGGTCCCAGACCCCCTTCCTCAGCATCTGTGAGTGTCTCGCGTTTCTGCCCAGCCCACTGCGCATTGAGTCTTTGTTTGAACTGTTTTGGGTTTCCTAATTCGTTCCGCTGCCTGTGTTCTCCAGTTCTGCCTTTGTCCTAAGCCCCATCCCCACAGGACAGCCCTGATGTAGCACCTTGGGGCTTCTGCTTGCCAGAAAGTTTTGCCTTTGTCAGAAAGACAAGCAGACTCTACAACAGGCAGTAAAATGTGGAAAGACTTATATTAATGGCACTGCTTTGCACAAATGTTGTGAACTCCAGGCTTCGAGGAACCGTATGGAACCAAGGCTGACTTCATTCACCCTCCTACCGCAACTGTTGCATGTGGCCTCTGTTCGTTTATCAGAGGAAGCTTCACAGCAGGGAATAAATTCAGGGTCACATGGACCCAGGACTGAATCCTCACTAGCTTACTCTTCCGGCAAATCCTTCACCATCCCTGCGCCCAGCTTTCTTATGGGTTCATGGTAAGGGAGGAGTGTAGGTGCTGATAGTCACACCACTTGGGGAGTATGTGATGGTGAATGTTGTCAGCTCTCAAAAAAAAAAGTCATTTTTCATTATTCGGCCAGAAAATATTCCAGTCACTGAGGATATAAGAAGGAGTGATACGATTCCTTTCCAGACAGCTTCCTGTTTTCTCAGGCACCTGCCCTTTGTACTTGGCTCACATGGAAGCAGTCACTGCCTATCTGTGACAATCCCTGTTGCCCTTCGACTGTGGCCGAACCTGGTGTGATAAGCCTGTGCTGAAGGATGACCTCTTCGACACACTCCAACGGCTCCTACTCAAATATTGCAGAGCACCGTCAGAGAAGCTCTGTGTCTGTCTTTCTCTCTCTCTGTAACACACACACACACGTGCTCACACCACTTCCCCCAGTCTGCTCACAGCCTTCATCGCCCCCAGTTAAATTCCTGCGTGCCTCCGCCACAGCTGTTACACATATTTTCCACAGCCAGTTCCCCAGCCTCACCCTGACTTTCTCCCACTGGCAGATGACCCTACTCTTCGGGTTTCTAATAAAATTTCTCACTAAATCCTCTAGGGACTCAGTTTTCTCAGGACCGTTTATAGACCCCTTGTTTCTAACATCTGTGAATTAGACACATTCCATTTGTTGTAGCTTCAGAACCCCTTTCTGTTCTCCCGTGCACATCAGTGTTTCTTGGTGCCTCCATGCATTTCCTCCTCCCCGGCCCCTGGAGAGAAATAGGCTTCCTCTTTCCTATCGGGTGAATCTTCCTACCTGGAGCTCCGTGAGCCTTCCACGCCCACCCTCTGCATTCTCATTGAGATGGCATCTCACTCACGGCCTGCCTCCGTGCCTTGTTCCTTCAGCCCCTCTCCCTCCACACCTTGTCTACAGACATGCCTTGCCAGACAGAATTGAGCAACATCACACACACACACACACACACACACATACACACACACACACACACACAGCAATTGCATCTCTTTACTGGCCCAGAAACCAAAAGTGCACATATGTTAGACATAGTTTGTATTGATTACTCTGGAATGAGCTATGCATTCATAGAACTTTGATTTTCTCAATAGAAATCATAAAGCACTAATAGTATTATTTTCCCTCGTCTTTAGCTTTATTTTTACCCTGTGATGCTATTATACTTCCATTCTAGCTTTTCTTTCAAGTCCATTCACAAACTTATTGAAAAATATTTCCAAGTATATGCATTTTATCAACTCATATGTAGTTGGTAAATACATATTTGTATATATATAAAAGATATAATAAAACTAAAAATCTTAAGCAAATTGCAAAATATTTTACTAATATCCATTTCCTTAGGATTTTCTTCTTAATATCTATTTTCTATTTCACCATTTGAATAAAATATGCCTACCCAAAACGACTAAAGTCTAACTATAAAATCTAATGGTATTTTGTAGGTTTTTCATCCACTGAAGTTCTCACCCTCACCTGTCTGCTGCTCAACTTTATTTTATTTATTTATTTATTTATCTATTTATTTATTTATTTATTTATTTATTTATTTTTTGAGAGGGAGTCTCGCTCTGTCGCCCAGGCTGGAGTGCAGTGGCCGGATCTCAGCTCACTGCAAGCTCCGCCTCCCAGGTTTACGCCATTCTCTTGCCTCAGCCTCCAGAGTAGCTGGGACTACAGGCACCCACCACCTCGCGCGGCTAGTTTTTTGTATTTTTTAGTAGGGACGGGGTTTCACCGTGTTAGCCAGGATGGTCTTGATCTCCTGACCTTGTGATCCGCCCGTCTCAGCCTCCCAAAGTGCTGGGATTACAGGCTTGATCAACTTTAAATTAAAACTTTATAATCTCCCTAGTACAATTTGCCACATTCTTGATCTAACCCAGGGATGGCCAAACTTTTTCTGTAAAGGGCCAGATAGTAAACATTTTCAGCTTTGAGGACCATATGGTTACTGTTACAACCACTCAACTCTTCCAGGTAGCAGGAAAGCAGCCATAAACATTATGCAAAAAAAAAAAAAAAAAAAAAAGAACTGGCATGGCTTGCTCCAATAAAACTTTATTTATAAAAACAGGCACTGACTTGCAGGCTACAGATTGCAGACCCCTGGTCTGATTGAATTTTAGCTCCTCTTCTTCCACATCTACCATTTCCAACGGGCTGAAAAAATGGCGCCCTAAAGATATCCATGTTCTCATCTCTGAAATGTGTACATGTTAACTCATATGATTAAAGAAAACAGAAGTTCTTTGCAGGTGTGATTATGTTAAGGGTCTTGAGATGGGGAGATTATTCTGAATTACCTAGGTAGGTCCTAAATGCAGTCACATTCATATCCTTTTAAGACAGAGGGAAAGGGGGCCGGGCACAGTGGCTCACGCCTGTAATCCCAGCACTTTGGAAGGCTGAGATGGGCGGATCACGAGGTCAGGAGATCGAGACCATCCTGGCTAACGTGGTGAGACCCCATCTCTACTAAAAATACAAAAATTAGCCGGGCGTGGTGGCGGCGCCTGTAGTCCCAGCTACTCAGGAGGCTGAGGCAGGAGAATGGCGTGAACCCGGGAGGTGGAGCTTGCAGTGAGCCGAGATCGCACCACTGCACTCCAGCCTGGGCTACAGAGTGGGATCCGTCTCAAAAAAAAAAAAAAAGAGAGAGAGAGAGAGAAAGGGAGAGTTGATGATGCCCACACAGGAGAGGAGAAGGCAATGGGGCCAAGGAGGAAGACGTTGGGACAAGTCTACAACACAAGGAATGCCAGCAACCACCAGGAGTTGGAAGAGGTGAGCAAAGGAGTCTTTCGTAGGGCATCCAGATGAAGCCCAGCTCTGGGGTGGGCTTGATTTCAGCTCCGTAAGATTCATTTCAAATTTCTGGATTCCAGAACTGTAAGAGAGTAAATTGACATTGTTTTAAGCCATGAAATTTGTGGCTCTGGGAAACTTACCCCTTTGCTACTCATGACTATTGTCTCACTTTTTAAAAATTTTTTATAAAATCTATTTATTTCCTAGATGGACATTATCTCTTATTGAAAAATGAACAAAATATATATAATCATGCATTTAAGACGTAGAAAGACAAATCAATATCTTAAAGTACACGAAGACAAACTTCAGGAGACAAACATTAAATATATCCAAAAAGTAATTGGACCCGGACTTTGCTTACAAATTGTTTAAATGGAAATGGAATTCATGTTTAAGAAATGTTTTCACTGATGGAAGAATAAATCTAACAAAACCATTATGTAAAAACATAGACTTACAAAGCCAATGTGTCTCTTAGTTTTAATTTTTATATATCCTACATGACGTTCATATTAAATGAAAATAAAGTTTTAAAAGTCTATCAGTGTATAAAAAAGAAATTCAGTTGCTCAAGTACTAGTTAGAACTTCATATTCATCTTTCTCCTTTGAGGTGCTGCTCGCAGGTTATACCCTCATGTACTTTTTCTTTGCATTGTCAACGACCAAACTCGTGGACATGCCCTCAAGTCACTGTGGATTTCAGCTTCTGAGTCATGTTTTTCCATCCTCAATCCAGTCATTGTCTTGTGATTTTAACACCAAAGAGGAAGTCCACCCAGTTAAGACCTTCTATCCAAGTTCCTTGATTAGAATCCAACAAACTTGGTCTTCGCTTGACTGTGTTTCAGAAATCCACTTCCGTGACTGCATTCTTGGCCTTGGTACCACTCTTAAAATTACTATACATTTGGAATATTCAGCTGAAACACAAAAATCTCTGGTTTGCCCTGCCTGTTCCTCTACCTCCCACTGTCTTCCTCCCAGGACTCCAGCACTGTGGACTTCATTCATCAGTCCCTTGCCTCATTTCCTCCCTGTCCTCCCCTCCTGGCTTCAATTCCTCCACAGATGAACCCCAGGGAGAAGCACTCCCACCTTTCTTCTGTGGCTCCTTCAATTCTCTTGCCCCCTTGTCCTTCCACAGCACTAGGGGTGAAAATTCCCAACCTTGGATCAGTTGTACCAGATTCTTCCTTCACAGAACCCAAAAGCCGTGGTCTACAGCCTCAATCGGCTACTCAGCCACCCACCCATTGTTCACTCTTAGGACCTCGTGTCCAGTCTTTTTGCCATCTTGGCTATTCTTCCCTGAATAGTAAGTTCTGTCTGAATTTTAACTCTTTCCTAGAGATCCTGCCACCACATCTACTGTTTGTGGTGAGCTGAAAAATAAGAGTTCCGTGCTTCCCCCACGGTGTCCTGCATCTAAATATCTTCCTCTTTAACATAGGCATTACTTGCTGTTGTTCCTGTTGGCTTGTTTTTTCCTAGCTGCGACATACTGCAACCTTCATGCATCCAGTTTACAGTCGCTAAACTTTTCTTCTTCTTTTGTATGTGTTTCACTGTAAAGCTGTATTTCTTTCATTTTCTTGTTTTAACTTTAATTTTGGATCCTAGCATAGGGCTTCACATTGAACCTTACTAATGGAGTAGATGGCAAAGCACAGACAGGTGTCTATGCTTTTCAGTCTGCCTTTTCAGTTGCTCTCCTCCATGCACCTGTCAACCAAGTCCTCCTTTCTTGTGTGTAAACATGCCATGTGGTTTAGTTACCATCTGATTTCTTTCTTACTCTCTTCATTGTTCACTACAAAGATGTTCTCTAGCTCTCAGCCTGGCCAATTGAAATATCCAATGGCTCTGGCCTCCATGATTGTAGGACATGGCCCAAATCAGGTCAATCAACACTTTCCACAGGATTTTTGCTGGGACCATAAAGAGAAACACTCTTCCTTCTCTGGTACCATGGATGGTAAAGGAAATACAAGACTAAGATAGTCAGTGGCAGTCTTTTACTCTAAACCTGTCAGAGAAAAAGCAAAGCTAAAAGATGGAGAGAAACATAGAACCCCAATAATATAATTCAAACCCCATGAGCCAACCTTATGTATCTTCCAATTTACATAAGCCAATAAATTTCATTTCTTATTTAAGTTCTTTTATACTGAGTTTCTAAAATGTACAATTGAAAGAAATTTGACTAAACACCTTCTAAGTTGCTTCTTTAAAATTCTATCATCCACCCATTGTGGTGACTCTAGCCTGTAATCCTAGCACTTTGGGAGGCTGAGGAGGGAGACTCACTTGAGGTTAGGAGTTCAAGACCAGCCTGGCCAACATGGTGAAACCCTGTCTCTGGTAAAAGAACAAAAATTAGCTGGGCATAGTGGTATATGCCTGTAATTCCAGCTACTCAGGAGGCTAAGGCAGGAGAATCACTTGAACCTGGGAGGTGGAGGTTGCAGTGAGTGAAGGCTGAAACAAGAGAATCGCTTGAACCAGGGAGGTGGAGGTTGCAGTGAGTGGAGATTGCACTATTACACTCCAGCCTGAGAGACAGAGCAAGACTCTGTCTCAAAAAATAATAATAATAATACATATATATGTATGTATATCTATGAGTTAGAATAGTGATCAGCACATAGTTACTGATCAATTAAAAACTAATTACAGAAGTTCCCCGACTTAACAATTGTTTGACTTATGAGTGGGAAAGCAATACACATTCAGTAGAAACCGTGCTTTGAGCTCCCATATGACCATTTCATCTTTCACTTTCAGCACAGTATTTAATAAATTACATGAGATATTCAACACTATCATAACATAGGCTTTGTGTTAGAGAACTTTGCTGAACTGTAGGCTAATGTAAGTATTCTGAACACGTGTAAGGTAGGCTAGGCTACATTGTGATGTTTGGAGCAACACTCTGTCTCAGAAAAAAAATTATTTCATCCACTATATTTGTCAAAAGATCTTAACTTCTTTTCATTCGAAAAATAAAAATCAGCAACACACAAATGTGCCCATCAGACAGCGACAAAAAATGGCTTCAGCTTTTCAGTGCAAATATCACTTTAGATTGAGAGCAATCAATTATTCCACCTAGTTTAAGAATCGTCGTTCCATTAGCTGAGAACTTACCCCTCTTCTTTGTTTATAACGATACCATAGTAGATCTTTACAGAATTTTTGCAACAAAGTATTTATGTCGTGTTTATCACATTCTGTTGATGGACTTTACTCTAAGGGACATAAAAAAATTATCTAACAAATCAACATTTTTTTTCTAACTCCTTATTTACAATTATTTTAATAATCTATTTTGAGATTTGATATATAGCTTACCTGTTTATAGTTTATGGAGTTCACGTTCTCCCTCTTCTTCCTCCAGTGGCCATAGTTTCTCAAAGATTACAAAAATAATTCAGAGATTTAAATTTTAACTAATTGATCAAAAATACATATATTCACTTGGAGTATCTGGATACTACATTACAATGCCTTCATCTACTTGAGGTTTCCTCTCACTAACAGTTGTTCTACCTTTTACATTGTGAATCTAGTCTCACCCAGAGAGTCAAAACAGAATTTGAGACCTTCATCCTTCACAGTTCATGCTACTGATACATACACCAAGTCTAAAATCTATGCATTTCTTATTTCTACTTTTTTCAAACATATAAATAAAGTTTTAACATATACGTAATCTCCAGTTGGCTTTCTACAACTTTCCTTCATTTATTCGTGTTTCAGTTGGTTAATAATTTAATTTTATGTCTTAGTGTTTCCCAAAGTATGAGACTGTAATTCAGCAAGTGACTACTAAAGTATCGGGGGATAAGATGTTTCCTGCATTAGATTTCTTTTTTTCATGCAACCATGTTACATTTTTGACTCAAGTTGAGTTAAAATGAAATGTTTTCAAAAACCTAGCACTGTGTGAATTTAATCTATGTTTCACTTATCACTTTACATTGTATTAGTTATCTCCACATTTTACAAACTATATGAATTATAATATCTCTCACTATGACATTGAAAAATCACCTTTTTATATGCTTAAAACACATGTATACCCCATTCATATTTTAAATATTTTTATATTGTTATATGTATAATTTTCCAGCAAGTACAATAATTTGAAATGAAGCAGCAAACTGTAAGCACTAGTTACAGGAATAAAATTATGTAATCCTTATTGCAGTTGCACACTTTTAATACCATGTGTGAGCTCAAAGACGTTTAGTGATAAATCCCAAATGAAATTGCTGGGCAACTCTGAAGGTTCTGGTGGAAAATGCATTTAGTAAATGTTAAAAGTTAGAAAACCATCAAGAATTGAAATTTACCTTTGGTGCTGCTCCGCAGGGTGCTGGCAGTCAGATAAAAGGCAAAGCAGAGCATGTGGTCGTCACGTTCAGAGGGCTGCGCATCACAGAGCCATTACTAGACACTGACTCTGGTTTTGGTTTTTTTTTTCTTCATTAGATTTGCTTCAATAGAACAACAAGAAATGTTTCTCAAATAAACTGAACGCTTTTATGAATTAAAACCTCATGTATAAGTAGTTCAAGAAGCTCAACTGTGTTTCTTTTTTTTGTTTGTTTTTTTGTTTTTGAGACAGGGTCTTGCTCTGTTGCCCAGGCTGGAGTACAGTAGTGTGATCACAGTTCACTTCAGCCTTGACCTCTTGGACTCAGGTGATCCTCCCACCTCAGCCTCCTGAGTAGTTAGGACTACAGGTAGGTGCAGTACGCCTGGCTAATGTTTTGTATGTTTTGTAGAGATGGGGTTTCACCATGTTGCGCAGGCTGATCTTGAACTCCTGACTTCAACTGATTCACCTGCCTCGGCCTTCCAAGGTGATTATAGGCGTGAGTCTCTGCACTGGTCTCAACTTCCTTTATTTAATTGAATGTTTAGAGGGAGCAACTTAACTCCCAGCATATTAAGATGTGCCAAATGTGTCTGTACACACATACACACATAATTTCACATATAAGAGTCTGTTATATATGTTTCTGGTCCAAACTTCTTTGTGGATCCCTTTTGGATGGTCAAGAAGTATTTTAAACCCTCAATTAAATTAAACAGTGTCTTTGTTTTAAATTAGCTTCTTCTTGGTCAATTCAGTCTAAATGCCCAGGTTTGTCTTTTTAATTGAAAAAAATTATTTTAGTGTACATACACAATTATTCTTCTCAAGATAGCATTTCAGTACAAAGAAAAACTATTTGTTCTGTGTTAATGACAGAGTCTCAAGGCTAGGCTTGAGTTTTATGCTGTTTCCTGCACCCTTGAGTCATCCATGCTGTGCCGGGACTATCCCTTGCCATGCCTGGTCTCTCATAAGCTGGTATCAGCTGATGGAGTCACTTCCGGTAAACTTGTTTCTCGCAACATTGGCCATGAGCAATGTTTTCAATCTCCCCAACCAACGAGTCTCACTTTGCTCTTGCTGGAGTATAACATCTATGGGGCCAGGCGCGGTGGCTCACACCTGTAATCCCAGCACTTTGGGAAGCCGAAGCGAGTGCATCACCTGAGGTCAGGAGTTTGAGACCAGCCTGATTGACACAGTGAAACCCTGTGTCAACCCTGTCTCCACTAAACGTACAAAATTAGCTGGGCATGGTGGTGCATGCCTGTAATCCCAACTACTTGGGAGACTGAGGCAGGAGAATCATTGGAACGAGGGAGGCAGAGTTTGCAGCGAGCCAAGATGGTGCCATTACACTTCAGCCTGAGCAACAAGAGCGAAACTATGTTTCAAAAACAAAAAAACAAAACAACAACAACAACAGCTATGGGCCTCCGTGGAACTCCGTACCTGAACCCTGGCTTGGGTATTCTACCTTTGGCTTCTAGGGGGCAATGTCACCCCTCATAAAGGAATCTTCTTACAGCCCTTCGGGTCACTTGTTACTTTTCACATCCCCCATTAAGAATGCTCAGTAACTTCTAGATCGCAGTAGGTTCTCTCCTCATGTCCCTTGTGCTTATACAAGACACTTCCTTTCAGAGACCAAAACAGGAAGCAGGACAGGAGACCTCTGTGTTCAGCATCAGTCTCAACATAGCTGGGATGTCTCCATCTTACTCCTTCAAGTTTTAGCTTTGTTTCATGCCCCTACTATTAATCGCCTTGCTTTCTTCTTTGATTTCCGTCACTGTTTCCTAACGTGCTCTCTTTCCCTTTCCTGTCTGGTAGCAACAATCCTACATCATGTCCCCCTTCTCCTTACCCTATATACTTTCTGGGTTTTAGATAGTAGCTCCTTTTTTCTTTGCAGGAGCACTGAAATTCAAGCTTAGTTGTGTTGTTGTTGTTGTTGTTTTGGTTTGGTTTGGTTTGGTTTGGTTTGAGATGGAGACTTGCTCTGTCGCCCAGGCTGGAGTGCAGTAGTGCGATCTTGGCTCACTGCAACCTCCATCTCCCCCGTTCAAGTGATGCTCCTGCCTCAGCCTCCCTAGTAGTTGGGATTACAGGTGCCCGCCGCCACACCCAGCTAATTTTTTGTATTTTTAGTAGAGACGGGATTTCACTATGTTGGCCAAGCTGGTCTAGAACTCCTGACCTGAGACAATCCACGAACCTCAGCCTCCCAAAATGCTGGGATTATAGGCATGAGCCACCATGCCCAGCTAATTTATAAGAATTAAAATACAGCCGGACACAGTGGCTCACACCTATTATCCCAACACTTTGGGAGGCCAAGGCGGGTGGATCACCTGAGGTCTGGAGTTTGAAATCAGCCTGACACTTTCCTAGGCAAGGCCTTTCTGTTTTGGACATACAGCTGCCATATGAATATGAAAGGCGAAATAACAGGCTGGGCGCTGGAAAAAGATTTCCTGGTGTCAAATTAGGTAAGAATTAGGTGTCAAATTACGTAAACGTTATGGGAACTAAGACAAATCATTTAATGTCTCCAAGCTTCAGCTTTCTTAACTTAAGTCACGGATGTAATAACAGTTGTTGTGACAATTAAATGAGATAATGCATGTACAATGCTTGGAACAGGACCTGGCATGGGGATTCGTGCCTTGTGCATTTTAGCTGTTATTACGATAGAATCAAAGCATCTCAGGTGTGGAAAGATGGTAGGTACAACCTTGCAGTGTTTGAAACCGCCTTTAACGTTCCTGTTAAATATTTATACAACTTCTCCTTGAATGCCTCAAGCAAAAGGAGACTCAATATCTTCTAAGGTAATTCGTTTTATCATCGGAGGGCTCTGGATATTGTAATGTTCTCCTTTACCTTAAGTAAATATCTGTCTCCCTGAAATATCCATTCATTATTCCTAGAAAGGTTTCTTGGGGCCATTTAAAATAAATCTAATTTTACTTTTATTTGAGAGTCCTTTTAATACTTGAGGATAGTCAGGATGCCTGTTTCTTTTTCATATTGCATTTCCTCATGAGCTAAACAGTCAGGTGTCTCTAACTGGTCCTCTTACAATATGGTTTAAGTCTCTTGACCACCTGGGCATGGGAGGTCACGTAAACTATCATGATTCCAGCAAGATCCTGTTATCCTGACAACAAATGGATGAGGAACAACTACATTTCTTAAAATCAGACTAGAAACATCCTTTAGCTCTTTGGAAATTATAGTCCACATGCGAGAATGGTAATTCTCTCTTTATCCAATGTTGTGTAGAAATCTGGTGCTCTACAGTTGAGTTTTCCGAATATTAACCCTTTAAGCACCAAAGGCTTTTGGGGTAGCTTTTCATTCATTTCACAAGTGTGAAACTTCCCCACTTCTACAATCTTATGGTAGATTCTGTCAGTGCATACAAACTTATAGAATATATAGTAATGCCAAACTTGACAGTTTAAAAATCTGAAAGTCAGAGGTAACGCATGCCTACAAATCACTGCAGAGCTTGACAGTGGTGATCCATGTTAATTAGAACAACTCTGAGAATACACCACAAGTTTAGAGGCGGGGAGACCACCTCCATCAGGTGCGGTCAGGAGTGGGGATCGGGTGCGGTCAGGAGTGGGGATCGGGTGCGGTCAGGAGTGGGGATCGGGTGTGGTCAGGAGTGGGGATCGGGTGTGGTCAGGAGTGGGGATCGGGTGAGGTCAGGAGTGGGGATCGGGTGTGGTCAGGAGTGGGGATCGGGTGCGGTCAGGAGTGGGGATCGGGTGTGGTCAGGAGTGGGGATCGGGTGTGGTCAGGAATGGGGATCGGGTGAGGTCAGGAGTGGGGATCGGGTGCGGTCAGAAGTGAGGATCAGGTGTGGTCAGGAGTGGGGATCGGGTGTGGTCAAGAGTGAGGATCAGGTGCGGTCAGGAGTGGGAATCGGGTGTGGTCAGGAGTGAGGTGTGGTCAGGAGTGGGGATCAGGTGTGTCCAGGAGTGAATGGGAGGACTTCATGGTCAAGCGGGAAGACAGAATGACCCTTCAGAATGGCTAGAGTTTTAAGAGGTGGAAATGTCACGTATAACATTACAGGAGAAATTGCACTGAAATGCTGAGGGAGGTATGTACAAGAAGTGAGGGAGCACAAAGTAAAATGAGGAAGCAGTGGAACAGCAGGCTTCTACTCAGCAATAAAAATTAAAGGTGCACCTGTGCAGTCCAGGTCTTGCAGTGATGAACATGGACGACTCATTTCAGGCCTGGGGCTGTTTATAGACTGTTGGGACAGAGAAATAGAAAGCAAATAGCACAAATAAATGAAACAATTATAATTCTGATATTTCAGTAAAGAAAGGATACAAAATGTGGTGAGAAGATATAACAATAAGTCCCTGTGAGTTCAGAGATGGCTTTCTGGGGTTGACATTGAAACTGAGAAGTAGTAGGAGTAGAAGTTCCCTAGTGATATGGAAGCTGGAAATAAAACTTTACAAACACCAGGAATTGCATGGATAAAGCCCCTGAGGCAGGATGGGGTGTATATTATGGGAGGAACTTGGAGTGGTTAGAGTTCAGAGAGTGAGGAGGAGAAAAGCAAGAGATATGGGAGGGAGGTCTGACGTTTCATGTTAATCCTGACAGCTGTGGAATTGCCAGGCTTTGAGCACACGCTGACAGGGGCAGATTTGCATTTTTAAATGAAAGGCAATGAATTGAAGGGACATGATGGATTTGCCCTCCGCGTCGATGAGCTTGCCTAGAGAATGAGTGTGGCACCAAGGAAAGATCACCTAACACTGAACCATTAAAAATGCCGGCATTCGAACATCAGAGAGTGGGAGAGAAGCTAATTAAGAAGATTCTCAGAGACTAGGGATCGTAAGGACCACACACTTCAATCGACAAGTCAAGAAGTAATTTTGACCTCTTGGTCCAACTCAAAGACAACTTTCCTAACAAAAACTTTCCAAATTCATGGAGCGAAGTGTCACTTCTTCATTCCCCAAAATGGCCATAATACTTATTTTTCTTTTCCTTCCTGAGGTCCTTGTCACTCTCTACCCTGAAACATAGTTATTTATTTATTTATTTACTTACTTACTTATTTATTTTTGAGACAGAGTCTCACTCTGTTGCTGGGGCTGGAGTGCAGTGGCACAATCTCAGCTCATCGCAACCTCCACCTCCCAAGTTCAAGCAATTCTCCTGCCTCAACCTTCTGAGTAGCTTGGATTACAAGTGCGCACTACCACATCCAGCTAATTTTTGTATTTTCAGTAGAGACAGGGTTTTGCCACGTTGGCCAGCCTGGTCTCGAACTCCTGACCTCAGACGATCCACCTGCCTCAGCCTCCCAAAGTGCTGGAATTACAGGCATGAGCTACAGCGCCTGACGAGAAATACAGTTTTTTACAAACACATCCTTTCTGTAGACTACAAGCTTTCAATGTCAGAATCTATTTTTTGTTCCTCTTTGAATCACCCAAAGAACTGAACAGAGAGATTTGTACATGAGTACTCAGTTTTTTATTGAATAAAAAAAAGTCTAATTTGTGGAAGAGGAACATGAATGGTAGGTATGCTTATGTACAGGAGGGATTGCTGAGGAGAGAGACCACAGGCCTGTTACAGAAGTACTGCAGTAGATCTTTTGGGAAACAAAGATTAATGGCAGCAGGAATAAGAGGAATAAATAAATTTGAGGGAAAATGGAAGAGAAATTGACAGAGTTCATTCATCTCATCGTATTGTATGATTTAAACACGTTTATACACTGATAACTCCCTTGTTTGTGTATCTCATCCTTGCCTCTCCTTTGAGATCCAAACTCGTATATTCCACTGTTGACTTAACATCTCATGATTCTCATCCTAGATTCCACTCTTTCCCTAGTCTTTCCCACATTCTCCCATGGCATCACCAATCAGGAATTGCTCAGGAATCCTGTTAGATTCATGACTTTCTCTTGTCTTCCCTCACCTGGCTTCACACTGAGCCCATAACCAAGCCCAACTCTACATTCAACCCATATTCTAAATGTGTCTCTTCTTCCACCCCAGCCATGCTAGCCTTATCATCTTTCCTCTGCAGTAATACAAACGCCTCCCGACTGGCTGTCTTTCCTTTGTCTTTCTGCAGTCCGTTCTCCAAACGGCAGCCAGTGATCCTTCACAAACCTGTCAGAATGTGCCATTCCACTGTTTGAAACCTTCCGGTGCGTGCCACTGCACGTAGAATCAAACCCCAAATCCTTATTGGCCCCTGCCTGCCTCTCTTGACTTCATTGGAATCCCTTTCCAACCTGCCTCCCTGCAGTCAGTCCTTCTCAGCTGGGGTTATTTTATAGAATGAAACCAGAATGCCACAAAGCATGCGTTGCACATAGTGGCTTCTCTCTTGTTCCTCTAGAATCATAATTTCATTCCATCCCAGACTTGAGAGAATTTGGGAAATAGTCTTGCAGGTCATTTCCTATAGAGTCTCATTCTCTTGGGA
The DNA here is from genome assembly GCF_000951035.1 of Colobus angolensis palliatus. Classification (NCBI taxonomy): domain Eukaryota; kingdom Metazoa; phylum Chordata; class Mammalia; order Primates; family Cercopithecidae; genus Colobus; species Colobus angolensis. Next base: position 17,301,248 of record NW_012114252.1, read on the forward strand.
ACCCTGGTGGAGAAACACTGCAGCACACATGGACATAGATATTCTTTTTTGTCACTCGAACATGAATCCCGGCCCCTAGACCTTTGCACTTCATAAGGATTGCAATTTCCCCAGAACCTCACAGACCTGGCTCACTCCATCACTCAGGACTTAGCTCAAAAGTTTCATGAAAGTGTCTGTTCCCATAGAGGCTTTTCAAAACCCCCATTTCTAAGGTAGCTTCACCTCCCAAGCTGCCACTATCTATAACCCGGTTACTTTCTCCTTATCATCTCTTATGATCTATCTATCTATCTATCTATCTATCTATCTATCTATCTATCTATCTATCTATCTATCTATAGATATCTATCTATAGGGCTTTTTAAAACACAAATTGCTGAGCCTCACCCAGAATAGGTGTGAGGTGGGTCCAGGAATCTGCATCTCACAGGTGAAGGCAATGCTGTTGGTGGAGAGAGCTGCTACTCTACAGCTCAGCAGCTGTGGGTTTGTGAGGCTTCTCTAAGAAGCTTGCTGCCTCTGGAGACTCACTCTGGGAAATAAAGCATGCATCCCTGCATTCCCTTAAAGAAATCTGGCATTTTTCTTGGAGCTTATAGATAGATGATAGATAGATAGATAGATAGATAGATAGATAGATAGATAGATAATAAGAGATGATAAGAATATATATGTGTGTGTGTGTGTGTGTGTGTGTGTGTGTGTATTTGATGCCCTTATCTAGATTTTTAAAATTACAGGCACAAATTGGATGTATACATAGGTAGCTTTCCACGTTTATCACTAACATGCTCCTGAGCATTCGTTTGGCTTCTGTAGTAGACAACAGCAACAAAAAGTCTGGTTGGAGGTGATACAGTCGATCATAATTTCATTCCATCCATTCTGTTTTTGAGATGAATGCTCAATCTTGCCTGCCATCTTCATTCTCTGTCCTGAGATGGCAACCGGGGCTCACCTCTTCATGGCAGCAATGGAAAGGCCTCTCAAAAAAAAATTGATCTTTTGCCGAGCGGGTTCTGTGCTACTTGGTTATTGAGCTTCACGTGTACAGATTGGCTGCAGTTATCTGTTGTGCCTGCTGTAACCTATGGTCATGACACCCACATTTTTAAAAATCTTTGAAAGTAGTTTGCCTCTCAGTTTACTTATCTTCCCTGTTCTGCTGCTGCCTCTCCTTTCTTGGGAGGCCCAGTGTCTTAGTTCATTTTGTGTTGCTATAACAGAATACCTGAGATTTGGTAATTTATAAAGAAAAGAGGGTTAGTTGGCGCATGATTTTGGCGGCTGAAAAACCCACGGCTGGGTAGCTGCATGTAGTGAGGCCCTCAGGTTGCCTCAATTCACAGCGGAAAATGGAAGGAGAGTGGTTGTGTGCAAAGAGATTGCGTGGAGAGAGAGGAAGCAAGAGAGAAATCGAGGAAACCAGCCTCTTTTTAACAAGCCACTCCTGAGGGAACTAATCCATCCAAGAGAGAAGGAACTTACCCTCAGGAGGGTATTAATCTATTCATGAGGGATCCACGCCCATTCCCCAAACATTTCTCACTAAGCCCCACCCCTCAACAACACCACGTAGATGAACAAATTTTAACACAAGTTCTGGTGGGGATAAACCATATCCAAACCATAGCACCCAGGAATGCTCTAATGCTACGCTGATGATGAAAATTGTGTCTAGAATGTATGTAGCATCATCAACTACATTGGTCGTTATGGTCTGGGGGGCAGTGCACACTCCTCCTCCCTATTGTATCAGTCAGGATGGACTAGGTTACATTATGGTAACAAGCAACTCCCAAAAATCAGTGGCTCAAAAAGCAATAGTTTATCTCATGCTTATGTTATGTCCTTCAGCTTCATCTGGGGCTTTGCTCTGCCTCACTCCAAGGTCCATCAGATGTGGCAGTTGTCATCTTGAACATGAAACATGCCATTTTCACTCACATTTTATTGGTCAAAGTAAATCACACAGCATGCCTAACTTTTAGGTGAAGGCAATATACTTCCACTGCAGGCCCAGGAACTATTTGGTAAAGAGTGCTAATTACTCATGATCCCTGCAGTCATCCTGCTTGACACCTTTTTTGTTCTTAAACTGGAGTGCGTGTGTGTATGTGTGTGTCAGAATCACCAGGAGGGCTTTTCAAAACACAAATTGCTGAGCCTCACCCAGAATGGGTGTGAGGTGGGTCCAGGAATCTGCATCTCACAGGTGAAGGCAATGCTGTTGGTGGAGAGAGCTGCTACTCTACAGCTCAGAAGCTGTGGGTTTGTGAGGCTTCTCTAAGAAGCTTGCTGCCTCTGGAGACTCACTCTGGGAAATAAAGCATGCATCCCTGCATTCCCTTAAAGAAATCTGGCATTTCTCTTGGAGCTTATATTATTTCAGTGCTGTTCCACCACAAGCTCATGCTTGTGGGGAAAGTGCTGGTCGCTTTTGAAGCTCAAGCAATAGACCTTACCCATGTCCAGTCTCCTTTTTCAATACGTTTTTATTTAATAAATCAATGTTGACAGTTTCTATCATGCAAAGTACACAAGCAGTGGCTCCAGCCTCTGGGAATTGTTGAAGAGGTTTAACTAGCTAGCAACTAGCATAACGTTCAAGGCTTTGTATGGTCATCCTATGGGTCTAATGTGAAGGTTCTATGTAAATGAATGACTATGCAAAAAACTACTATCTTTGAAAGGAAAAACGCAATTGACTACTGCTAAGAACATACAATTAAGTTTAGTCAAAGTATTCCATAAGGAACTTGCTTTAATATAAAAACGATGCTGTTTGAAGAGATTTTCATGAATTTTAAACATTAGCCCTGACATTCATTTGTAATGTAGGGAAAATTTTTGCTAAGGTCAAAATTTGGCTCATTCCTGGTTCAAACTTTAAGAAATCCCATATTATTGGAGTCACATGAGTAAAGTTCAGCTCTATTTACAAATCGCATTGGATACATTTGAGTTTGGATGTATACAGACAATTTTCCTGAAAGCAGAGCTATTTCGTCAGACTAAGTTCCCACCCAGCTGATTCATCATATCCTGAAATGCCAGGCTATTTCTGAAACATTTGGTTAAGCCAGCTGATATTTTTAAGTAGATGCTATCACCTCTCCTCTAAGGCTAAACAAACATATCTGTCTCCACCTAGGCTAGAAGTTTAGGGGATGATATGTGATATTAGACTCATAGATTTTACCAAATGAAATATTCTGCTCTACGATAGCATTTCTTTTTCAAAATATTAATCTAGTCTTCACCATTAAGACACAACGTTCTTTACTTTCATGATAGGTTTTGTTTCTCACTATAAAAAAAGTACATATGCATCATAGTAAGTTTAGAAAACACAAGAAAGTGAAAGAAAAATCACCTCTGTTTCCATGGTTCAGAGATATTGCTAATGTATTCGTTTATATTCTTCTAGTCCTTTATTTTTCTTGTGCTTATAAAAATATCTTTTACAAATGATAATGCAGGGCCAGGTGTGGTGGCTCACACCTGTAACCCCAGCACTTTGGGAGGCCAAGGCAGGCGGATCACCTGAGGTCAGGAGTTCAAGACCAGCCTGGCCAACGTGGTGAAACCGTGTCTCCATTAAAAACACAAAAATTAGCTGGTCATGGTGGTGGGTGCCTGTACTCCCAGCTACTTGGGAGGCTGAGACAGGAGAATTGCTTAAACCTGGGAGGCAGAGGCTGCAGTGGGCCAAAATCGTGTCACTGCACTCCAGCCTGGGTGACAGGGTGAGACTCTGTCTCAAAACAAAAAAAAAAAAAAGAAAGAAAGATAATGTACTTGCTATGGGTAACCTGCTTTTAAAAAACCAATGTATCATAAACTTTCCTCCAATCCATTAAATATTATTCTACATAATATTAATGACTGCATTAAATTATATTTTAATAAACATTTTACATTAACAAAGGAAAACAAAGTGCACTAGCACTGTCTTGTTTAAATCATTGATTGGGAAAGCACTTTCTAGGTAATTCATGATTTATAGCACAAGGCATGCAATACATTTAGGGGTCATAATAATTCACCAAATTATTTTATGATCGTGACTTCCTACAGAGAAAGGAGCTGTAATAATTGAACTTGAAATCAAGTTCCTAAGATTTGCAGAAAGTTTAAAATAAGTCCATGTACCATATAACTTTCTTAAATATTTGCATCTGTAGAATCGATGTAGTACTGAGAGGTAAAAAGAGATCTCAACAGAGGACCTAGTTCACCCATTTCACCATAATCTGTTCACTTTAATTTGCATATCTTAATTTGAAACATCAGTATACAGAAGTCTTGACAGATTTTTGTCTCTCTTTTTTTTTTTTTTTTGAGACGGAGTCTTGCTCTATCGCCCAGGCTGGAGTGCAGTGGCCGGATCTCAGCTCACTGCAAGCTCTGCCTCCCGGGTTCCCACCATTCTCCTGCCTCAGCCTCCCGAGTAGCTGGGACTACAGACGCCCGCCACCTCGCCCGGCTAGATTTTTGTATTTTTTTAGTAGAGACGGGGTTTCACCGGGTTAGCCAGGATGGTCGCGGTGGCTCAAGCCTGTAATCCCAGCACTTTGGGAGGCCGAGATGGGCGGATCACGAGGTCAGGAGGTCTCTCATTTTTTTTTTTTAACATCTATGAATAAAATTCTATAATTGCCTTTACTAGCACCTGCCTGTGTGTAATAACTTCTACTGTCCATGTGTCAGAGGCATTTGACCCAGAGCAACTCCATCTTGAGTTGCTGGGTAATAGGCGCTGGGTAAAAGGAGGCTGAGACCTAGGGGATTGCATTCCCAGGAGGTGAGGCATTCTAAGTCATAGAATGAGTTAGGAGGTGGCTACCAGATACTGGTCATAAAGACCTTGCTGTTAAGACAGGTTGCAGTAAAGAAGCCAGCCAAAACCCACCACAACCTAGATGGTGAAGAGTGACCTACAGTCGTCCTCACAGCTTGTTATATGCTAGTTATAAAGCATTAGCATGCGAAGGACACTCCCCCCTGCGCCATGACAGTTTACAAATACCATCCCAATGCCAGGAAGTTATCCTATATGGTCTAAAAAGGGGAGGAACCCTCAGTTCCTAGAATCGTCCACCCCTTTCCCAGAAAACTCATGAATAATCCACCCCTTGTTTAGCAAATAATCAAGAAGTAACAATAAGTATCATTGGTTGCCTGGCTGAAGCTGCTGCTCTGCCAATAGAGTGGCCGTTCTTTATTCCTTTACTTACCTAATAAACTTGCTTTCACTTTACTCAATGGACCCACCCCAAAATCTTTCTTGCGAGAGATTCAAGAACCGTCTCTTGGGGTCTGAATCAGGACCCCTTTCTGGTAACACATGAATTCATTGTATCTCCCGTATAACTTAAATCTCTCCCATAGCGTTTTGGCTACCTCCCCGCTGCCTCCTCCTCTGTTCATTTTACTGTGGAGGAAGAACATCTGGTCGCTAATTCTTTCTTTCAAAGATGCTTTGCAATGTGTTGATGAGTAACGTGCAGAGTAGAATAGACCTGCAGGTGGGCTGCCAGGCATTCCAGCTGAGATGACCGGCGACATGTCAGACACATGATACCTTACAGAGTGGTGTCATTTCCATTTAATATTTATTTTCACCCACGGGGCGTATGGCACTCTGAACAAAGTGTTTACCGTGAAAGCCGTCTTGAGGTTCAGTGAAACCAGTGTCACTGAACGTGCTACTTAAGTCTCCATTGTAGAATATTTGACACCATTGAAAGTGATAAAATGAAAAAACATTTAGAAGTAGCTACTTCCCCTCTGTGTTTACTCAGCCAGTGAGGGCTAATTGTTGTGTTGACAACCCAGGGCTTCTCCTTGGCTAATTCTGTGATCTTTTGAAATGTTAATTACAGTTTCCGTGATATCATTGTTTCTCCTTCCACAGTTTTAGGTGAAATGGGTTACCTTAACTTTATCTTTTTTTAATGACCCAACCTGACTGAAATGAATTGTTTTTTTACCTCTTAGCGGGGAATCTTCTGTCTGAGACACATGTGTGGGTTTCCCCCAGTCCCTCACAATACCATTAGCTACCTTAATGGAGCAGATGCCGCCGAATTAACGTTTCCACTCTGCATGTCTCCCTGCAGTTCTTCATTTCTATCATTCTGTTTTTAGATTTACAGTTACTTTTGTAAGTTTACAAAATAATGATTCGTTACCTTAACTTGAAAATGCAGTGATTTTTTCCCCTGCTGTTGTTTTTTTCTCTCCCTGTCCATTTAAGCTGTTAATAAATTAATTAATAATAACTGTCACTGGCTGGGCATGATGGCTCACGCCTGTAACCCCAGCATTTTGAGAGGCCGAGGCTGGCGGGTCACCCGAGGTCAGGAGTTCGAGACCAGCCTGGCCAACATGGTGAAATCACATCTCTACTAAAAATACACACACACACACACACACACACAATAGCCAGGCGTGGTGGTGGGTGCCTATAATCCCAGCTACCCAGGAGGCTGAGGCAGGAGAATCTGTTTGAACCCAGGAGGCGCAGGTTGCAGTGAGCCGAGCTTGCGCCACTGCATTCGAGCCTGGGCAACAGAGTGAGACTCCATCTCAAAATAACAACAATAATAATAATTTCCACTACAGAGACTCTGTATGTGCCAGGCACAGTTCTATGTGTTGATACAGGTCAACTCAGTTAATTTATACCCCCTCTACAGAAAAAAAAAAAAAAATCCTGTGAGGTGGATACTGTTTTTAATTCTTCCTTACCGAAGAGGATAGTCTTTTTTTTTTTTTTTTTTTTTGAGACGGAGTCTTGCTCTGTCGCCCAGGCTGGAGTGCAGTGGCCGGATCTCAGCTCACTGCAAGCTCCGCCTCCCGGGTTCACGCCATTCTCCTGCCTCAGCCTCCCGAGTAGCTGGGACTACAGGCGCCCGCCACCTTGCCCGGCTAGTTTTTTTGTATTTTTTAGTAGAGACGGAGTTTCACCGGGTTAGCCAGGATGGTCTCGATCTCCTGACCTCGTGATCTGCCCGTCTCGGCCTCCCAAAGTGCTGGGATTACAGGCTTGAGCCACCATGCCCAGCCGAGGATAGTCTTTAATTAGAATAATTAACTTGTCCGAAGTTACTCAACCAGGTGTGTTTATTAGCTTAAAATATGACCTTGTGTTAAAAAAAGTCTTCAAAGGAACTTAGAAGACCTGAGGCTTAGACAAAGCGATTGGGAGAATGATTGAGATAGAGTAAGATAGAGCTGTCCTCCCTGTCTGCTAGAAAAAGATTTCCCTGGGCTGGGCGGACTGCCCGAGAGCAAAGGGCTGGAATAAGAGCAGACGTGTCAAAGAGGCTCAGGCAGGGGACTCCACAGGTTGCTGCCCAGCGAGTTCTGGGCAGGTGGCAAAGCCCAAGAAAGGCTCTTTTGGTGAAAACCCAAGGCAGATGTCAAAACAGAAATGGCCTCAGTGATTCCAAGACTCTTAATGGCGTAGAAGTCACAGGAGGATTCTCAGGGTCTTCAGAAGTAGAGCTTACAAGACTTGAGAGGCCAATGGACAGAAACTAGCATCATTTCACGGCACACAGGTCTATCGCCAGCCTAAAATCACAGAGGCCCATAGACACCCCAGCAGATACCTGCAGAGCCAGGTGACCTGAGAGAGCCACAGGCTTTCTCTGGGGTCCCCTTCCCACGCTTCCCAAGAAAGACACAATTCCCAAGAAAAGTTGAAAGAAACACAAAATTGACTGAGATTAAGGTTCTCCTGTCCTCATGGAGTAATGGCTTAAAATAAGAAAGTGGATGCATTGTTGAGAAATATAGACGGTTGCATTCGTTGTCCACGGCCTGATGCTATGCATGTCAGGAGGTTGACATGAATGTATCTGATGCATTCATTTAAAGTTTTACCACTTCCATAGAATGATTGCTGTATTGCGGTAAAGAAACTTTGCTTTCTTCTCTTTTGAAATGATGGATTTTATGATAGACCATCTGACTTTTAAAACTATTTGCTGTTTATGTAGTAGATTGCTATTCAGGAATGTCAATGGTAGGACCCATTGAGGGAATTTGAGTGACTCCTAAAGTTTGGAAAGCCACCCTTAAAGATCACATTACAGCACAAAGACTCGATATGCACGATTTAAATAAACTTAAAAGAAAAGAAATGTATGCTATCAGAAGTCAGAAGAGCGGCTGCCTTTAGGGGTGGGGATGTTTACTGGAAGGGAGGATGAGGGAGTATCTAGAATAGTCATTATTATGAATTGAATTGTGTTCTACCTCCTTTCCCCTGCCAAAAATATGTTGAAGTCTGATCCCCAGTACCTGAAAATGTGATCTCATTTGGACATAGGATCTTGGCAGATATCATCAAGTTTAATTCAATATGACCAGTGGAGAGGATACCCAGAGATGCAGACACACAGAAAGAAGGCCATGTGAAGCTGGAGGCCGAGATTCAGATGTGCATCCATGAGACAAGGAACAGCATGCACTGCCAGCCATCACCAGAGCTCGGAGAGAGGCACGGGACACATTCTTCCCCATGTCCACCAGAAGGAAGCAGTCCAGCCAACACCTTGACTTCAAACTTCTAGCCTCAGAACTGTGAGACAATAAATTCCTGTTTGTAGGCCCCCAGTTGGTGAGATTCTGTTTCAGCAGCCCTAGGAATCAAACGCACAAGTCTCCTAGGCTGAATGCTGGTTACACGAGAGCTTGTGAGAATTCGGTGAGCTGTGGACTTACCAATTGTGCGTGTTTCTCTTGTATACAACACTTGAACAAAGGGGTCAAAAAATATATATCACAAAGCAGATGCTTGCAGGAAGCGTTGGAAAAAGCCGTTTCTTGTGCTCAGTTGGCAGGACGAATTCCACTCTTCTGTGGTCACTGCCTTCCTGTGCTTTGGAAGGTACTTGGAGAGGAACCATGTGAAAACACGATGTTCAGAAACGGTCACAGTAAAAGCCACACAGAGAAAGTGAGTGTAACTGAGAGGGCTCACATCTCACGGAGAACGATGGCCTTGTCTTAGAGGACAATTACAGGGAAACAACGGTTTGTAAATTTGAGGGAAATTTGATTTCTCTTTGCTTGTAGTTATCTGTTCACCTGATCACCACTGCTGAATCGGCTGTAATTGGAGCTCGCTCTTTGCCAGGCCCTGCGGTTGGGGGAATTTGCTCACTTCTAGCAGCCCCCCGCTTTGTTTCCTAACAGATGCGCCCTGTTTGTCATGGACGCTTCCACAGATAAGAGAAAAGGAGTGTGGAAGGAAGCGCAAAGAAGTCTGAGCCGCAGGGAGTCTCTTCAGGCCCTGGAAACACTTGGTAACTTTTCTTACAACTGTCACTGGTGTTAACTTCTAACCCATTAAACTCGCTTACAGGATAGCTTTAGTCAGTGAAGCAGGATATGGCCTTTTCTTGGCCTCTCCGTTTCCAATTCCAGCAAAATGAATGAAACACAAAAAGTTCACAGGGGGATGGACTGGGGAGGCAGGGCTGGGAGTTGGTGTCGGAAAGAGCTTTTAACTGGCCTGACCATTACTGTCCTTTCCCATTTCAACTTTTATCTGCCCATTAACTCCTTAAGTTTGCTCATCCATCCATCAAAAAGAAAAGAAAAAAAAATCCCAAATGATGTGTGAAAAGATCTTCTGGGTGTTGCTAGGTCTAGCGTGTCATCTCCTAAATTTGTCCAAACATGATTTGGCTTCTCATCGGGACACAATGACTGTGTTTTATGAATGGTCATTTGTGATTTCTTAAAACTTTTATCTGTAAGATGTCTTTGAAGTATTTGAAATCATTTCTGTTTCTGACAAAATGAAGAGGTAACTTTCCCAGAATATTGCAGGGTCCATTTTTATAAATGGAGAGTGTTTATGATTACTTTTCAGCGACTGTATAATGATTACTTACACAATCTCACATGTTTTTCATTGAAATATGTCAAGTTAATGATTGTTTATGGTGTAAGAACAAAATAATAAAATATTTAGTGCCTTGATTTATAAAATAAAAACAAGTTGTTTATAGGCATCCATATGTATTTGCTAAATTTACATGCGATAGGTCCTTGCTCAGATCTTTGCTAACAAAATTCTGCTGATGTCCAAAAAAAAAAAATTTTAATTCTTGACAGTAAAAGGGATCCAGCTGATAGGTTTTCTTAAATTTGATGAATAGGATCAAAGTGAAGAAAAGTGAGAATAGCTAAGAAATTCAAATAGAAGTAGCACTCAATCTGGATCAAAGGTATTCATTCACTCCATTAATTCATATAACATTCAATGAAGTTATTAATATAAGAGATGTAAAAGATTAAGTCCCTGCACCAAAATCTCTACAGTCTTGGAAGGGATATGAATATAAGATTAAAGTAACTTAAATACACTTCAAGACAGAATATGAAAATCTTGTAATCTATACCTAGTAATTGCTGAGATGATGAAGGTATACATAAAATATCCAAGAACTTGAGACAGATGCATTTCCTTCATGATAGTTGCACAGAGGCGACAACATCTGATGTTTTACATCATCGGCCCTTCTCATTTATCCAGGCTCCGTGTTCCCACCCACAAAATAAGATTTAACCTCTAGATAATCTCTTTACAGTCATTATCTCCTTTTACTGCTATTATCTCATAATTATTGTTTGGAGCATGAGAGCAAGTTCTCATATAGAAAATAAAGAAGCCAGGCGTGGTGGCTCAAGCCTGGAATCCCAACACTTTGGGAGGCTGAGGCAAGCAGATCACTTGAGGTCAGGAGTTCAAGACTAGCCTGGACAACATGGTGAAACCCTATCTCTACTAAAAATACAAAAATTAGCTGGGCATCATGGCAGGCGCCTGTAATCCCAGCTACTCAGGAGGCTGAGGCAGGAGAATGGCACTCCAGCCTAGGTGACATAGTGAGACTCA